>NC_137631.1:2707595-2970095 GCF_963383615.2 Lipophrys pholis | reverse complement strand
CTCATGTTCAGTAGTTTGACTTCCTGTTTCCATGAAAGTTCACAGCTGAAGTACGATGGAGAACTCCTGTATGACTGAGAGCTTACTATTAATTAGTAAGAGCTTAGTATTAATTTCTATATATGTGCTAAAACACGTCTCTGTTCTAGATCTCACTGGGTGTTGAGAAGCTGAGTTGTTGGTTTATTCCTGTAGTCGTGCAGCTGGTAAAGGATTTTTCAACCATGTAGTTGAACTCCTGGATCAGACTGCTCACTCCTCCCAGCTCCAGCTGCCAACGCTTCCTCCTGCACTGACCTGCACAGGTGATCTACAAAGATTTTTTTTTTTTTAAGTGACTAAAATGCCGCTCAGAGGTTTTCATGGTAAAGAGTTTCCAGTATGATCAGAGCAATAATGCTGATTGTTCCACGGCATCAGGAGCTGCACCGCTTCATTCACGGAGCTGCACAGTACTCTGAATGATGCCTCAGTTAGCACAAATATCAACGTTTTCCCATTTTTCTTTCTGCATCTACTTCTTTGGTTTAGCGCTGTTAGATTTGTTGGTTTACTATCAAAAAATGCAGTGTACTGCATTGTACGTCACGTCCTTTTGCTCGGTTTGCCAGAAAGTCCCCCATGCTTTCACACTGCTTGTGGACCCGACCTCAGTTCACTTGCAAGTGAACAGAGACCCAATGTTTCCAGGTAGACCAGAGTTCACCTTTTTGGTCCGGACCATAGTCCAGCTGAGCTTTCACACCTGCTCAAATGAAGCAGACCTTCCCTGAAACAAACTCTTGTCCGGACCAAGCAATGCTTATGTGAAAGAGCCCTCAGTCCATATAGTACTGGATTAAAGACCTACAGTTCATCCAAAATCTTTTTATGAGTCTGTCTGTGAGATTCTGTCAGCAGCAGCTTCAGCAAACAGAATCAGAATCACTCAGTGTTGCATCCGTCATTGCAAAATGTTCAGTTTTGGGCGCACATGCAGACGACCCCAGTCTTATCTCTGACAGAGAAACATATATGGAAGGACAGGTGAGTCTGAGAAAAGGGACCAGATGGCATTCAATGACTAATGAGACAGTTTTGGGCTATTTTGGAAAATGGTTTGAGGGGCTTTCAAACTTGTTGTGAAATGTTTCCACTGCAGCTAAGAACAAACATGACAGTCAGAGAATCAGTATGCTGGGACCTGTCAGGACATTCCTCACTCTGAAGCTGATATCCTCCTTCTCCCCCTCTCATCCCTCCACTATTAGTAACATCAGGAGCCAGAAAATAGGGAGAGAGGCTGAGACAAGGCACATTATACTTGGATGGATGCCCGTCACCAAGTCACCTGCTTATTCCATTTTTCAGGTCAACTAAATTCTTTTATGTTTATTAACAAATACATCGCAGTCATTTCATGGCAATTTTACAGAGAAAAACCAACAAATCGACATGAGCAAGAAGTGATGGAGCTAGTTTTCAGCCAGACCTTAGAGGTGGAGAATTTCCACTGAAGTATTGTGGCGAGTAACACAGGATTGACAAATTAAATGTGATTTTCCCTTCGTACCAAATGTCACCAGCAGAGGCTTTTATTTTGACACGCTAAACAGACACTCCATGGTAGGACGACATGACACACAAAAACCCTTTTCACTCCTGGTTGCCAACTTAATATTAATAATAATATATTAATATGTTATTAATAATAATAACTTGCCTAAATATTAAACGAAACGAAACTCGATCAACTCACAAACTAAGCAACGAAAACACACAACACAATCATGACTAGGGTTGTTCGGTATACCGGTACAGTATTGGTATCGCGGTACTGACGCCTTTAAAACGATACTATACTGGGCCCGGCCGGTACCGGTATCTATTTTTTTTTTTTTGTCGCCACGGAGCGTCACTGTGTTGTAATTTGCACCGAGGAGAGTCGTCAGTCTCTCTGTGGGGGAAGCGTCGACCGGCTGCTCTGCTGTCTGACTTTCATTCACTTAGGATTTTGTAGACGTGGGGGCGGTGAGTGACCGGGGATCCCTCGAGGAGAGCCATCGGTGACGGAGGGTGAGAGTGAGATATTGACAGCTCTTTGAAAATGAAAACAACTCAGATCGCAGAGCCGTCTGCGGTGCTGAAACCACTCCTGTGACGCAAATTGACATGAAAGTAGGAACAATTTTCTTTGCTGGAGGTCTGGTAGCTCAGGTGTTGGTCTCCCACCTTTTAAAAGCTGCTGTTCTTCCTCAAAATAAAGTTGTGAAAATGTCTTTTCCACCTCTCTCGCTGTCATCCTGCCTGTTAACCCGCCAACTAGCTAGAGAACGTAGCAGCGCTGTATCAATTCACTAATGAATTGTGAACGTACGTATAGCATTTAGCATAGCACGGTTACATCCAAAGGCAGCGTAGCGATCTGCCTTTTTACGTAAATGATTTTCATATTAGGGAACTGACTGCGCATGATCAAACATCCAGACACTGGATATCACCGGCAAAGGCAGAGCAGCAGTGTGACTTCAGGAGAGGGTGCGGCCTTCAAGAGAGGGTGTGGCCTTCATGAGAGGGTGTGGCCTTCAAGAGAGGGTGTGGCCTTCAGGAGAGGGTGTGGCCTTCAAGAGAGGGTGTGGCCCCTCCCCCTCCCCCCCTCCCCCCTCAAACTTTCTTCTCTCTTTTCTCTTCTCTCTCTCTTTGTGCGTTCCCCCCCGGTCGTGTACGGCAGCCATGCCAACTTCTGACGGAGAAGGCAACAGGAGGAGACTCCAGGTCTCTCCCTGTTGCAAGACCAAAAACTGTTCTGACTCCGAAGGCTCTCAATCACATCATATTGTTGGCCCAAGCTGCCGAACAGGACAAGGGCGAAAAAGAAAAAAGAAAATTTAAAAAAAAAAAAAAAACAAAAAAAAAAAAAAAAAAAAAAAAGAGAGGGTGTTGCCTTCAGGAGAGGGTGTGGCCTTCAGGAGAGGGTGTGGCCTCACATCGCATCCACCTTTTCAAAACACAAAAACACACCCTTACATACATCCAACACACATATAGGGCAGGGCAAGGGCGGGAGACGTGGCTCCCCCCAGCACCTCCCGCTGGGGTCCCGCCCCGGCCCGGGGTGAGTGCGGCTGGAGTACGGGGGGCGCGCTCCCTCGGGCGCGGCGCTTGTGGGGGGGCTGGGGTGCGGTGCTCCTTCTCCACTTGCTGTTGGATTGGTGGAGGTTGGGATACCGCGGTGGCCGGGAGGGGGCCCGGCCGGCGGCCTGAGGGTGCGAGAGTCATCACTCCCCCCCCCGTTCCGTGTGTGTGTGTGTGTGTGTGTGTGTGTGTGTGTGTGTGTGTGTGTGTGTGTGTGTGTGTGTGTGTGTGTGTGTGTGTGGGTGGGTGGGTGGGTGGGTGGGTGCGGGGTGGGTCATGGGTTGGGTTTCCCAATCAAGACCCGGGGGGAGGGGTTATGGGGCGGGTGGATTATGAGGCTCCTGGGGGTGTAGAGTTGACTGTTCTCCGACCGGGGCCTGCGCCGGGCTTCGCTTTCCTGGGTCTGGGGGCGGGGCTGGTCCGGGGCGCGGCGGCTGGGGCCGTCTCTGCCTTACCGGGTTGGGGGGGGCGGTGGGTGGGCCTGTTCCCGGGGGTGCGGTGGGACTCGCCGCCGGGGTTGGGGGGGCTCTCGGCCCGCTCGGCCCGGGGGCCCTGCTCCGGCCTTTTCTCGGCTTGGCGGCTTGGGTCGGGGCCTGGGGCCCTGTGCCCTTTGTCCTTCTCTTGTGGGCCCCTCTTGCCTGGGGGGGATTCCTCTCTGCATTCTCCGTCGGGTGCTTTTTGGGCGGGGGCGGGGCTCTCTGGGGTGGTTCGCTGGGGTCTCCCCGGGCCTGGGGGGCTTCTGTCTGCCGGGGTGGCGGTGTCCGGGCGCGGTGGCCTCGGACCCCGGGGTGTCACCACGGGTCCCCCCACAACAGTTCCGGCCACACCCAGTGGACAAGCCACACACACTCACATACACGCACACACACACACACACACTTTCACTCCTCACGAAAGGTGCTTCTGAAGTTGCTTGTTGTCTGTCATCATTTGCTCAAACTTTAAAAATCATGTTCCTCTTTTGTCGTTGCCTCTTTGTTATTTCATGTTCCTGCTTCACGTTACTGTCTAGATAGAGCTGCTCAGGCTGGTTCAATCTAATAACAGTTGGAAAGTATTTGGATGAGTGTGATTATTGCAAATAATATATGTAGCACAACAAGGACATTGTATGTTATCCCCTTCCCCCCACCCCCCTCCCCCCTCCCCCCTCGACTTTCTTCTCTCTCTTCTCTTCTCTCTCTCTTTGTGCGTTCCCCCCCGGTCGTGTACGGCAGCCATGCCAGCTTCTGACGGAGAAGGCAACAGGAGGAGACTCCAGGTCTCTCCCTGTTGCAAGACCAAAATCTGTTCTGACTCCGAAGGCTCTCAATCACATCATATTGTTGGCCCAAGCTGCCGAACAGGACAAGGGAAAAGAAAAAATAAAAAAATAAAAAAATAAAAAAATAAAAAAAAAAAAAAAAAAAAAAAAAAAAAAAAAAAAAAGGAGAGGGTGTGGCCTTCTGGAGAGGGTGTGGCCTTCAGGAGAGGGTGCGGACTTCAGGAGAGGGTGTGGCCTTCTGGAGAGGGTGTGGCCTTCACGAGAGGGTGCGGACTTCAGGAGAGGGTGTGGCCTTCTGGAAGAGGTGTGGTCTTCGTGAGAGGGTGTTGCCTTCAGGAGATGGTGTTGCCTTCAGGAGACGGTGTGGCCTTCAGGAGGAGGTGTGGCCTTCAGGAGAAGGTGTGGCCTTCAAGAGTGAGTGCCAGGAAATAGCGGTGTTGAGTCATTTGTGCGATGAAAAGCACAAAACGCTGACACTTTCAAACCTATAGAGGTGATTGTGCTTCACAATTAATAAGGACAGATTTATTTTCAGGTCAACTCCTGGTGTGTTTCTTTACATTCATGTCCTTACAGTCTGTGATGCTGTTGTTTTTTTCAATGTTCATCTGCATGCACGTAATGTGTTTCTTCAGTTCTATATTATTTGTGTCTTACTGTTTATTGTTGCTGAGCCTGCGGGAGGCCGGACTGATGCGTTTCTGCTACTATTGGGCTAAAAACTGGAAGCATTTATTTTGTGGATTTGACTTCTTATCAGTGGCGGCTGGTGATAGATTTGTTACTTGGGGCTCTTCATTAATATTCTATTTCAGGCCATGCTAACTTCAGTTCAGTAAATATATTTATAAACCACATTAAAACAATCTTGCCTTTTTTAGATTGAGAGAGGCCCCTAGTGATAAAACATTATAGTTCTTTGAAACAGCATGTGAATAGAGAGCACCTATTAAGACTCTTTTATTAACATGCTTTGAAAGAAACCTCAAAAAAAAAACAATTGCAAAATAAAGTGCTTTTTTAAGCTCTTAGATTTTCCGGCATTAATAAATATGATCATATCTAAACATTTATAAACACAAACAAACATGGACACATTTGATAAATTCTGATCACATTTCTGTTGGTGTGCATTTAGAAATAATAATACTGGAGAAAGTTGAACCAGATCTGCAGTTTTTCAGCAAATTTCCTGTTCTGTTCAGTGGGAAACGGGTCCAAATGGCCGACAACTGCCTTAGACTAATATACTGAAATATGAGGGGGCCAATAACCAATCTGTCTTAATCTTTTGATGATTTTAATTCTGTCCAATATCCAGTGCTGGACCAGTCGTCTAACAAGGACTTTACTAAGCTTTACACATCAACTTGGCCTTCCTAACCCACGGAGGCATACATTCCGAGGAAATAAGTCATTCTCAGTATATTTCCCATGGTCATCACTCCTATGAGCACATTGACTTTTCTCTTCTGGACGTTAGATTATAAGTAATCAGTTATCAGTTATTAGTAATATACCGATTTAGCCTTACTGGCACAACATGACCGTTTTAAAATATGGAGGCTCAATCCAGCCCTATGTGCCCCCGAGGCCAAGCACACACACACACACACACACACACACACACACACACACACACACACACACACACACACACACACACACACACACACACACACACACACACACACACACACACACACACACACACACACACACACAGGATGTCATTAAAGTGGGAATTGCTTTGTTTTTCATTCCATTGTTAGTACAGTCTGTTTTGGTTTGTTACCATTGAACTATAAGGAATGTGGGTATAGTGGCTGTATGCTGTAGAACTATAAGGCACTCAATCCAAAGTGTGTTGAACAGAAGAAAAAAAAAATCAGATTTATCATGGACATAATTTTCTGTATACAATCAGGACCTGGTGACTTTGTGCTTTGGATGACAGCTGCTGCTGTTGTACTGAAACGGTTTTCTTTGATGGAGTTCCCTCTATTCTGCTTTAGTCTTTGATCTCAGTTGTACTCTATGCATCTTTTGTATGATGGAATCTGAGATTAAGACAGAACTACTCATTAATCTGAGAGTTGGAAAGCAGAAACACACCCCAGGACAGAGTTTAGGAACATGTGGGCGTCTTCCAATACCACACACACACACACACACACACACACACACACACACACACACACACACACACACACACACACACACACACACACACACACACACACACACACACACACACACACACACACAGACACACACACACACACACACATCCAGAGCTTTCGCACATACACTGTATATAAACTAATTTAGTTATCAGTGTGACCTGAGAAGGAACTGTAGAAGATGAAAAGAAAGTGTAAAAACATGTTGGAAGAATGCATTGTTCTCTGTAAAAGATTGTTTGTTCTCCACCAGATGAGTGATCGCTTCCACCCATTAGTACCAAACTTGTATCTAATTCTGAAAGCAAGTTTTGTGAAGATAAACATCAAACATTTTTCTCACTAAATTTATCAGATTTTACAATAGAAGCATCAGCTGGCACTAAACTGGGGATTAACTCCCGCGAGCTATTCCTCAAGTCTTTTACACTCATTTCTGGGCAGAAATATTCTGTACATGCTGGATTAAAGCTCTAAAACTCTTCCTGACAAGGCCGGCCTTTGGTGACGTCAAACAAGACATTTTTGTTGTCAACAAAGCAACAGGAGATATTTCTTTGCATGTTTTGGATAATAAAGTAAAACATTTGTTATCAATGTGAAACTGAATGATCTAAACCTTTAATCAACTGATTGAAATACTTTACTTCATCACGTGGACAGGGAGAGATGGGGTATCAAACCTGCAACCTTCAAATTGAAAGATGATCACTCTAACCAACTGAGCACACTTCACTCACTCCAACCTACCGTCAACTCACTCAGGTTAAATCAATTTAACGAGCTGAATAGTAATTCAAAATATCTCCAAAGGATGGATTACATATTTACATCTATATGCAAACATGAGCAGCTCTGCTACAAACACAAGTACTCACATTTTCCTCCAGGTAATCTGAGTATCAGAGCAGTGAGATGGGTGTGGCAGGAAAGCCCTGTGTGCTCCGGGTGTGCTGATATCATTGTTCCCTCTGGAAACCCCAGGACAAACAAGCATGTGTTCCTGGTTAAGTCATGTCAGCACCTCCAGGGAATGTTGTCCTGGACGTCCTGTGGCCATTTGCTGCTTCCATTACATACCACCTGCGGAACTGTGAGGAAGGTCAACCGGTGTAAACAGGATTCAAAATGTCTGTTCAGGCAAATGTGGAACTCAGTGGCTGGTCCTGGTTTGATTCAGGTCCCAGAGGATTTTTATGGGGCGTTTGCATGTTTTACCTGAGCCCATGTGAGTTTTGTTGAGAACCAGGGAAGACCAACCAGTTTTCCCAGGAAGAGACCTGGGAAAAAGCAGGTTACAGAACCTTTGTGTGCTTTTTCCTCAACTAGCAGGAAAAGACATCGCAGACCAAGCGACCAGGTCTGAAAAGGGAACAACCAGGACGCTGCAAAGAATGCTCCTGAATCTCCAGCTTCAGCGTCTTCTTCCCAGCCTGCTGGAGGTGCCAACTGCCACAGAAACCACCAGCTTCCCAGCCTGGACAACAACCAAACTCCTTCTTCAGGGACATTGTGGAAACTAACAACTGGTCCAATAACACCTCAAATTTGGGGTCCCAATTTAACCCAAATATAGTCGTTGAAATTGGGTTGTTGTCATTTGACGGTCCAATGACAACCAATTTTAACGACTATATTTGAGCTACATTTGGACCACATTGGACGGTCCAATAACAACCTAGTTCAATGCAGAATGCACAATGTCCATTTTTATAACCATTTTTTTCTTTGGTTGCAGGGCATTAAACCTTTGAAACCTACACTGTGAAAGTTGCCACTTTGATCACCTTTGATGTTGTGGATACAACTATGTACAGAAATAAAAGCTTTATCAGCGCTTTTTTGTCAATTGTCTCATTCAAGTTCAAAATCTACAGCATGAATTGATGATTGTCTTTGTATTATATCTTATCTACATAATGATTATAAGATATGAATTTCACAGCTTGCTCGTGTAGTGGTTCGTGCTCTCGCCTCATAGCAAGAATGAAAGAACCTTTCTGTGTGGAGTTTACATGTTCTCGGGTTTCCTTCCACAGTCCAGAAACATGCATGTGAGTGTTTGTGTCCTGTGATGGACTGGCGACCTGAACAAGCTGAGCAGTGTAGAAAATCAATGGATGGATGAAAAAGATGTTGTATCACCTTTCATCTTTCCACCATAAAGAGATGTCTTAATAGAGACGTCTTTTCAAAGACCTGAAAAAGACGGCTTTTCACCTTTCAATTTTCTACCAAATTTTGATGGTATGTAAGCCAGAAGGCAAAGGTGTCTTTTCAACATATTTTAAACCCTTTTTTGTTTTTAGCTGTGGCTTTTATATATATATATATATATATAAACACAACCACAACGAAGCCAGAATAACTCAAAGTTCCTGAAAGGTCTCTGGCAACAGTGTCAAGGATCGAGTCAAACCCCAAAGCAGACTCAAACACTGGGTCTTCAGTTCAAAGAGTTTATCTAAGAACTAAAGGCAAACATTTCCTAGGCAAGATCCAAAAGGTTAATCCAAAAACATGCAGAAGTCCGAAAATATGAGAAATCTGAAAATATAAAAGGAAACACTAGGAAAGGGCTGGATTTCAAGATGATCTGGTGCCAAGATGATCAGACACAAAGACAATCTGGCAAACGGACACACAAGGGAGGATGGCTTCAATACACTGAGACACGTTAGACACTAGTCAGATGCACAGGGAGGCGGAACACGGGAAGGTCGAGTGTACAGAGACGTGAACAAGACAGCCGAGTACATAATAAAACAGGAAGGATGAAACACAGGTATCCATCCACAGACTTTTACATAGACACAGAAAGAGACCTGACAGTTTGTCCAGGTGACAGACGACATGCTCACCACCTTCGGGGACACACACAGAGGAGACGACGCATATGCTAACTTTCTAGTCACCATACTTTTATTGTAACGCAAAAACACACACACACACACACACACACACACACACACACACACACACACACACACACACACACACACACACACACACACACACACACACACACACACACACACACACACACTCAGCTACTTTCAGGCTCGAGCAAGCGAGTGTCTACTGCACCTGTCAAACCTCCTGTCCAGGCAGCTACACTTTTATGGGCAGGGAGGAAATTGGCACCTGATGCAAGTCATGTACACTGCCTCTACCTCTCCGCCACAGTTCAAGTAGATTGCACATCGCACATGCTGCAGTGCATGGAGCAAATGAGAAGTTGAGTGGTGACACAGAGAACCAACTGGATATGGAAGATACTGAACAGTTGTTGGCCCTTGTTATGGGAAATCTAAGAACAAAAATAACCCAAGAATAAACAGTTGACCAACAGAAGTACTATGTACAATCTGCAGGAAGGAGCTTTCTTTATACCAAAGCACTTCCACATTAAAATACCACATTAACGTTAAGCAAACGTTAGTCAGGGATTAACATCGACATCCTTATTAGGCTCTGCAGCTGCTGCAGCTGCTGGCTGTCCTCATGCCAGTGGTATCCAAACGCTAACACAAACCAAAGACTTCCTCTGCCGTTCTCATGTCCCCCCCCCTCTCCACCACCCCCCTACCCCCCACCCCCGGCTGGATGCTGGTCTGTCTAAATGCTCCTGTGCGTTAATCCGGGAGGATTGTGCTGTGTTGTGTTAACGCTGTGCTGCGGGCCGGGATCCCTCTGAATGCTGGTTCTGCCTCACATTGCCTCTCGCTGTCCTGTCCTGCTTCTTTGTTGTTCTCTGTTATTTCCAGGCGCTGCTCTGGAAACAAAAGGGCTTGTTGTTCACAGGGTGCCCATTGAGAGACACATCAGCAGATGAGCTGTGAGCTTCCAGTGTGTCTCTGAAGACAAACTCAACCTCTGAGCTCTCTGAAACAGTTCCTTCTGCTTGTTGACAGCTTCCTCCAGATTGTTGGATTTGCCCCTCCTTTGCCTTGATTCGCCTCGTTATCCCCACATGACCCGACATCGCTCCAAACAGCTTCTCCTCAGGAATGTTTGGCCTCCTCGGTTTTTAAGTGGCCCATAAACTGTTAATAGGGGTTGGGGTCGGGTGACTGTGGAGGAAGATCCATGACAGTCAGCACTTTTCGCTCTTCTTTGGTAATCTGGTGCCACTCGACAACTTTCCGGTGTTTTAAAGTCAACCTCACGCTGTAGTCTATATCCTTCCTCATAAAACCCCCCCCCAAAAAAACCACGAAGGAGCAGGTCTTTTCGGGCTGGTTATACGATTTATAAATTTTCCACATGCACACAGACTTGTCTTCATAATAATCTCTGTTCACACAGAACGTGACAGAGAAACATTGTAGTTTCCATGCGAGTCAGTTCTGTGTTCTTTGTCATTTTAATCGCAGAGAACATTAGGATATGAAGCACCTTTTCTCTGTCCTTTATAGTAATGGTCCACTGAGGATCTGTATGTCTCCATATATGCAGACGATGGTGTAGTAAATGGTAGGAAATGTTTACTTTGTTGAAGAGCTGTTGAATTCTAAAGAATGAGCCCTTCTGAATCATTTGAACCTCCTTTGTTGTTGCTCATCTAAGTTCTTGCACATGTGCAGAACTACATGTTTCAGAAAGTCTTTGTTTTTGTCCATTCAGACAGAGATAAAGCTGGCGTGGGCTGTGGAAGATAATTTTTAAAAGGGGACTTTTTCCGTAAATGTTCGATCTGTGATTTCAAAATATCTGAATGCATGTTTCTTTTTCTTGCTTACACTTTCCGGTCTTTGCCACATAAGAGCAAAAAGTCAAACTTGAATCCCGTTACACTGACAGTGTAAATGCACTGAACTTCATGATTTTGTTTCTTTTTCAGAAGTAGGGAAAAAGACATTCAGATTTGCGGCTCCATCTTTTAAAAAAACAAATTTGGAGGCTGAAAAAAAAACCAACCTTCGTGCGCTTCAGAAAAAGTCCAAAATCAAAGTCGAGATTTTTGTTTCACGGAGAGACGTCTGTCCGTCCCTCATCATTTGCCCGTAGATGTGAATTCACATTGAATCACTTAATTGTGACTATATCGGGTTGCTTACTGCTTATGGACGTGTGATTCTACACAGGATTTCCTTGATTAATAAGAACATTTAAAGAAGCAGCCGGGGATCCGTGTCTTTGTCCTTCGTACTCGACAAATTTCTCTGTCTCTTCTGGTCCTGATACTGATAACTGCACCGTGTTTATGAGCTCCATTCTGTCCTGAAGCATCTTTTCATCACTTCATTAAACTGCCTGCGATGCATTTTGTAGAAGCAGTCACACACGCTGATATCTGGATGGACGGACTTTGTAAAAAAATACTTTTGAAAAAAAAAGAATCTCGACTTTGATTTTCAACTTTTTCTGGGGTGCATGAAGATTTTTTTATTTTTTTTTACCTCCGAAAAAAAAACCTCGACATTGATATTTTTAAAAAAAAAATTATGAAGTGCATGAGGTTTTTTTTTTTTTGCCTTCGAATTTTGTTTTTCTTCAGTGGCCCTGATACTCTTTCGTACCAACTTCTTGGAACCAACTACAAAAAAACCTGAAACTCAAAAACCTGGTTTCACTGGACTCTTTCAAAAAGTTGCTTAGTGACTTGGAGACAGACACATCTGTCTGCAGATGTTTTGAATGATGGACTTTGTGTGCAATTGTTAGCAAATTTGCAAGGTTTTAATGTATTGACTTTTTTCTTATATGTTTTACGTGCCTGTTTTGTCAAGAACTTTAATGTACTGCTGCCTGTCTTGGCCAGGACACTTGAAAAAAAGATTTTTAATCTCAACTAGGTTTTTCTGGTAAAATAAAGGTTAAAAAAAAACCCCAAAACATTTTAGTAGTGAAATATGTTTTTAACTTGCTGACATGTTTTGACTGAGTGTGGCCGGCCTGACAGATTCTGAGAGATCTGTCAGGGCCGGTCAACCTATGAAGACCGACGCATCATCAAATGTCTGCTGGTGCTCTGAGGAAGACTCCAGACGCAGTCGAAACAGGTCACCGGGGTAAAAACATCTCATTTGTCTTTTAAAAACAAACAATATAATAGAGTAAATGCTGCCTTGATGCCTTGTTCAACAAGTGGACGGATGATGTGCACATTGCAAAGCTAACTCGCTACTTAAAGAGCGCTTTACGTCACTCGTCACATTCACACACACATTCACACGCCCGCGGATGTGGCCGCCATGCAAACCGCTCAGTCCATCCACTAGGATCAGTTTGGGGTTCAGTGCCTTGCTCAAGGACACTTTGATATGTGGAGACACATCGAGATGGGAATCAAACCTGCAACCTTCCAATTGTCAGACGGCCGCTCCACCAACCGAAACTGAGCCCCAGCCCCAACACCATTACTTTTTAGATGAATGCCTATTTCCTGAGGGTGATTTCTACCTTCCTGTGGCTCATGAATGCGGAGGTCAGAGGTCAAACACGCCTGAACTCTCCTTCATGTCCAACCTGGATCTGTCTTTTCTCCGATGGTTCCTGCTGTTATTCTAACAATGCAAGCTCCTTCTGAACACATGAAACAGTCAGAGATCAATGAATCTGCAGACGAGACACAAGGAGTGGTAAATCCCCAGGTGGAGCAGGCGTGTTCGGCTTTATAGCGCTGGGAGATATAATGATAGCGTCGCCTTCTGCACGCCTGGGCAGCGGATTTCTGATATCTGATAGACAGCTCTATTCACAGCAACAGTTCCATAAGAGCTGGCACACTGTCGCAAATGTAGATAAAACAGAAATATAAAGATTAGAAAATTTTGGCAAACATATATTTTTCACAATAAAACACAAACAACCAGGGGCAACTGGTCATAAGGGGCAGGTGAGGCTGAGCCCCACCTGGTGTCATCAGAAAGGACTGTATGCAAAGTTTATCCATTAATTCTTTAAGATAATCTACAATATTTTCTTGTCTGTGAATAAAACTTCCTCTTATATAGCACATAATTACATAACCAAATGTGGCCCGCCATGTTATTTTATGTGGCCCGCGAGGTCTTAAAGGTCTGAATGTCTCAAAATAAATACCGTAATGTTCCCAATAGAGGCGCAGAGCAAGCCTTGGGGTGTGTCTATTGGGAAGATGTGAGCTCAGGTTCAAACATTCTATAAAATACGATCATTACATGTGCCTTACATTACACGGACGTAGTTCTGCACTTGTGCATATCCAGATTAAGATGTTCCCCGCGCCGACCCGTGTTCCACCCGACGGCGGACAACCCCCCCCCCCCGCGAGAAACATCATGGGACAGCAAACTGCCTCCCACCCCCTCCCCCGGCGGGTTGGGAGGGGGACCAGCCGCAGCGCACGCCCCGGGCGGGGTGGGATTTTTAAAAAAAGCTTAAAAAAATTGAATTGCCCGTTTATGCACTTTTGTACCGACAGCAAAATATCATTTTATCAAGTAGTGAGCTTTGTTCCTTCCAGCTCACCTCGTCTTTGTAAAACTACATTGACCATAAACTACATTTCCCACAATGCACGCCCATTGTATTATTTTTATAATACTAAAGATGGAAATTGACAGTTTTGCTACAAGCTGGCACATTTACAATGTGTATATGATTGTTTATTAGTGTGTGTTGTCCCGATCAAATGAATAAATAAATAAATAAATATTATATTACCGGTGAAGATTGCAGTAAATAAACATCAATGTGATTTTCAACAAGTAGAACTGAGAAATACAAACGATCCAAAATGTCCAGGAAGAGAAAACTTGATGCAGAAGAAAGGACGTTTGATGAACGAAGGGAAGAAGAACACGTTTGTGCTTCCAGGAGAAAAAAACTGTTTGACTTTAGTGTTCTGAGGCGTGTCGGTTGACAAAGAGTAAAATATACGTCCACATTTTGACACCGAGTACGAAGGTTAGTCTGCCAAAGTTAGACTGAACAGAGCAACCAGCAAAGGTAGTTTTTTTTTATATCTATGCAAATGCATATGTAATATTTGTAACATGAATAAAGAATAAAGTCAGAGTTATTTAAAATTGAGGAGTACTTACATTTATTTTACTTTACATTTAGTTACATTTGTACTGTCTTACAGTTACATTTGGCCCTTTGAGGGCAGCCGTTATGCTGACGTGGCCCTCGGTGAAAATGAGTTTGACCCGCAGGTCCACACCGATGGTGCATCAGTGAGGCTCGCTCGCCCCTCTCTCACCATCAGTGTGTATTGCATGCAGTAAAGTGTTCGTGCTCAGGCTGTGGCTCCATTTATTCAGGTCACGTGATTTTCACGCCAAGTGGGGCTTGAAGCTCCGCCCACTAACAACGGCATTTAGATGCTCCGAGCTGATTGGCTGGCGCTGATTGAGGCGGAGCTTCACAGCACCGGAGGGAGTCGAACAAATACCAGCTTGTTAGCAGCTAAAGCTAACAAACAGGAAAGAATCTAAATTAATTAGGTCGATTATTTATGAGTTCCAGTTTGGAAGTTTTACTTTGGCGGAGGAACAGAAAGTAACTTGTGGTAAAATGAGTGACAACTGATGAAGAGCGTCTAAGAATCTATTAAATTTGCAGGATGACCGGTGGTTGAGTGGTTGAGCTTCCGTCTGTGAATCAGCAAGGCCTGGTTTGATTCCTGCCTTAAACTTTTATTTATTTATTTATTTTTTAATTGAATTTAAATTTTTTGGATCGGTTTTCTCCAAGGCTCAACATTTGAACGGGATCAGCGCCTATATGGTTGTTATAATGTTGTGGCTAAAAGGTTGTGCGCACACTTTACTTTGAAATTCGGTGGTGTCACTAAACCTGAAAATAAAATCTTGCCCCACCAAGTATTTACATCTAGAAACTCCACTGCAAACAACACGTCAGATGTTGCAGACTTTTCTACATTTCATGGAAAATATGAGCTCATTTCGAATGGGACCACGTGTACCAGGTTGTTTGGGGCCACGTTGTCCACTGTATATCGTCTGCTAAGTGTGTGCCGGTGTGTGTGAAGTGAGAAGAGAGCAGGGACGTCGTCTCTGACTTGTCTGATGCATGATTGGAGCTGATCTACAGTCCTGGAACTTCATTGCTGGATTTTCTGCTTCATGACGCTCCAAATGTTTTTGTTTTTTTTTTATTTGTGAACGTTGTGGACGGGAGACACGTCCAGTTTTCCAGTGAAGCCACACTGCTGTGATCGATGCAGTCTGTGCTGTAACACTGTCCTGCTGGAATATAAAGGACTTCTTGAAGGACACTTGGTCTGGATGGGAGGACATGTTGATCTAAAACCTCAGCCTAATTATCAGTATTGATGGAGCTTTTCCAGATGTAGAAGCTGGCCACGCTGGGGGCTCTAATGTCCCCTCATACCATCGGAGATGCTTTGGAACTGTGTGCTGAGAACAAGCTGGGTGATCCCTGTCCCCCTCAGTCTGCAGGACACCGTGTCCAGTGTCCCCAGAAAACAGCTTCACATTTGGATTCATCTCACCACTCAGTAGCTCTCAGTGTTTCTGCTTCCTCATCACATGTGACCTTTTCTTAACATGACACAGCTTTAACTTCACGATTGGGCTACACAGCCTGCTGTGTTCACAGGCAGTGGTTAGTGGAAGTGTCCCTGGGCCCATGCAGTGATATCCAGGACAGAATAAAGTCTGTTTTTAATGCACTTCAGTGTGAGAGACTGAAGTGCACCACCATCCAGTTTGGGCCTTCGTCCACATAGATTTCTCCCGATTCTCTCAATCTGTTGACGACATTAAACACTGGAGACGGTGGAACGTTGAAGTCTGCACTATTTTACCTTTTTTTTTGAACATTTACCATCTTGTTCAGTTTCAATCTTCACATTGGAAAAGCTGTGATGCTCCTTTAGCGGCCATGGCACTGACCTGCTGGGAAATATCCTGATTACTTTACAACCAAGGTCCTCGGGTTGTTTTTTAATTTGAGTCCCATTTTCAAAAAGAGACTTTTGGAGATGTCAATGCCCCAGGCAATATTTCTGCAAGTAGTACATTGGCTGAAGCATTTGTCCTCAGGTTCAACCATGGCGCCATGTCAAAGGTCCATGTAGGCTGAATGCAGTATTCATTCATTCATTCATTCATTCATTCATTCATTCATTCATTCGTTCATTCATTCATTCATCTATTTATTTATTCATTTATGTACGTGGTACCCATGTGGCACCAATATAGGTTGGCCAGTCTGCAGACATGACCTATTTCTGACCTCAGAAGGACCCATAAAGGAAGCCCACATAAGTGACCCTGTATGGAGCCCCCCTCTCCTCCACCCCTGTGGAGGGTGTTCATTGTTAGCCCATGCCCACTTGCAGTGGCAGCTGGCCAATAGAGCTTTAAAAGAAGGTTCAACTTTCTCCAGTATAGTTACTTTTAAATGAACACAAAAAGAAATGTGTTGAGAATTTATCAAACGTGTCCCGGTTTGTTAAAGTTTATAAATGTTTGGATATGATCAGATTTATTAAAGACTGAAAATCTAAGAGCTTCAAAAAGCACACAGTTTACTTTGCACTTCTTTTCTGGAGGTTTCTTTCAAAGCATTCTAAAATACTTTGAAAGGTGGATTGATGTGATGTTTAAAAATATACCTGATGTACATTTTGTTTTCCCGAAACTCAGACATTTCCAGTAAACCAGCCACAAAACAGATTAATTTTCTGAAAGGGACTAATGAAGCATCTGCTTCTATTTGTTTACAAGTATGTTAATAAAAGAGTCTTCAGAAGTGCTCTCTGTTCACTGGCTGTTTAAATGTACAATCATTTTCATCCCTGTTGCCTCTCAATCTGGAACAAACATCGTTGTAATGTGTTTTATAAAAGCACTGTATTCAACTGAAGTTAACATGGGCTGAAATTGAATAAAAGAAGAGCCCCACCTAAGAGATGTACCACCTGCCGCCACTGCCCACTTTGGTACCCAAGTACCCCAGCCATAAATCATAAACCACGTGGGGCCGCAGAGGCATGTTTGCTGGGGTGCTGCTGACTCCAAAGTCAAAGTGAGCTCACGAAATTTGCAAACCATTCTGTTTGGATGCACTTTGTCTAAACTGGGAACGGAATTTAACGGAATGAATAAACACTTTGGAATAAATGAGCAAAACCACGTGAAATCACATGTTGGTTGGTGATTTCAGCCGGCACTGAACCCGGGGGACTATTTGGTCCTCCTCATCGCAGGGCTTGTCAGACGGGTCAGTGGGGAAGTGTACTTTGAGTTGATGTCCCCTACCTCACGCTGCGCTCGCTTCCCGCACGGGGCGGAGTGCCGCGCGCGCAGAGCGCAACGGAGCGCAGAGCGCAGCGTCACCGAGCACCGAGCTCTCCCTCTGCACGTCGCCCGCTCCGCACGGAGCCGCCTCGCTCCGCATCATGGGCTTAGAAAAGGAGAAATGCGACACGAGTATCATCATGGACGAAGAGGAGTTCAACAGGTCGATAGAGCCCATCTTGTCCAAGAAGCGGATGGTGTACACGGAGGAGCCGGACCGAGACTCCCGCGACGTCAACGCGCACTTGAAGGTAAAAAAATAAAAAATAAAGGAAAAAAGTGTTGCACTTTCTGAGCAGAGTGTCTTTAAAGTGAAACTGCAGAATGGAACCGCTGTCAAGTGGAGTTATCGCTTATTTTACACCCTCATTGTGAAGTTTTAACGAGCATATAACATGTGATCTGCTGCATGAATACCTGGAAGTCGCCGCCCGCGCTGCGCTTCAATCCATCACATCCGTGTGTGTGTGTGTGTGTGTGTGTGTGTGTGTGTGTGTGTGTGTGTGTGTGTGTGTGTGTGTGTGTGTGTGTGTGTGTGTGTGTGTGTGTGTGTGTGTGTGTGTGTGTGTGTGTGTGTGACAGGTCGGGTTTGAAGATGTGATCGCAGAGCCCCGGTCCTCACACAGCTTTGACAGTGTGTGGATCGGCAGCCACGCCGCCTTCGAGGTGGTGAAGTTCGTCTTCTACCGGGTTCTGAGCACGCTGCTGGCCGTGCCCATGGCCTTCATCCTGGGCCTGCTGTTCGGAGTGCTCAGCTGCATCCACATCTGGTAAGAGGCTGAGCAGAAGCCTGCATAGCAGCGTGTGGCACCTGAAGCAATGGTATTCTAAAGAGGATAACACACACACACACACACACACACAGACACACACACACCTAACCCGGTTCTGTTTTCTCTGAAAGTGTCTAATGACCCGCTCAGACTTGGCGTTAACATGCCCTGGAGTCCAGTGAGAAAAGGCACCAAAGCACTTTCACTCTAAACTTCTTCCTGAGGTGATCAGACACGTCGGACCACATGGAGCCTGCAGTGTAAACAGCAGAGTCCTAGATGTGCTGTGGGATGGTAGTGCAGCAGGAAAACGGGTCACATGGAAAGGTTATCAGTGTGCGCTGTGTGTTCGGTTTGAGGAGTCACCACCTGGTATTCTCACATGTCCAGTCTCCCTAATTTGTCTTTATATCAACTCGTAACATTTCTTAGGAAAACAGTTCAAGCTGGAGTTCATTCTGACCCTTTATCATACCGCAACTTCCTGTCACCAGAGGATATGTGAGGTTTTGACAGGGCGTGCTGATTGGCCCAGGAGAGGTCCATCATGGATACTGTACTGCTGTCTGTGATGGTGTCCTTCGCTCAGACCAGTGTTACCAGTTACCTTGAAAAGGTAATATGACTACTGATTACTAGTTACTCCTTTAAAAAGTAACTACTTTACTTTACTGATTACTTGTTTTAAAAAGTAACTAAGTTAGATTCCAAGTTACTTTTTTGTTACATTCAGCAGTTGCCGACAACACCCCCCCCCACTGTCTCATTTTCACTGCCCCCTGCACCATGTTTATACATACTTAACCTTTGACCTTCAGTCTTTGTTGTCTTTATATCTGACTCTACTGATACTGGTATTTATTTACCCGGAGATGTAGTTGTAGTCTGTTGTTGCATTATTTATCTATTTATTTGCACTGCCTGCTCTAAGCTACCATTTAATTGCCCCCCAAATAAAGTGTTTGATTGATTGATTGATTGATTAATTGATTGAAAAAAGAGGTGGGGCTTCCCGCCAATATATCTTTTTACACAGGAAAATAACAAAAATAGCGTAACGTCTCTGCAGTCGTGTTCTTGTTGCAATCATAACGTTTATTGATGATGTTTGTCGGTTCCCATTATTCTGTGTTACCTGAAGGCACCGTCAGAGAGAGTTGCCTGTGATTGGCTGAGAGTGGAGAAGGGGGGCGGGTCAGCTGAGCCTGCAGAGATTGCCTGTGTGTGTGTGTGTGTGTGTGTGTGTGTGTGTGTGTGTGTGTGTGTGTGTGTGTGTGTGTGTGTGTGTGTGTGCCTGTTTGGAGTGGCTGGTTCTGTTCAGTAATAAAGCAGCTTTACTCGACTGCCTTTCTAACGTCCTGCTGGACACTACAATGGTGACGCACAGCGACTTGGAGAAGTAACTTTAATCTGATTACTGGTTTGGAAATAGTACCGCGTCAGATTACTTGTTCCTGAGAAAAGTGGTCATATGAGAGTGACGCGTTACTCAGCAACACGTTAGCAGCATCCCTGGCTCAGACACACGAAGCAGCTCCGAGAGTCTCGCTGCAGAACAACGGAGGCTCCGCCGAGATTTCAAATGAAACACGGAGGTGATTTCTACGTCACATGGGGTTCGCGTGTCCCATTTAGCACTAGTCCGATTAGCCATTAGCTGCTGTTTGTCAATGTAATTTCAGGGTCTCGTACACAAGGAAGCATAACGTTACAGAACCGGTGAGACGGACTGATGTCACTGCAGGCGAGTCCCTCGTCTTACCAAATGCAGGATTGACACCATCCCCACCTGATTTTGTCCCAAATTAGTGAAACATTCTGTCACAGAATGTTTTGCACGTATGAAGTGGGAAGGGCAGCTGGGAGAGTCTCAGAAACGTTGTTGGAGATACGTTTAATCCTCTGGTCCCTGGTAGTTTGGTCCAGCGATGCAGTGGCACTGAAAACCCTTCAGGCAAACAACAGAGCGGTTGACGTGGGAGCGACATTTGCACATCTCTCTAACAACTCATCAGTAACGGCGGTGCAGCAGCAGGCCAAGCCGGTGATTTCAGGCGGAGGCTCAGGGCTGGGTGGCGGAACAGTGGTGGAGTTTATGATATCAACCTCCTGTGGTGACGACAACACAGCAGCACGCCGTTGTGGGCAATCCTGATTTGAACAAAAACCACATTCAAACTCCAGAATTTCAGACAAGTTTCAACTGAGGTCCAACTCCAGAAAACGTGTTTTAACAGGTGATTGACTCCTTTAAGAGAATGCACCGGTCTGACTTATATAGTGTTTTCAACTTTCCAAAGAAACTATGGAAAAGAACATGGCCGCTGGTGCCTGGAGGTCTGCAGAGACACGCTGCCTTATAGCGGCCTGGCAGAGGACACCGTCAAGCACAAGCTGGATGACTCATAACTGCACGCCGGAATATTTAGTGGAAGTGACATAGATTACACAACACAATCCAGTCTCAGGTGGTTCGCCCGAAACGCATGTAAACAGTCTGCGTTTGGCTTCGCTGGAACATTCTGTGGTGCTTCGTCTGATTGCAAAGAGGAAACGCTGAGGGCTCACCAATCAGCTGAGAATGGACATGAAGTCTCGTCCATGAGGTTCTTAACTGGCTCTGCAATGAAGGCACGTCTTCAAAATCCAGAGTAAGACACGTGAACAAGATCCGTGTCGTATAATGAACAGCCGTTCTGACATTATACTGTATTCCTAAAGCTCCAATGATGTATTTTTGACCATCTTTAAAGAATTATTGGTATTTCCGTACCCAAAAGGCAAAAACATGAAGAAAATGATCCTTAATGTCTTTAGAGTGTCTGACACAGGATCCAACCTTCACTTTAAAGATTAGAAAACTGTTGGCGGTTTACAAAGAAGAGCAGCTCTTTGAGAAGTCTGCTAATACAAGCTAAAGTATTTCTCTGCGATGGAAAACAAAGTTTCACTCCCCGAGGGAACTTTACAGGAACATTATGGGACTTTTCCATTCTGCCACGGCCACTTGGCAGCAAATTCAATCTGGCTCTTTAGACAAACATGGCCTGGGTTATTTTTACAGTGCACTCTCAGGATGGCATTGAAGTGTTTTGGTTTTCATGCATGTATTTGGATAATTATGTCATGCCACCAATCAGACCTGCACCAGGTGCTTCCAGGTCCCCCCCCCCCCCCCTCCGAACAAGCCCTTTATAAACGCTGATGAGGCAACGTTTCAGTCCGTGTGGAAAGTTGAGGAATGTGGAGCTCTTCTGGTACGGGGGGAGACAGCGTGGTGTCCTTTGCCAGGTAGATGGTATTCCATTAGGAACGAGGCCTTTTAGACAAGAGTGGGACATTCTTCTGTTACTGCAGCCTGACCTTTTGGAAGCTGGGGGGGGGGGGGGCAGAGCTGGTCCATACATCAGGAGCATCAGGGTGGGAGATGGTACAGAGGGGGGGGCACTTGAAAGGAGGCCAGGGCTTTCACAGTCCAGCGACACAGTGAAACAAGCTGCAGGAATGTAACTCAGCACACAGCACCACACTCCCCCTGAAAGGGCTTTCTGCCCCCCTCAGACACCTGACGGAGGAGAAGAGAAACACTTTCTGTCTCCGTCGCTCCTTCCAGACTCAGCAAAGATCACATGGTTTGATTGGACTCCCGTTTTGCACTTCTTCAGCTTTTGTAGGCGTCGTGACCGCTGAGGGATTTCAACTACAAACTTCTACTTACAAGTTCCCCTCACCTCTGACACACCATGTTCAGTCCAACTCTCAGTGTTTATCATAAAACCTACAAAGGGATTTTTTTAGAGCAGCAATCTGAAGCTTTTATCACCCAAAATGCTGTTTTAACACTTTCCACCAAATAAATGTTATACTGACCCGAAACATATCTGTAAAATGAAGAAAACACACTTCATAAAGTTTGGCTGTTTTCCCTAAAATGTAGCCTGTGTTTTATTTACCCAAATCTAAGAACTCTAATTGAGAACTGTTGACAGTTTAGTAGTTTTTAACTATTTAACCATTTTTTCCTTCCGAACCACTTTTAGCTATTTTTGCCAGTTCAAAATGCTTTAAACATTCTGGTACTTTTGACTTTTGAAACCGGTTTTATTTTTGTATTTTATCAAACCATTTTTAGCTGTTTTAACTGATTTTAGCCATTTGTTTTCCCATTAAGCACATTTAGTTTCTCCACACAGGTAAGCCTGCATGACTGACAGCAAAGTCAACGATTCCTTTTTTTTTTCTCTTTTGTTTCTTAGTCGAAGTTATCGTTCTGAGAGACGTACTTATAAAATCAACGTGTCAGCTGCAGCGACAGGCAGCAAGCAGGCGATGCAGATTTTTTTGGGAGCTTTCAATTTCGGGCTTCATTTGTCTCTTGGAGCTGTGAAATGAAAGTCTCAGAACGATTGTCTGCTGCAGCAAGATTTAAAAACCGATGCTAAAGGAAACCCACAACATAGCTGCTGCCTCACACGGCTGCTCTGGGGTAGAGAGAGATTCCCAATACAAGCGAATTTCAACACAAGTTCAGACATGAGTGTTTTTGAAAAGATCCAACTCAGAATATTTTCTGCTTCTACATTTCCGTGCAGTGACGAGTGCTCACACACCGTCAGTGTCTGAAACTGAAACTGAGGAGTCAGCGTGAAGAGCAGACCCACAGTGCTGGTGGTCATGAGAAGGAGCCGATTGAATTGGATTCCTCACTGACCTGATGCTCTTCTGTGGTTCCAGGCTGGTGATGCCGGTGATCCAGAGCTTCATGATGCTGCTGCCCTCGCTGAAGGCGGTGTGGAGGAGCCAGACGGACTTGTTCATCATGCCATTGTTCTACAGCATGGGAAAGTGTCTGTCCTCGGCTCGCGTGGAAACAACAGAGAACTGACCACTGCGCGTCCCCGGAGGAGGAGAAAAACCAGATCCAGTGGTGGAAAGAGGGTGGATGATGCTGGTGGAGCACATGAGCTCTGGTAGAGTGACACATGAAATCCTCAAATCCCTTCAGATGGTTACAAAACGAGCCTGACAGCTCTGATTCTGGCAAACCTGCAGCAAACCTGCAGCAAACCTTCCCCCAAACCTTCAGCGTGCACCATGAGGCAGGTCCAGAGGCGTCTGAGGACTGAACCCTTCAGAGCTCAAGTTCTCCACTCAGCTTCCGCTCATTGGCCGATTGTGACCGAAACAAAAAAGAAATCTTGTCATTCCAGTTTTGTTGAAGCTAACATACTTATGATTTGCTGAGAGTTTGTGATATTTCTGCTTTTTTTTTTTTAAACATATGATGTATATGATGTAGCGTTTCAGCTGGAAGCTGGATGTCCGGAGCAGTTAAGACACAGGAAAGGAGAGGAAGCAGCTTGTTGCACGTTCACAGGCGTTTCTCACGGAATCTGCTGAGTTGATCTCACAGTGCACCACAACGAACATCAGACCTTCTCATTAATATGATCCGAACTCTTATTTAACGACGTCCAAAGACGGTCTGATTGTGGAAGAGGCTTTCTAATTTATAATTTATGCAGCGACCCTGTTTTCTTTTTCAAGCTGGAACAAACCCGTGTGACGAAAATGTCCCTGGTTTCCGTCTGTGCCGGGTTGAGGAATCTCCTCGTTCATACAACTTGTGGACGATTTGTTCTGTTGGGCTCCGTTTCAAAGTCATAGACCTTCAGGATCTGGGATGTTTTCATTGATTTTAGATGAGTGATGAGCGAGAGTGGGCTGAGGACGGTTCTTTGGGAATACAAACACGCCCTTCAGCATCCCTTGTTGCTGCGAATAACAGATGTTGAAAGCCTGACAGAAGTCTGTAGCTCTCCTGACAAACACCGTTTAACAGCACTCACAGGGGAGCTTTTCAAGCGTCGCACCGTTTGCGAGTCTTATTCAATATCTGCAGTTACAAGCAGCAACGATGGACGCTAAAGGAAGCCGGTCACCATTTAACAAGGGAACGGGTTAATCTGAAACACCGGTACAATGTTGAAGAGGGATTTTTCGCTATGACTCGTCGGGACGCTGCCATTCAACCAGTGAGAACCAGATACTGACCCAGAAGGAAAGGCTCCTCTAGGTGGCGAGTTAAAAATATTGTGTGTCTGAATACGTTACTTAGTTTGGGCCGAAGACGCGCAGACTCTGCGCCTGCAGCATGACGTGCCAGAATATCGTTTTTGAACATCTACAACTAGAAGGAGTGGTTATTTCCCTGCATGACATCATGAAGGGGAAAATCTGTGACTCACCTGCATGAGCTCACGTTCAGTAAAGGAGCAAGCAAGTGAGGGAGAAGACAGACCTTCTTCACTTCTGGCGCTGCACACACTGAGGACACATGTTACTGTTAGAAAACCATTTGAAAGGGAATTTTGCATAATATGCAACTTTTGATCAAATCACACAGACGTTTGTCCAGTCCATCCGTTTCCTGGACCTTCAAACATTTAAAAACCAAATGAGATTTAACGTTTGATTTCCAGACACTAACAATGCCGACTATTTCTTCTTGAGATGAAGCTCTCATGACAAGCGGTTAAGGGATCTGCTCTCCGGGCCCAGCTCGACACAAAGCTTCATAAAATGCAAGATTTGGTCCAACAAACTGCACTGAGAATAAAACTTCTAATATGTCTAAGTCTAATATGTCAGTAAGACAACCTTCATTTCGACCGGCGGTTTGCGCCGTAAGTTTTGTCACTTCCCACCTAATCAAATTTAAGTTTCCCATATAGTTTGATATATGTACAAAAAAATGCATTCATGTAGTTTCAATTGCAATTTAGGATGGGAAACATTTAATAACATTTTCAGCTGTTTTTTGACATGATTTTATCAATTTCACCCTGCATTTTTGAAAGTTTTTGACATTTGAGCCTTTTAACCATTTTGGCTTTCTTTTAAAGTTCCTCCACCAGAATCCACACCGGTAAAATTTTAATATTTAGCAGCCAGTTCTAGTTGTTGATGTACATCTCTAATACATTGGCTAATACCTTTCAGAAGGAAATCCCATCTTACATTCACACAAACACATAATTCCAGCTTTTTCACCTGGTTTGTTGACATCTTAGCGTCGCGGAAACGCCCAAAGACCCCCGAGGCTTTGTGTTTGCTGGATCTCACTGGATCTCGATTCGCTCTGGAAAAGCGATTAACGATCAGTTTCACAACATTTCAGATTATTCTCGTGGCCCGACGACTCGTTCTTTGAGAAAGTCTGGATTTTTTTCAGGCTAAATGGGTCAAATGTTGATGTTTCTGCTGGAGCTTCGGCGACGCCGTCATTATATCCCAGAAGCCCTTGTGGCGGGTTTCTGAGGAGGACGTCCGTTAGCGAAACCCAAAACACAGTTTGATGGCGACAAATTCTGGTTTGTTTGTAAACGTACCGACTTTGGTGTGATCGATGTAGGAAACTGCGTCTGGAGATGAGCGGTGATGGTCGTGTTCTGGTGTTTTGGTTTATTCTCGGTGCAGAAGTGATGAATTCTATGGGAAGTATATTTGAAAGAGTTTTTTCTGGTAGAGTAACTTTAAGCAGTTGTGTATGTTTTCCCCTCATCTTGAAGCTTTTCTTCTGTTATTCTAGTCATTTCCAGGTTTTATAAGCTGTCTTAGCATTTTTCCCCATTTATGATGTTTTGAGCTCGATTTTAGTTTGTTTTTTTTAAAGCTCTTTTTAGCCAACAGGTAATCGTATTGTTGGAAATGACTGGTGTGTATATAAGGTAAAAATCTGATCAAATCTTTATTTAGGTAGAATTTTTGTGAAAGCTGCATCGGGAAGCCATGACAGACGGCCTAAAGAGCCACAGGTTGCAGAACCAGTTCATTCAAAAAGTCCTCAACTTCAAGTCCAACCTCCTCTGATCGTCGCCACAGAGACCTGATCGGGGTGCTGAATCCCAGCAGGTACTTGATCTCATGTTGGAGCAGACTTTTGGTCTCTGAGTCGCTCGGCTCTGAAGCTGTTTGGAAGACCTCAGAGGGATGAGGCGCGTGTGCGTTCAGCTTTTTTCTTCACGTAGAATAGAAAAGCTCATATTAACTCGAAATAAAAGCTACAGATCCATTTTTAGACATGAGATCATGAAATGGGAAAAAAATAACATTTAGCCTGGATTTAATTTGCTCAGATATTTCTGGCTGCTGCTTCACTCACACGTGCTGGGCTTCAACCAACCAAACCTGCTGTTTGTGACCAAAATAAAAAGATTCAGTGTTTCTCCTGAAACGTAACTGTGTGTGGCGTCTTCTCTGTGTCACAGGTGTGTGTGGGTGCTCTGGTGTGTGTGTGGGTGCTCTGGTGTGTGGGGGGGTGCTCTGGTGTGTGGGGGTGCTCTGGTGTGTGGGGGTGCTCTGGTGAATCACTGCTGACACTGCATAAGACACTTCCATGTAGAGATGAGTTGTGATGGAAGATGACCTGCAGGTCACACACACACACACACACACACACACACACACACACACACACACACACACACACACACACACACTCACACATAATTTAGAGTCAACTAGTTGAACGAGGAGAAAACTCACATCCACATAAAGATCATGCCGTCTCCACCCAGAAACACCTCAAACCTCTTTTTAGCTGCAGGTTCTTTGTTTTATGTAAAATTATTTATGATTTAAAAAAAAATCCTTAATTTACCTTATTTATGCAAAAATATTAGAATTGTTTTGGATTGTGTCAGAATAAGATCAGTGGACATGAGAAAGTGACCTGAATCCAAAACCATCAGTGATTAAATATATTCATAGATAGATAGATAGATAGATAGATAGATAGATAGATAGATAGATAGATAGATAGATAGATAGATAGATAGATAGATAGATAGATAGATAGATAGATAGATAGATAGATAGATAGATAGATAGATAGATAGATAGATAGATAGATGATGTGTCCTACCACCTATTAGCAGATGATCTTCAGTTGTACTGTTCATTTAAGACCTCCGAGGTCCACAAACTGAGCTCCTTAATCAACTGTCTCACACAAGTCAAGCAGTGGTTCAGTGAAAATAGCCTCCAACTAAACTCTGACAAAACTGAGACACTTATTATGGCCCCAGATAGTGGAACCCCCTCTATCAAACAGTACCTGGGTGAACTGAGCCTTTCAGCCAAAACAAAGCTGAGGAACTTAGGGCTGATCTTTGACGAGTCCATGTCCCTGGAGCATCACTGGAGACAGCTGGTAAAGAACTGCTTCTCTCAGTTACCTAACATCACCAAGCTCAGGTCCATGATGTCCAGAGAAGAGCTCCAAATAATTATCCACGCATTTGTGTCCTCACGCCTGGACGACTGCAACAGCCTCTTCACAGCCTCAACAAAGAAGAGCTGCTCGGTTCCAGTTAGTCCAGAACTCAGCCTCCAGACTTTAGACCAGCACCACCAGGAGGAACCATCTTCCCCCTGTGTTAAGATCTCTTCACTGGCTCCCTGCTGAGCTTCCTGTTGAATAGAAAATCTTGGTGCTAACGCTTCGAGCCCTACATGGTCCAGCTCCTCCTTACATTGCCGACCTCATAAAGCCCTACAGCTCGACTTGGAGCTTGAGATCGTCTGGGCAGAACCTGTTAAAGGTTCCACCTACCTGCTTTAAAACTTGGGGAGACGATCATTCAAAGCTGCTGCGCCCCGACTTTGGAATGAACTCCCACTGGACCTGTGCTCTCTGGACTCAGCGGACAACTTTAAAAAGTGCCTAAAAACACATTTGTCTGCCAAATCATTCTAGTCCAATCGACCCACGCTGCCACTGACTCTCGGCATTTGTTGTGTTTTTAAGATAGTATTTTCTCTTATCTGTTTTTATTTGTTTTTATTGTGAAGCACTTTGTGACTCTGTGTCTGTGAAAAGCGCTATAGAAATAACATTTACTTACTTAGATGCATCGTAATACTATAAACGGATGTTGCACAGAAAATGTATTGCACTGGATTATTGCATCATCCTCAAGACCAGACTTCTTTTCAGTTCAGGAGTCTTACAGCCTGAGGAATGAAGCTCTTGCTAAACCTGGTTCAGAAGGCTGTTCCTCCTACCAGAGGCCAGCAGAGAGGAATGTCCATGGTGACAGACAGCGTTTGGCATCCAGGTCTGTGATGGGAGGAAGAGAAGTCCTGATGATGTTCTCTGCCGTTGTCTGGAGGTCCGTCCAGTCTGCAGCTGAGCAGCGCCGCACCACCGAGAGATGCCGTTGGCCAGTGGACTATCTATGGTGCTCTGAGAGAAAGTGGTGAGGATGTTGGCAGGCAGGTGAATCCTTCTCATCCTGCCGAGGAAATGCAAACGCTGCTGCGCTCGCTTTGTCAGAGACGTAGTGTTCAGGGACCAGGAGAGATTGTTCGTCGTGTGCAACCCCAGGAACTTAGTGCTTTCTATCACCTCCGCTGCTGCGTTGTTGTGGAGAGTGGCGGGGTGGCCTCCTCCTGAAGTCAACAATGAGTTCTTTTGTTTTGTCGACATACAGGAGACGATCGTTCTTCCCACATCCATCAGTCAGATGCAGCACCTCCTCCTGGCCCAGTCGACTCACCGTGTGAGCAGAGAAAACTTTAGACTTCCATCCTGAAGGTGAAGCGGACCTGCTGCTGCTCTGACGGAGCTGTAATAACCGGTTCTGTCGCTCTTCTGACAATCTCGGAACTGCAAACTGCTTCCCTCTGCGCTCATCAGCCACAATGTAAAGTCACGTCACTGCTGCATGCTTCAGAGTTTTTTGCATTTCAGAGTGAGAACATAAGGCCATGCCATCATTGCAGTGGAGTTTTTTCCCTCAACAGGATGTGTAAACAGTTTAGTAAATGTTGTGGACTTTGCCTTCAGGTTACAAAAGGAAGATGTCGCTGCTTTTGAAAGTCTATTTCGAAATCTTCTGGTGAAACCACTGATCATCTGTCTGTGTGCCCCCAGCAGACATGTCCATGATGCTTTATGAAATGAACAAATGCAATTAAGAAATGCTGTCTGTTAACTTATTCTGTAATTAACACTTTCAGCTGTTTATTTTTTTTTTCTTTTGTTGTTTTGGTGACATGTTAGCATGTTATGCATATTTTTGTTGTTAAACTATGTTAAACAATGTGAGAGAAGATAACCCAGTCTCACTCCGAATTGTGTAATATTTATTTGTCCACAGCAAAACGTAGTCATTTCACAGAATTTCACAAAACAAACTCTATAGCTCTGTAAAATGGGTGCGTTTCATCAATCTGTTCTCTTCTGCAGGCAGACTTCAGGTCATGTAACTGTTGACAGGAAGACAAAACATGGTGGACATCCCTTCTGTTTTTGGTGGAAATTGCTTTATTTTAAGAAAGCTTGTGGCTTCAGCTTTATTTTGAAAGTGTTTCTAGCAACAAACGTAACTTTATTTTCATAAAGGGGGACTCTAAACAGAACAGTCACCAAACTTGGGCTTGAAGTGTTTTCTTCCTGAGCCACTGACATCTGAATAGGAGTCCCAATGAAGCAGGTACCAGATCCTGTGATCACGTGTTGAGGCTGAAAGCGGCTGACGTCACTCCAGGTGAGTTAATCCCAGAATGGAAACAGACCAGAGAGGCCAGCGCCAGAGCTGAAGAAAGAATCAACAGTAAAACATCAGCACACCTGGTCCTGGAGACCATCAGGTTTACAGAAATATATTCTGAGAATATTCACTCGATCAGTTTGCTTCTCTGAACTGTTTCCCTCCATCCATTAGAACTGTTTTTTCTTTCATTTCAATCCCTCTGCATGTTTCCAGCGGCTCTCTATCCATTGCAGCCGCTCTCCCTTCAGGCGAAGGTATGGCACGTTTCCACACCTTTGCCATTCCCAATTAACGCCCACATCTCAGCGCACAAAAGCCTCGTTCTCCTCTGACTTCATCCCCAAATAAAGTCACACCGCCGGTTCCAAGCAGCCTTTAGTGCGTCCGGGTGGCTCTGCTGCTCACAGGTGAAGACGAGCTCTTCCTCCTCCGGCACACACACACACACACACACACACACACACACACACACACACACACACACACACACACACACACACACACACACACACACACACACACACACACACACACACACACACACACACACACACACACACACACACACACCTCTGCGCGCTGCCATTCACATTTCAGTCACGTCCAGGCGAAAAAGGGCAGGAATTACATCAACTATCCCTGAGAGAGAAGTTGCGATTCTCTTCAGGTTCTCTGCCTCTCGCCTCCCACTCTGCTTCCGAGATCCTCTGGTTGTGCGTTCTGTCGCTCTGATCACCTCAAAACTGAAGGACAGCATGCCAGGGGGACTGAAGGACGGCGACACAGAGGAGGTACAGTATGGCTCAGATACAGCTGCCACTGGTTTTAGTTGTATGTGTTTGGAGCTGACACACACCTTTCTACACGCCAGAGATGGATTATTAACCTCCGATTTGCGCTCGCGAGGGTAAATTCTTCCCTCTTGGCGAGTCCGTGTAAGGATGGTTCTTCTTTTCTTCTGACACCTACTCATGAACGCGTCTCCCACACACGCTGAGGGAATGTGAAGGTCCAGTGAATTCGCAAGCGGGTGCAGGAGTTTCCTCTTAAAGTCTCTGTTAACTCATTAAGTGGATGTTGTTTTTGAATCACCAACATGGGAGACGTTTTATCTTTGTGCGTAAAAGTTTGAGAGAAACTATCTCAGCTCTGCCTAAAGTGAAACCATGTCAGAGAGCTTGCCCACGCTCTCTCACGGACTAATGAAGCCTTATGTCTGTGTGGCTGAATGGAACCTGCTCGTCTGATCGAAGGATGGAATAGCACTGTGAGGTCTTTACGCGCGCGTTTTTAAAGACTTAAAACTTGATTCCGGGCTTCCTCTCCCCCTTTGTAAGTTTTATAAGGAATATAGTTAGATACATATCGCCATATTCTGTGTTTGAGTAAACACGTACTTCATGAGAAAGGCGACATGTATTTTTGGGGAGGGGGATCTGCGCTTTTACGCATTTCCTGAAATGGTCGCAGTGCGCCCAGGCACAAGGTAAATGAACCCAGTGTCAGGTCAGGTACTGGCTTTTTGTCTGGGAGGTGAGGACCCCTTGCGGCTGGATATAGAGGGTGTGGTGCCTGGCTTTCTGTTAATTTAAAACCCATCCCTGTTTGTAGGGGCAGGCTGGTTCACCCGCGGCTCCAGTCTCGCTCCCTCTCAGTGCGCTGCGCAGCGATTCCTCCTCCTCCGCCTCATTCTTCTCCTTCCCTCACACTCTTCTTTCTCTCTGCCCCCGCCGGTATCCCAACAGGAGTTTCTGCATTCGCCCTTCATCCGCAAACAGGGGAACATTTACAAACCAAACAATAAAGACATGGACAACGACAGTCTGGACGAGAAGACGATGGAGGATATCCACACCAAAGAGATCGACCTGGTCAACCGGGACCCCAAACGCATAAACGACGACGTGGTTAAGGTGAGTGAAACCCGGAGGGCTGAGAACTCCTCATTCACTCATTCCAATTTGAAATTTAAGGATCGTTGGTGCTTTTTCTCTCTTCCTCCAAAATGTTAAATCGGGTAGCGCATAACTTCATCAGGATACTTGTTGCCAGATTACTTTATTTCAGTGGAGCGGATAATCACTGGAAAGCAATGTGAAATAGGGCGTGAAAGGCGTATTTAAGCCCTGAGTTGTGAAAGTGGTGCTTCATGAATCTGTCTGAGTCAGAGGCGCACGCAGCCCTTTCTTGCGCGCCGTCGCTCCGGCTGCGTTACCCCTCACTGACTTTCTCCCTATTTGGTAAGACGCCTTTACAATCGCTAAGAGCGCAGATGAAGACAGACACAGAATCACGCACTACTTGTGGGGCCACCCTCCGTGCGTCTTGTTGGGAAGCGTGCACATCCCGACCCCTCTCCAGCAGAGGAAACATTACGAGTTTCCTGTTGTTGGGAACACACGTCTCCCGCAGACCTGCGCTCGCACACGCCTTCGTTTGTGCGGAGAGAAATTCTTTCCATCGGAGTAAATACCCCGAGGTTTATTTAGTTTAGAGGAGTTCAGAAGAGGGGAGAGAAGATGCAGAGGATCAGGAGACACCTGACGTGGGTGGGTGGGGGGGGGCTCTCCTCCCCCTCCTCTCCAGCTGGGGCAAGACTCTTACACCAGTGGTCACCACCGTGGGGTCAAGCGGGGTGGGGTGGGGTGGGGGGGGGACACTGCCTTGTTAAAACAAGGAAACACCCTTTTCAGTGTGAGGGGATTCCCCCCCCCTGCATGCCTGCAGTTGAATTCAAAGACTTTCCAAAGGAGCCAAAACAATCTTTTTTTCTTCCTGCCATTCTTAAAAAGTTTTCCGTCCACAAGGCATCAGAGCAGAAAATACCTGCACCCACTGGACACCATGAACGACTCAAAAGGATGTAGCATACATGCCCAGCCTGTAGGTGACGCTGTAACTCTGCCACAGAAATACAAAATGGAGAAATCAACAAATCCGACTTCTGGCTTTATGAAACCGACCAGGATCAGTAGCTCCTGCAGCTCGACCTGGAGCATGGCCTCTGCCGTTGGTGTTGTGAAGTGACGTCGTGGAGAGGGTCGCGGGGTTGTCGGGTCGACAGCTCATCCTTTTAAGCAAATGGGAGCCTCGTCCGTCCACACATCAGATTTCTCAACTCTGGCACCCGTTTTAAAAAGAAACACACATTTTTAAGCTCCTAAGCTGTTTGAATCACCTCCAGAAAAACGGTGCAGTTACATGAAACAGCGTTGTCGTCTGGACCGCTCTTTCTTTTTTGTTTTAAATGGCTACTCTGATTGTTGAGGTTACTCATCATCACATTGGAGACATGACGAGGTTTCCTCCCTCTCACCCTCTGAACACACACCCTGGATCACATGGAGAAACTCTGTTTACTCTCTTAATGTAAAAAAATCACTTGAAATTCAAAAATTAAACCTTAAAGTTTTTAAGGTGATTCTTTAAGACCTTAAATATTTCGATTTTATTAGACATAGTGTTCATCCTCGACCACGCCCAGTTTACAGCGTTCATCACGGATTGAATATTAAAGGTTCATTCAAACTTTTCAATCTCTGTTTTTCGAGCACATGTCTTCGATCAGAAGTTAAATCAGCAGGAATCTCTTCTTGTCTATATGTGCATGCAGTATTTCCCTCCTGATACTACCACTGAGACGTGTTGGACTGTTATAAAAACCACAGACTGAGTTTTAGCTTGGATGTGTTTGACCTTTTATGGGGTTTAAAACGGAGGCTCAGCGTAATGAGTAGGAACGTCACACCTCACTCGCTCGTTCTTACTTACCAGAATGAAATGAGTAAAATATCAAGAGTTTGCCAGCAGTTCCTAAACTCCTGCGGGGGCATTGACAGCGGATTGCACCGCTCCTTCATTTTGACGTCTGTTGTGCATTCTGAGACGGCGTGTCAGCCACAGTTTGACATCCCTGTGATGTTTCGTCAGTGAGATCAGGCTCAGAAAAGGCTGCTGGCTTCACAGGCGCAGTGAGCAGATCAGTTCTTATTCAACACTTCGACGGATCAACAATGAACTTTCAGACATTTTCCGCTGAGAAGTGTGGAATCGAACTTTGGTACAGAAACTGTGACGGTCGGAGTTTTTATTAGTGAAATTAGGCTGTTTCACTTCTTAGAGTGTGCTGTCGACATGAAAACCATAAAACAGCTTTGAGTTGTTCTTAATCGGCCGAACAGCTGAAATCAGTCAGAAATGACTAGTTTCATTCACCCAAATGAACAAATGAAATACTTGTCCCCGGTCAGAGAGTTACTTTAAGTACAAGATTTCTTTTGATTACAAAGAGAAAACTATCACATGTGGACTTTGTTTTTTAAAGTGAGAGTGGAAAACTTTTGTTGTGTTTTGGGTGCTCTGTAGTTTTCTAAAAAAAAGCTGCTACGGCGCCTGCAAATGAGCGACGTAGTAAACAGTTCCTCTGCGGGGGGAGATGAACAATACCAACATCATTTCCTCCAGAGGGACATGAGTCCCAGTCCACATTCTCCTGGGACTCCGTCCTTTTATAGTTGAGGTTCACCACTAATAGCATCAAACTCACCGTCTGTCCATACGACTGTTGGGCTCTCTCCAGTGGGTTCATGTTGTTGAGTATTGAGTTTTAGCTGTAGCTGAGATCTTTTTCAGAACGTCGTGTAGAAAATCGTCATGTAGAAATCACTTCTCAATACGAGCATGCGTACACGAGCACGTTCTCACCACGTGGCACGGCGCTCCTGTTCCTCATGTGTTGAGTTTGTGCTGGTTCTTATAGGAGTTTACAGTGTAAAATCTTTTTCCTTCCTCTGGATCCTCCTGCAGTGTGACAGTGAGTCAGACTCTCCGCTCAGGCTCAGGCTCAGAATAGAAAGCAGCTTTACAATCGCTCCTTCGCTCTCTAATCAGCAGACCGCTGGGAAATGATCTGACAACACATGTGCGTGCACTGGAAAAAACTGTGAGAAAGATCCAGTGAGGGAGAGCGGAGCTCAGCTCCTGCTACTCTCTCAGTAACGTGTAGTTATATATTTGTATGGAGAAATGACTTCACACACTGAGATCTCCTCTGAAACAGAATTCACATCTAAAGTCTAATAATATTCGGACTTGAATCAGCTGGAAGTCTCTATTTTTATCATTACATAGCAACAGTAAGAGAATAAAAGCCTGAAACACTGCAGTCTCTCTTCCTCCGCTGATTCATTTCATGTTTTCATTTGATGACTTTAGAACAATCTGAAGTCTGCAGGTTTTCATTTATTTTATTTCCAGTGTGTTTAGTAGTTCAAGGTCGCATGTGGTCGTTTAAAGAAAAAGGCTATTGGTAGTGTAGGACGAGTGTCCAACAGGACAGGCTGGACACCACAGTGACTCTCTGGCACCACCTCGTGGACAGAAAGTACTCAGAAAGTGTTTTGTCCAGTTGTCTCTCATGACAAAGTACTTTTGATTGTTCTGTGTTTCTTGAAGGGAAATGAAAGTATCTGTACTTTTATTTCTGTACTCAAGTTTTCACTGTTCTGAAGACTTTCTGCTTTTCCTCCACGTGAAGATAAATGTCTTCTTCTTCTTCTTCTTCTTCTTCTTCTTCTTCTTCTTCTTCTTCTTCTTCTTCTTCTTCTTCTCCTTCTCCTTCTCCTTCTCCTTCTTCTTCTTCTTCTTCTTCTTCTTCCTCAGTCATCCTCACTGAGCTCAGAAGTCATCAGATTACATCAATGACATTATCACACCCTCAGTTTTATATTTGTAAATGCTAAATGCTAAATGCTAATGTGAGTGCTAAAGAGCAGCAGTGTCAAACATGTGGCCCATGGGCCAGAACCGGCCCGTCTGAGGGTCCAGTACCGGTCGCAGGGTCACCGTGAAACATCAACTTAATAATTCTCTCCGTTTACACAACAAAGTTTCAAGTGAAATTAACACTAAACACAGTGTAGTTTTCATGTTGGGCCACTAGTAGGTGCTGTTCGTTGTTTTTGTAATAAAACCACACGCAGATGCAGCAGAGAGCAGTACACCATAAGCATTAACAATGGGAGTGAGGACGTACGGATGAGCAAGTTGGAATGTTATTCCAAGTGACTTTTTCGGGCGACTCATTTTGCCCGTTTTCATGGAGTGAGTTCATCCCCCTGGAAAGGAGGATGGAGGGATGAGAACAGAAAACACACATTTTCTGTGTTCTACAGAGAACAGAGCAGCCCAGAGGTTCTCTGAGGTCAAAGAAACAAATCTGCCAAGAGGAGGAATCCCTCCATCTACCCTAACACACACACACACACGCACGCACGCACGCACACACACACACACACACACACACACACACACACACACACACACACACACACACACACACACACACACACACACACACACACACACACACACACACAGAGTGTCGCCTCTTTTTTTCTGCCTCTACAATAAATTGGAAGGATCTGATCCAGCAGAGAGGCAAATAAAATCCCCCCACTGGAGAAAATGGTTGCGTGGGAGTCCTGAAGGTCAGACTGATGGAAAGAGAGCAGAAGTGCGCGACTCCAGTTTACTCCACTAAGCTTGTTAACGGCTTCCAGCTTCTGTCGGGACTGATACTTCAGAGTCTCACTCAGTCTGAGTCCGCTCAAACACAACCTGAACAATGGTCACGCTCAAATCCATTAACACAACAGAGGAAACTATCAAAGAAGCAATTCACATCAGAAAACAGCCATAGGAGGAAAGTTTCTGTAGCGTGGTGACGAATGTCAGAGCAGAGGTCATGCAGGAAGTGATTATCATTACTGTGAGCTCTGTCAATGCTTCAGTATCATGCGATTCTCGAATATCATGTGATATGACACAAGAGTGTGATATCAAGCAATGTGAGCTGCAATGCAAACCAAACAGAAAACATCATTGAATGATGTATTTGAATATATGTTACAGTTTAAAACGTGACGCAATATAATCTGCTTGTGGTTTAAAATGATAGAGTAAGCTGCAGTGCAATACATTATGACATGCCCCAATGCAGGATGCATGATAAACTACACACACACACACACACACACACACACACACACACACACACACACACACACACACACACACACACACACACCCTGGAAGCTTGACATGGTTTCTTCCTCAAACATTCATTGATTCTATATGTGTGAAGTTTCCATTGGAAACTGAACATCTAATGAAAACGTGTGTTAGCAGGAAGGTGTTCAAACGGACTTCAGTCTTGTGGAGCTGGAGGTGCAGGGATCATCCTGTTGGATTACTTTTCATGATTACAGAAGTAACTTTGCTGTTTTTGAGCTGCTCGTCATCTTGATCAGAGTTATCAGACAAAGCAAACGTTTCCTCCGGACAAACAAAGTCTCCAGACACACAAAGAGTCTGTTAACCGTGACCTTCTGTTGAAACGCAGCCTGAAGACCACGGCTCTGGAAATAGAGCCCGACCCTGTTGACTCAATAATTCTGTTGCCTGGCAGCAGCTCACATGTCGAGTCCAGGACTCCCTTTGTTCTCATCACCAGACTCGTCAACGTTCTGCACGTTGGTTCTCTGACTTGCTCAACAAAAACATGTGGGTGTCCTTATTCCTCCTCAGATGTGGAATTGATCTGCTGCAAAGACAAGTTCAACCTTGGGATCATGAAAAGGTGACGGCTGCAGGGACTCCAAGCGTTGTGGTCGTATACACGGATCCCCAAAATGCAACCGACATTTTGCAGTTACACTCATTTTTAGAATCCTTTTCCTCAGCCTGTTGCATAAGGAGCGGTAGAAAAAGCCCGAAGAGAAGAAAGTCTTGTTGGTGAGGAGAGGTTCTGTGCAGACGGCTCTCATTTACACTCAATCAAAGTCCTGGAAACTAATGCAGAGCTGGTCCGGTTTTAAAATCTGTTGCAGTGGAAACATTAAATAGTTTTGTGGCTGTACTCTAGTTTAAATTTGAAGGCTGCAATGAGAGAGGCTTTATGCTCCTATTTCCAGGCAAAGAGAAGCAGGTTGGCCCACAGATTTTAAAGAGTGATAGTACCAAAAAATGTGTCCGGAGTTGGAAAAATATGACCTTCACTTGCATAATAAGTCCGGGGATGAATTTCCTGCACTGTAGAGTCTGTTGAGTGTGAATTTCAGAAGGGGAAAGATGTGGTTCAAACACATGTACAAAGTGAAAAATGAACTTCATAAGTACTATTTCTATACCCCCATTTCCTCTTCACAGCTTTAACATGACTTTAGATAATATCTGAATGACTTGAATTGAATTATATTGAATCAAAATAAATTGAGTAACTGTTGTAACTAATATTGTCGTCATACATGGAGGTATGACGGAAATATAAATTGCTGCGACTGGACGGTGCATTGATGAGCTAGATTTCAAAACTATGAATAATAGAAACCAATGTATATATAAAGCAAGACTTTATTAAAAAACAAACATCCAGTAAGAGGCAAGATACAGTGCAGTGTGGGAGGTAATAAAATCAATAAAATAGAAAAAATATGGGCAGGACATTGCTTGTAAGCAGCATTAAAACCATTAAAAGTGACACTGCGTTTCTATTTTGAGTTCAGTACTTCAAGATGTACCATTACCATGCTTAGACTGTGGGCTTTTGGACGGGACGGGGTGGGCAGGGTTTTCAGGTGTCCCCACTGACAAAAGTTGTAGATGGTACCAAAAGAACTGGAACCAATGGTTCTGATTTTTTGTCACCCCTCCGCTGAGGTACCGAGCACAACTGAGCGGTTCCCATAAGGAGGAGCGGAGGTGCAGCCGTCTGCTGATTGGTCAGTAATGATCGTCAATCTCAACAACCCGCAATATTTAAATCTCAGCCGCCGTAAACAGTCCCGTTGTTCTTTCCATACACAGCTTTGCGCACACTGGTTGATTTGTTAACTCCGTCTACTTGCTGAACGGCACTCTGGCGTTCAGACGAGGTGCAGACGCTCCTCTCAGTAACGGGAGAGGAGATTCATTAGGAGCTGGACGCTGTTGTTCACAATGAGAACGTTTTCCAGGCTGTGTCACAGAGAACGGAGGCTCGCGGCTTTACTCGGCCGCAACTTCCGCCTTGGTCCCACAGCTGCTGTTGCATAATGACGTCACATACCTGTGTCGTTCACAATCCCGCCTACATTTTATCGCACTCTGTGTGGTGGGACCGTGCAACACAGTTGGGTCTAGGGGCGCTTTGCCTTACCGTTCTGCCCTGCTCCGACATGTACTGCACAGTGGGACCGTGGCTTTAGACTCCGTCTCCAAGTAACAGACAAACACTGGCTGAAGTCAGGAGCTGTGAAGAGGATCAGAGTGGGGGTGGGGGGGGGGGGGGGGGGGGGGGGGGGGGTAGGAGGGAAAAGGCAGGCTCACACACTCACTGGGAGCTTCCCATGAAAGGCCTGAGACATGGAGGTGGAGGTGAGCCGTTTGATGGAGATCACTGAGACTGAGATATGAGAAACACTTCCCTCCAACTGCAGAACTCACATGAGAACAGTGAGCAAGCTTTGATTTATGTGCAAATTAGTGTGGGGGAGTCTTCTCAGAGAGACTGAGCTGCGCTGTGTCCCATTTGAACTTTCTATTACACACTTAAATGTCTTGGACATTTAAATCTCAGAAATGAAAGAAAACATATTTTACTGATCCACATCAGGAAATTTCTTCTCTGTATTTCACCCTTTGTGTTCATGGTTAATCTGAACTTCAAAGAGCTGCAGGGGAATTCAAACCATGAACATCAACTAAACCGAGAAACTAAACCGTTTAAGGTTTATTTTAAAGTCTGTCCTTCATACAAACCTCTAAAGAAGCGGTGGCACCAGAGATTGTTTTCTGCTGGTGCTTTGGGGGAGCTCAATGATTCAGCGACGGTGCTATTGGGGATCCCTAGTTTATTTTCTACTGTAGCATCGACAATATGCAGACCGCACCGCACACGTGACAGTCTGGGACGTAGAGTAAAAGCTCCGCTTTTTAAAACAATATTATGTGACACAATACGCATGGTATTTATCCAAAGTGATAAAGATGAAAGGTTTAGAAGCCGGCCACTTAAACTCACCACTGAATTAAAACTTTAACAAAGTATTTCACTGACGGAGCCTCAACAGCAGCAGGAAGCAAAACACACAGCAGGTTTTCATTTGGGCCTCAAACACAAAGACACGACCTCCTGCTGCCCGTCGCCAAAACCTCCACTGGGAGAAAAATATCTGCCTCAATGGATCTAATGACAGATTAATAAACATTGCATAGAAAACAACCAATTAGGTTGTTGTGGTTGAGAGGGAAGGCATCAATAATTTTGTCCATCTTTTTTTTTATTTTGGCAAAAAGCTCTTAATGTTTTATTATTATGTGTAAGTTACGCAGTCACCAGGAAAACTGCGCTCTCAATAACAGCATCTTTGAAACTTAAAAAAAAATAAACATATATTTCTTGGGGTGCTGTGGCTATCCTGGGGGGAGCTACAGCTGCCCCCAAGCCCCTGCCCCCGGCACCGCCTATGCTCTAAAGTAGGGATGTCCCGATCACACTTTTTTGCCCCCGATACGATCCGATTTTTCAGAATTGAGTATCGGCCGATACCGATACTTTCCCGATCCGATACTCACATTACTATTGCAAATATACTCAATAGCGTATTTTTGGAGCAACTAAGATGTCTGAAGCTAAAAGCACTATTGGCAGAAGCTTTGTTTAGCTAGAAATTATTGTAAAACTCACTTATTGAATCAAAACTCTTCTCTTTCTCTTTAGTTGTTGTAAACTGAGGGTACATCCACACGAGGAAAAAACGATCTTTGTTCTCCCTGCCCATTTCCCAACAAACCGTCCACACCTCACTATGAACACGGCTTAACACGAGGCTTCAGGACATGTAGTACACATGCCAGGCCTTTAGGGGCGCTGTGACGCACCAAACACAATAAAAACGCAGAAGAAGACAGACCACATAGAAATTTAGAAGTAGAGTTCTGCACTTAAACACACAAACCACTATATATAACTCTAGTTATAAAGGTCTATGGCCCCGCTCCGCCTGCTTCTAGCTTCTGCAGCTCCACCGGAGCTTCTAGTCCCTGACTGTTGTGGTTATTAGGTGACGTTGCGGACCGCGGTTTGTTTGTTTTTTTTGTTTTTTTTTAGATCGGCGGGGTGATCGGCTGGATTTGCCGATCCTGATCACTCACAAATCACCAATATCGTTCCCGATCCGATATCTACCGATCGGATCGGGACATCCCTACTCTAAAATATACTTCTTCAAGTTGGGCTCTGTTTACACAAAAATGTTTTCAAGTTTCGTTTTTCTGATTACATGACATTGATGCTTGGAGCCACCAAAAATGCAAGTTGTCGAAAATGGCTCCCAAAGTGGAACTTTTTGGAATTGCTCCGCCTTCATCTCCGTGGACACGGAGGAAAATGTTTCTGAAACGCTGCTTCTGCTACATAGATGAGTCGCTCTAAAATAACAGCAATGGCCGCCTCCGGAGTGTCATGACTCTCACTACATATGTTCCTTGGACTTGGTAGTTTTATAGTTGACAGTCACCATAAAAACAGCTTTGTCACCTTGTCTGTGTACTCGCCATTGTTAATGTTTATAGCAAATCGTTCTCTGTGCACATGTGTGTGTGATTTCATTACAACCAACTGCGTGCGCCACCTGGTGGCCCGACAGGACAACTACATAATTTTGAAAACGTTGTAAATGTGAAACTTTTCTGAAATGTAAAACATAAAACAATGTGTTCTCACTTGAACTGTTATTGTGTAAATTGACCCTAAAGGCACTTTCACAGGGACTTGTTCACACTCCCTAGACTCTGATCCGCCTCAAAGAAGTAAACTCTGGTCCACTTGAAAATGTGGGTCTCGATTGACGGCTTGTTCCGCTCTCAAACATGCAGTGTGAAAGCAAAACCCAACCGATGGAAGCTGAGATAGAGCTGTTGATCCCCTAAGACCATTTGAAGATCAGTGGAAGCTGGTGGATGTACGGATGGAGAATTGTGTTTGTTAACAGCTCCTGACCTGCTCTCTTTCCTCAGGTGGATTTTGAAGACGTGATTGCAGAGCCTGCAGGGACCTACAGCTTCGACGGCGTGTGGAAGGCCAGTTTCACCACCTTCACCGTGACCAAGTACTGGTGCTACCGGCTGCTGACGGCGCTGTTCGGCATCCCCTTGGCCCTCATCTGGGGAATCTTCTTCGCCATCTTGTCCTTCCTGCACATATGGGCCGTGGTGCCGTCCGTCAAGAGCTACCTGATCGAGATCCACTGCGTGAGCCGCATCTACTCCATCTTTGTGCACACCTTCTGCGACCCCCTGTTCGAGGCCATGGGCAAGTGCCTCAGCAGCGTGCGAGTGCGGATGACCAAGGAAGTGTAGGGAGCAGGAGGAGGAGGCTCCGCCTGAAAAAGAAATTAGAAAAAGATGAGGGGGTGGGGTGGGAAGGGTGGGGGGGTGGGGGGGATGCAGATGGAGGGAAAACACAACAAGAAGAATAAAACGGACCTTTGGAAAATGAGAGGTTGGACTTTTCCAGAGTGGCAGGGAAATTGTGAAGGCCATGTGGCTCCTTTTCCCGCCATTTCCCAGCAGTTGTTCATTCCCTCCACTGTTGGTGTAACAAATCGGTGGGCGCGGGAAATCAAAGGGTCATTCTCCATGTGTTCATGATGTTTTCTTTGAGTCCTCAAATGCTTTTTCTCTTCATTAACTTCATCGAGCAGGCAGCCAGGCTCATTTCTCATTATTCATTTTGCCTCTTGGTGTAATTTCTTTACATTCTTATTGTTTCTGTGAGGACCACACCCACCTGAGTGGGGCAGAGGGGTGTGTGAGGGTGTTTCACGCTTGTTTGTCTTTCTGGAGCCATAGAAGCGGGGGGGGGGGGGGGGTCGTGAAGGTCACACAGAGCGAAAGAGTGAGCGTTGCCAAAATTCTGTCTGACTCGGCAAAAAAATCCAACAAGCGCAGCAACGCAGCTCTGCCCTCCCCACCCCGTGCCCCTAATGACCCCCCCCCCCCCTTCCCTCGGTGACAGCCCCCCACCCCCCACCCAGCTTCCTCGCAGTCTGACACACTGAACCTGCCCTCATTTCTGCATGCACCTTAAGCCAGAAAACTCGCCGTCCGTCACGCTACGCCACGCCAGAAACGCCAGAAACGCTTCTCCTTTCTTAGCTCTTTGTTTCACTCTTAATGTGCCGGGTGAAAACAAACACAACAACGAGACCCCCGCTGCCCTGAGTGGGCTCAAACCAGCAGGTTTACAGGTCCCACTAAACATGTTGAGTAATTTGATTTATCCAGAATATCTAAATACTGACACTGAACTGCTGTTTTCTTTTTGTGTAGAATATCTCCATCTCACAGTTTCATATGACAGCTAGCTAGCTAGCTGTGACAAATACCAGTAACCATGAAGTACTTTCCATTTGCTAAGAGTAAATAGATCAGATCAGAGAAAAGTATTTGGTATTTCATCTACTGGGCCAATGCTGTCAGAGAAACTAAGCTGCACTGATCAGAGATTGAAAAAGGTTATTTTTTTTCTTTTTTACAGTTTCACCAAACTGCTAGCTTCTCTCCATGTTAGCTCGGAGTGAGCTATAGTGTCAAAGTTTGCTATTTCATCAGTTTTACCGTCTTTGTGTTTTAAATTTATCTTCACAGTAATTTCGTGTCACTCCTCTACATTTCCAACCTGTTTGCTGAATCAGACCCCCCCCCCCCCCCCACCCCGAACTCAGCATTCCAGTCTTCACAATAACCAACTTTATTAGTGTTTTTCACTGACATCGTCCTCATCATCAACAACAAGATCATCTTCATCTTCATCATCTGCTCCATAGTGATTGCTTAGATGTGTTTTACACTTTGAAAATGAAGAACTTTGACAGGTTGTTTTCAGCTCCTTTATTATGGCTTCCTATTCAAGGTTTATGGGTGTGACTTTGAAAAACAGTGCACTAATCTGTGAAGATGTATAAACCAGCACCAAGGAAGGTCTCTGTTACTGCAGAGGGAGGCTGAAGTATTATCTTAATGTCTTGACGTGCTGTGGTACTTTCACAAATTCCTGCACTGGAAATATGACCATGTGATTTTCAAATGCGTTATTCAAACTGTTATTTGTGACTTTTTGTTTTGCTCTTCTTCAGTTTGGTCTTCCTGCCCCGGCTTACTGTGGACATAATGGGGCTCACAGCCCAGAAATGGGTCATTTGGGGGGGGTGGGGAGGTGGGGGAGGGGGTGGAATGGGTGACACTAATCCCCCGTTTACACGACAAAAGAGACAAGTCTAGCTGCCAAACTTTCGTCTTGTTTCTGGTGTCCGTTTACACGACAGCGGTGCTCGGAGACACTGCAGCCATTACTTTTTCAAACTGGCTCCTGAGGTTGAACTTTTCTTTTGATACTCCCAACTCCCACCGCAGAGACCGCCGGAAGCTACGGACAGCTGTTACTCCACATGCGCACCTCCGCCACGGTAAATAGTTCTTCTGCTCATGCGTGAGTAACAAACATGGCGGCCTCCGTAGTGGCATGACTCCGAGTCTGTATTCTAGTTTTAACGTCCATACTGGTAGTTTAATGGTTGAGATTCGCCGCTAATAGCATCCAATTCCTCATCTTTCCATACGGATGCTGGTACTCCTCATTGTGTTAACATTTATAGCGTATTGTTCTCTGCAGCATGTATGTGTGGTTTCATTACATAAACAAGCACCAGCGCCACCTGATGGCCTGACATTCTAACTACATTGTTTTCAGTGTCTGCCACTCCTGTGTTAAGGCGGAACTTTCCTGAAACGAATGAAGCGTTGTCACCTGGAACGTTGTCGTGTAAACGGGGCAGAAGCTCGCTTTGACTCTTCACCCTCAGTCTACCTGCTGTCTTCTCACAGGAAAGCTAATATCACAGCACCTTTTCCTTGAAATGCGTTTTTTGAGCTCTGAAGGTGAGATTTTTTTTATATATAAGAATTGTTATTTTTCTTTCCTTGCTTTTTACTGTACAATATCACGCTGTGCACATTAAAATTTAATATAATCCCGCGTGTATTTCTTTCATTTCATTAGGAACACAAATAAGAGCGTGCCTCCACATTAAAATCTCAACAGTGGTTTTGTTGTTGGTTTCTTGCATGTGATGTTGAGTCACCGCAAATCTTATCGTGCCTTAATTCTCAGTCAATACATGGTGACTTGTTTCCTTCATTTATCCTACTGGAGCCAACTTGTCAAAGCTATTCTGTGGGGGGGGGGGGGGGGGGACACACAAGAATGAGGCTGAAAAATAATTTCCAGGAGCAGCGACTCCCTCCAAACCCTGCAGAGTGTGTCGATTTGTGTCAGTGTGGCCTCATGCCTGCAGATGCCTGCAGGGTTGCTCATAGGAGTTTTTCTCCCAGCATGGCACAACGTTTCCACGACGACGAGAGAAACAAATAAAAGTGTTGAGCAATGCTTGCAAGACTGGAGTCCAGCTTTTAACTGTGTTCAAGTTCATTTACAGCAGAAGGAAGAGTGTGTGAATATACAGCCTGAAGCTAACCTGAGCTCTCCTGGACAGTTCAACAGTAACTAGCAGACCGGTTCAGTCGGTTCACCGTAGCCGGTTGGTTCAGTCGGCTCACCGTAGCCGGTTGGTTCAGTCGGTTCACGGTTGCTGGTTGGTTCAGTCGGCTCACGGTTGCTGGTTGGTTCAGTCGGCTCACGGTAGCTGGTTGGTTCAGTCGGCTCACGGTAGCTGGTTGGTTCAGTCGGCTCACCGTAGCTGGTTGGTTCAGTCGGCTCACGGTAGCTGGTTGGTTCAGGTGGAGATACAGTGAAGAATACGACAGGAGGGGAGGACGACATGAGCTGTAGAGAAACTAGGATTTCAGTCTGCCATCAGTCTGCTGAAAGTCTGTGGACACACACATCCACAGACACCCCTTTACCACCAAGAAAAAGCAGATGCTGGTTCAGTTCTGGTACCAGTGCTTAGCTGGTACCAATCTTGCACCGCCTAAGAACAGGATTGCTTTTCCATCGACAAGGAACCCAGTGTGATCCACGTCATTATATCTTTGTACAACATCAGGACGTGACTGCATCAGTTATATATAACCCTAAAAGTCTTGTAAGAAATCACATCATGAAGCCCTTACAGCTCACTGGTAAAATTCTTATTAGTTCATTTTAACACCAGTTGTGTTCATTCTTTTTTCACAAATGTATATAACTAACATTTACCCAACAATGCTCTATCATCTTTCTTCAGACCTCGGTTGCAGACCACAGTGCCCGGAAGATCTGGGTCTCAGCGTCAGTCCAGTGCTGCTTTCATTTCAAATTGAAAAAAATGAATGAAGTTACTTGACTGCTGTTTGAAAGATGTCGGTTCTGCGGTTCCAGCGGTCTGGATAACCACCCAGCCCATGAGGTATTGGTGCTACGCTCTGGCCCAGCATAGAGTTGGTGGGGTTGGGGCTTTGTGGAACCACAAAGAACTGCTGCTAAGTCCGTTTCTGGCTCCAAACTGGCACTGGAACCAGCTTGGTGGAAAAGGGACAAGAATGAACATGCACATTCCACACATGAAGGTCTCAAACAGGGTATTTTCCCTGCGAGGTGAGAGTGCTAACCACTACTCCACCATGCCGCCCTGGAATTCACCACAATCCTTCCTGTTACTGGGTGATAAAGAAGCATCACAACATGAAACAATCTGTTACACTGGAAGAGGAAGAAAACCCTGTTCAGGGAGAAGTGAAAGTTCAAGTCAGGGCCAGAAGTGGGAGCAGTCAGCGAGGTAGTTACTGTACCACCCTCAGCGCTGCACTCCTGTCAGAGGTTAATCTGACCTGGACAAGGTAGAAAAGCTACTCCTCTGCTGGTGACCAAAACGTGTTTCTGCCCACTGCATGTGCATGTCAAGCGCTGTGAGCTGCAATGTTTCTAGAGGAAAGTGCAACAAAAAGAAAGACTGTATGAATGTAAGTGAAGAGATCCGCCTGTATATTTCTACAGGATGTGAGCGTCAGGTGAAGTAGTACTCCGACCCACTGAGTCCTGGGGTTTCGGAATACTGGGCCACCAGCTGAGAGCCTACAAGATGAAGAGCTAACAAAGGTCCTGTTTACACGACGTTTCACGTGACGACACCAAATCCGTTAAAAAAAAGGGAGCGCGTTTCCACTGCAGCAGCAGACACACTGGCAATGATGTAGTTAGTCTGCCGGGCCACGGGAGGGCGCTGTTGCTTGATTTTTTAATGAAACCACAAAGATGTGTGCAGAGAACAAAACACTATAAACATGAAGAAAATGGGGAGAACCCGACATCCGCATGGACTGATGAGGCATTGAAGGCTATCAGGGTGAGTCTCAACTATAAAACTACTGATCTGGACGATAAAACTACAATATGGACCACGGGTCATACCACTACGGGTCGGCCATGTTTGTTTACAAGTGGATGAGCAGAAGGAAGGGGAGGGAGGGGGAGAGAGATGCTCATGCTCAGAAAAGGCCCCTGCATACTTCCTTTTTGAACCCATAAGAACAAGAAGAAAGTTCAGCAGTGACGTCAGCCAGCTGCTGAAAAAAAAACTTTTTCGGCAGGACTGTTCATACTCCGATAAGAAGCTGCCGAACTTGCAGGCCACGCCCCCTCACAGCAGCCACACGTCTGTGATGTGGCGTTTAAACTTTTCAACTGCAGTTTATTTCTCGCCTCCAGTGCTTTCAGAAATACATTTGTCTGAACTGTTTCAGTAATAAAAGAGAATTTTGTCCGAGCACCATGTTGGTCCGGTTTTAACTACATGAGCTGACGTGATGCGTTCAGGTGCATCATGTAAACCTGCCCTCCGACATTTTAACGAGCTGCGGGGCACGTACAGTAGCGCTGTTACAAGCTAAATATGATTAAAATATGACTGATAGTCATGAGCGAACTAGAACACGCATGAGCAGCACACGGCAGTGCAGAAGTTTCGGCAGTGCGGCACCGACATAGTTCGGCCAGGGCGGTTGGTACAGCCCAAACTAATTTGTTCGGCCAGAAGGAGCTGGCTGAAGGAAATTACGTCATTTTGTTCTGCACTGCTGAACTTTCGTCTTGTTCTTATGGAAGATGAAGGGGCCTTAAGAGCCCTCGTAGCCTCCATCAGTCTCTGCAGGAGGGAACAGCGACCATGAAAGAATCTTTCCACTTTGGGAACCGGGATAAAAACTTTGCGGATACAGTGCATCGGCACACTGAAGGAAGCGAAGGAAGTTTTGCGGATACACTGGTGTTTGTTGTCGTGTAAACGGGACATTCACTGATCGTTTCATCAGTTTATTCTTCACAGGAGCACAAATATAGAACATCTCTAGACTTTACAAACACTTGACTCACTTCTGATGGTGAATATTATCAAGTTAAAAGCTGACATTGGTGTTCTTGTTTTTCCTGCAGCTGAAACTCCGACTGTCAGATTCTCATGGAAGAAAATCTGTCAAATTTGCAAATAAAAGTCTGATCAGAATCTTCTCACAGGTCTTTGGCATTTGATTAGTTGACATCTGTCAGGATGTAAAGATATTTCAGATTATTGCTAAAATACTCAAACGAGCTTGTGGAAACATTTCGTAAGACTTTTTAGAAAAAGGGAAGTTGTTCCACGGCACAGAGGATTCACCTTATTGGATAAAACAACAGATACAATCTTCTTACTGAGGCAAGGAGGCCGTGCATCACCAAGAGGACGAAGTCTGAAACACTTTGTTCTGCTTCACGTGGAGAGATGAGCATCAAGTGGATCTGAGGTGTGAACAACAGTGAGTTGTGTTGGCTCAGGGTGGAGAACAGTGGTGGAGAACAGTAGTGGAGAACAGTGGTGGAGAACAGTGGTGGAGAACAGTAGCAGAGAACAGTAGTGGTGAACAGTGGTGGAGAACAGTGGCGGTGAACAGTAGTGGAGAACAGTGGTGGAGAACAGTAGTGGAGAACAGTGGTGGACAACAGTGGTGGTGAACAGTGGTGGAGAACAGTGGTGGAGAACAGTGGTGGAGAACAGTAGTGGAGAACAGTAGTGGAGAACAGTGGTGGAGAACAGTGATGGAGAACAGTGGTGGAGAACAGTAGTGGAGAACAGTGGTGGAGAACAGTGGTGGAGAACAGTAGTGGAGAACAGTAGTGGTGAACAGTGGTGGAGAACAGTGGCGGTGAACAGTAGTGGAGAACAGTGGTGGAGAACAGTAGTGGAGAACAGTGGTGGACAACAGTGGTGGTGAACAGTGGTGGAGAACAGTGGTGGTGAACAGTGGTGGAGAACAGTGGTGGAGAACAGTGGTGGAGAACAGTAGTGGAGAACAGTAGTGGAGAACAGTGGTGGAGAACAGTGATGGAGAACAGTGGTGGAGAACAGTAGTGGAGAACAGTGGTGGAGAACAGTGGTGGAGAACAGTAGTGGAGAACAGTAGTGGAGAACAGTGGTGGAGAACAGTGGTGGAGAACAGTAGTGGAGAACAGTGGTGGAGAACAGTGGTGGAGAACAGTGGTGGAGAACAGTAGTGGAGAACAGTGGTGGAGAACAGTGATGGAGAACAGTAGTGGAGAACAGTGTTGGAGAACAATAGTGGAGAACAGTGGTGGAGAACAGTGGTGGAGAACAGTAGTGGAGAACAGTAGTGGAGAACAGTGGTGGAGAACAGTAGTGGAGAACAGTCGTGGAAAACAGTCATGGAGAACAGTGGTGGAGAACAGTGGTGGAGAACAGTAGTGGAGAACAGTAGTGGAGAACAGTGGTGGAGAACAGTGGTGGAGAACAGTAGTGGAGAACAGTGGTGGAGAACAGTGGTGGAGAACAGTAGTGGAGAACAGTAGTGGAGAACAGTGGTGGAGAACAGTGATGGAGAACAGTAGTGGAGAACAGTGTTGGAGAACAATAGTGGAGAACAGTGGTGGAGAACAGTGGTGGAGAACAGTAGTGGAGAACAGTGGTGGAGAACAGTGGTGGAGAACAGTAGTGGAGAACAGTGGTGGAGAACAGTAGTGGAGAACAGTAGTGGAGAACAGTGGTGGAGAACAGTAGTGGAGAACAGTAGTGGAGAACAGTGGTGGAGAACAGTAGTGGAGAACAGTCGTGGAAAACAGTCATGGAGAACAGTGGTGGAGAACAGTGGTGGAGAACAGTAGTGGAGAACAGTGGTGGAGAACAGTGGCGGTGTACAGTGGTGGAGAACAGTTGCGGAGAACAGTGGTGGAGAACAGTAGTGGAGAACAGTAGTGGAGAACAGTGGTGGAGAACAGTGGCGGTGTACAGTGGTGGAGAACAGTGGCGGAGAACAGTGGTGGAGAACAGTGGTGGAGAACAGTGGCGGAGAACAGTGGTGGAGAACAGTGGCGGAGAACAGTGGTGGAGAACAGTAGTGGAGAACAGTGGTGGAGGTTTGGTTTGTTGGCCTTTGCTGGTTGTGGAGTTGCTTTTCTGGTTAACTCTGCATTTACACGGCTGCACATCGTCTGATCAAGTAGATCCAGTGACTAATAAATATAGACCACATGAAAGTACAACATTTGTTTACATATCAAAACTCTGGGATCCCCGTCGGAGTGTCCGCAGGTCCCGTCTCAGAGAAGCTGGGACAGAGACAAGAACATATCCTCAGGAGGGTGAACGTAACCTGCCTCGCTCTGAACCCAGCTCACGTTTTCATACTGTCAGGTTGTTTCATGGCTCTTCCTCATACTTTCCATCGCAGGTTCCTCGTTTAAAAGAGCAGCCGAGACTTTTCCTTTTCATGGAACTTTTCTTACAGTAAGCTGCTTTTGATCTCTCTAATTTTATCACAGGCAACAACAGATTGGGGTATATGTGGTAAGTATTTGAAGTTCATATCAAACTCTGCAGGATATGAGGAGAATCAGCGTTAAAGTACCACGTGCCTCCAAGTATCCGTTCCTCCTCTGTCAGGGTCTCATGTCAGGGATAGAATATTTAGTTTTGTTGTGGAAAATATATGAAAACTAGAAGTATGAATACAAAGTGAGCTTCCTGTGGTCTCCGGGGGTAAAAATGTTTATTTCTCTGAACTCTGTCCTCGTCTTGTTCTAACCAGCAGCGCCCTCTACTGGCATAAAGATGTGTGTGCAGCATGTTTCTGCAGTGTTGAACTGCCACTCCCGGTGGTTACGAGCACGGTTACTAACTATAAACGTATTAAGATTCCTTGGCATCAATAATAAAGGTACCTTTTGTTAAACTGTGTGATTCTTTTGTTTTATCATGACTCATATAGTCTTACATTTGTGAAAGAACTGGGGGACTCTGTTCTGTACAAAACAACACATTTAGTCAATATTGAAGGGAACTAAAATATTACCTAATTTGAATTAAATGAAAACAAACTATTAACCATTTAGGGTAATTTCTTATCCAAAATGTACATTTCAAAACTACACTCCATTGTTCAAGTGGGTTCTGGTTGATTTTAAATCTTTTAAGTTAATTACAAGTAAGTAATGCATATCAATGATCAATATGCAGACAGAGGAATTCAACAAGCTGTCGAAAATATAATTACATAATTAATATTAGTGGGGGCTGGACAATACAGGGCGCCAGGGTGACCCCCCCTATAAAATATATTAATAAACTGTAATACTGTTGAAATATGTTTATGCAAACAAACTAACAATGAGCCCTGAACTGTATTCGCTCCATTTTCTACAGATAATCTTTAATAAAAGAGAGGATTTCTTGATTTCTCTCTCTCTAGTCGTGTGTGTGTGTGTGTGTGTGTGTGTGTGTGTGTGTGTGTGTGTGTGTGTGTGTGTGTGTGTGTGTGTGTGTGTGTGTGTGTGTGTGTGTGTGTGCGTGTGTGTGCAGCCTGGAGCGCTGCAGAAACCGCCCCGAGGAGGCGGGGTTTAGTAGTGATCTCACCAATTAGTGATTAACACCAGCATCCTTTGATGTCTGAGACTTTGGGGCTTTTTAAATCGCCTCCAGCTCTGTGATTGGCTTAAAGTCCGTTGTGGTTTGTTGTGGTGTTTCTACCAGACGTTGAGATGAAGACAACAGGCGGTGAGTCTCTGATTCACTCTGTCACGTCTCTTCTAATTTACCAGCTGGAAATTTGGCTGAACAGTTGCCGGTCAGGTTCCACTTTCTCCAGTAGAGATATTATTAAATGAACACAAACAAGAAATGTGTTGAGAATTTATCAAATGTGTCCAGGTTTGTTAAAGTTTATAAATGTTTAGATATGATCAGATGACTGGAAATCTAACAGCTTAAAAAAGCACACAATTTATTTTGCAATTCTTTTTCTTGAGGTTTCTTTCAAAGAATTCTAAAATACTTTGAACGGTGGAACGTGTGAAAATATACCTGATATACCTTTACTTTCCCCCACCTTTAATGTATTTCTTTTATTCTGTATTTCTTTAATTTCTTTAATTTCTTTGTAAAGCACCGTGAATTGCCTTGTGTTTGAATAGCGCTCTATAAAGAAATTTCCCTTGCCTTGCCTAAACTCAGACTTACTGTCATTTCAAGTAAACCAGCCCCAAAACACAAGTATTTGTTAATAAAAGAGTCTCAATAAGTGCTCTCTGTTCACTGGCTGTTTAAAAGTACAAGAGTTTTGATCATGTCGTAATGTGTTTTATAAACACACTGTATTTAAATGAAGTTGACATTGGCTGAAGTTCAATAATAATAAAGAGCCCTACCTTATATGCAAATTATCAAAATGGAGCCTGCCAGACGTTTTTTTTGTCTTTTCTTCTTTTATCTTTGCCATGTTAGCGTCAATAACCTTCCTTGTTTTCATGTATTTGTAAACCTTGTTGCTGCTGTTGGAGTTAAGACTGTAAACTGGAATGGCTGATCTGTTTGTTTGTATTCTAGACATTTTAAATAAAGTTTATTAAAACAAAAAGACTGTAAAACTCAATGTCCTAACGTGTGTCTTCCACAGTCTGCGTGGTACATCAAAATAACACACATTAACCAGGTGAAGCATCAAAACACACCAGAGGCCTGTACTACCACGCTGGATTTTCTCTTATCTAGGTAACTTCAGGATTAACTCTGGTTTTCTCTTATCTAGGTAACTTCAAGATTAGCTCAGATTTTCTCTTATCTAGGTAACTTCAGGATTAACTCTGGTTTTCTGTACTATGACTCTCGCGCACTTCTCACCAGGATAAATCACCTGGTACCTGATGCTGAAAGTCCAACCTGCTCCGGAGCAGGTTATGTTCTGGATAAGAGGTCAAAGCTCGGTAGTAACGGTGATCAGGATCCAAAGGGTCTGGATCAGTCAACCAGGAAACAGAGATCCTGGATATGTTGATCAGGTTCCCAGTACAGGTCTCAGGGTTTCTAGTACAGGTCTCTGGGTTTCTAGTACAGGCCTCTGGGTTCCTAGTACAGGTCTCAGGGTTTCTAGTACATGTCTCAGGGTTCATAGTACAGGCCTCTGGGTTCCTAGTACAGGTCTCAGGGTTTCGAGTACAGTCCTCAGGGTTCCTAGTACAGGCCTCTGGGTTCCTAGTACAGGTCTCAGGGTTCCTAGTACAGGCCTCTGGGTTCATAGTACATGCCTCTGGGTTCCTAGTACAGGCCTCTGGGTTCCTAGTACAGGTCTCAGGGTTTCGAGTACAGGCCTCAGGGTTCCTAGTACAGGCCTCTGGGTTCCTAGTACAGGCCTCAGGGTTCCTAGTACAGGCCTCTGGGTTCATAGTACAGGTCTCAGGGTTTCGAGTACAGGCCTCAGGGTTCCTAGTACAGGCCTCTGGGTTCCTAGTACAGGCCTCAGGGTTCCTAGTACAGGCCTCTGGGTTCCTAGTACAGGCCTCAGGGTTCCTAGTACAGGCCTCTGGAGACCTGAAGTTTGACCAATATGTGTAAACGTGAGACTTTTCTGAAATGAATGAAGCCTTCTCACTTTAAGAGCGTCATGCAATCGCGGCCTGAGAAAGCAGCTGTGCAGCATGAAGCAGACTAGAAGTCAGTCTGATGTCCTCGGGTCAGAACCAGTCAGTGCTGAGCTCAGGAGTCTGAAACCAGCTGTTTCCTGTCAAACGTCATCCTGTAATTTATTCACGTCAACACAGCAGACGTCACCTTCCTCCAGGATGAGGATGACGACCCCCCGTGCACCACTAACAGGAGCTCTGTGGAGTTTGATGGTTCATTCCAGCGTTGCTCACTCAGCATAAACTGCGTTCTACAGGAGAGATTACAGCCTTTTGACTGACAGTGATTCAGAAGAATATTTGTCTCTGACAGATTGAAACATGTCGGAAGATTCTTATTGAGCCACTTTCAGAGGATTTGACAGACTCTGTTCTCCTTCGTGAGTTTTCAAAGACCAAACTCAGCTGTTGACCCAGATTCAAGCACACGGGCCGACAGCAGCTCTGAGTTGTTTATTATCCATCTGATGTGCTGAGAATTTCTCTTTATCTGGTGAACTGAGGTTTTCTTTTTTCTTATTAAAGAAACAGTGGGTCACATTTCTTAAATAAATTTTGAAACGAGGGATGTGATGAAATGCTCCAGGGGGGTAGATTATGATAAAGAGTTCAGGCTGACTTCATGGTTTAATCCCTGTTAAATAAACCATGAAATGTAAACGAATTGAAGAATGACTCCAGATTACACACGTAACAGAGCTTTAGTTCAAGGTCTTGATACGATGAGAGAAACGAGTGAAAGGGTCACATAATCAGAAGTGTGACAAGATTAGAATTTGTTGCCTGGTTAATTAATAAATACACAAATATAACATGTATTTGTGTATTTCTTTTTCTAAAAGCAGTGTAATCTGATTCAGCCAATCGCTGCAGCGCACGCATTAACCTTTCAACTTACAACTTCCTGTTATATTGTCACAGAACAAAAAGCTGTAAGAAAAGCATGAAGCTCTTTGTGTCCTGGGCTAAGAACTGCTTGAGCCAAGAAGGTTCACAGTCAATGAAATGTTTAAATATTGGGGGTTTGTCCCGAGTGACGATCGTCACTCCCAATCAGCAGACGGCTGCTTTGTCGCTCCTCCTTATAAGAACTGTTCCATAGTGCTCGGTACCTCAATGGAGGGGGGACGAAAACTCGTAGCTGGCGGTTACTGTTTTCTTGGTACCATCCTCAACTGTTGTCAGTGGGGATGCATGAAAACCCGTCCCGCCCCGTTCCGTCCCGGCACAAACGGCGCGGTGGGACCACAGCTTATGTAGCATGAGTGACACCAGACCCCCCCCCCCCCCCCCCCCCCCCCCCCCCCCCCTCTGCTCGTTCGTAGCGAGAAGAGGTGTGCGGTTTTTGAATGACCGACAGTGCAGTGTCAAGTCCTCTTATAGGGGGAAGGAGCAGGGGGAGGTAGCCCTCTTATAGGGGGAGGGGCCTTATTATAGGGGGAGGGACCCTCTTATAGGGGGAGGGAGCACTCTTATAGCCGGAGAGAGCACTCTTATAGGGGGAGGGAGCCGTCTTATAGGGGGAGGGACCCTCTTATAGGGGGAGGGAGCACTCTTATAGCCGGAGAGAGCCCTCTTATAGAGTGGGGGAGCAGGGGGAGGGAGCCCTCTTATAGCAGGAGAGAGCACTCTTATAGGGGGAGGGAGCCGTCTTATAGGGGGAGGGACCCTCTTATAGGGGGAGGGAGCACTCTTATAGCCGGAGAGAGCACTCTTATAGGGGGAGGGAGCCGTCTTATAGGGGGAGGGACCCTCTTATAGGGGGAGGGAGCACTCTTATAGCCGGAGAGAGCCCTCTTATAGGGGGAGGGGGCTGTCTTATAGGGGGAGGGGGCTGTCTTATAGGGGGAGGGGGCGGTCTTATAGCGGGAGAGAGCCCTCTTATAGCGGGAGAGAGCCCTCTTATAGGGGGGTTATAGGGGGAGGGAGCCCTCTTATAGGGGGAGGGGACTGTCTTATAGGCGGAGGGTCTCGGCCCCCTGGACACCGGCACACCTGATTCCAGCCAGTAATGACGGGTAGAAAGCAGTAGGAACCTTTGATGAGGTGACGCTGCAGAGGTTCCTAATGTGAGACACTCTCCTGCTACTCAGAGAACCGGGGTAAAGCAGGTAACCTAAAGTTCTACTCGTTGTGCTTCTCTCTGATGCTGTCGGCCTCCAGCCGTGAGGAGGTGAGACGCCATCAGATGGTCAGATACCCTCGTCTTATTGGCTGACGTCTGACACACTCAACATTTCCTGTGACGGGAGATTGTGATCTTTGATTTCCTGTTTCATCATGACTGTGTGTGTTGGGAGATGACATCTGTCGCTCTTCATATGAGAACCTGCAGTCTGATGACCTGTGAGGTCAGACTGGAGCTCTGTGCTCATGTGTTCACAGAGTCGCCATCAGAGGGAGGGACTGATGGTGGAGGACAGTCAGGGAGAGAGAAAGAAAACCGCTACTGTGTTCATGTGTTCATGACTGCATCACTTCTTCACCTCATCACTTCTTCACCTCATCACTTCTTCACCTCATCACCTCTTCACTTCATCACCTCATCACCTCTTCACTTCATCACCTCATCACTTCTTCACCTCTTCACCTCATAACTTCATCACTTCTTCACCTCATCACTTCATCACCTCATCACCTCTTCACTTCATCACCTCATCACTTCTTCACCTCTTCACCTCATAACTTCATCACCTCATCACCTCATCACTTCATCACCTCATCACTTCTTCACCTCATAACTTCATCACTTCATCACCTCATCAACTCATCACTTCATCACCTCATCACTTCTTCACCTCATCACTTCATCCTTTCATAACACCATCACTTCATCACCTCATCAACTCATCACTTCATCACCTCATCACTTCTTCACCTCATCACTTCTTCACCTCATCACTTCATCCTTTCATAACACCATCACTTCATCACTTCATCACCTCATGACTTCTTCACCTCATCACCTCATCACTTCTTCACCTCATCACTTCATCCTTTCATAACACCATCACTTCATCACCTCAACACCTCATCACTTCATCACCTCATCACTTCTTCACCTCATCACTTCTTCACCTCATCACTTCATTCTTTCATAACACCATCACTTCATCACCTCAACACCTCATCACCTCATCACCTCATCACTTCATCACCTCATCACTTCTTCACCTCATCACTTTTTCACATCATCACCTCATCACTTCATCACCTCATCACTTCATCACCTCATCACTTCTTCACCTCATCACTTCTTCACCTCATCACTTCATCACCTCATCACTTCATCACTTCATCACCTCATCACTTCTTCACTTCATCACTTTTTCACATCATCACCTCATCACTTCATCACTTCATCACCTCATCACTTCATCACCTCATCACTTCTTCACCTCATCACTTCATCCTTTCATAACATCATCACTTCATCACATCATCACCTCTTCACTTCATCACTTTTTCACATCATCACCTCATCACTTCATCACTTCATCACCTCATCACTTCATCACCATCACTTCTTCACCTCATCACTTCATCCTTTCAAACTTTATTCAAACCTTTGAAGTTTTTGGTGAAATTTCATTTACATTCAGTCAATAGAGCCAACAGCCATAACATTATGACCTGATACCTCCTCTCAACTCTCCATGTTCTACCTGTGTGTGTGTGTGTGTGTGTGTGTGTGTGTGTGTGTGTGTGTGTGTGTGTGTGTGTGTGTGTGTGTGTGTGTGTGTGTGTGTGTGTGTGTGTGTGTGCGTGCGTGCGTGCGTGCGTGCGTGCGTAAAGTGTAGGAACCAAGAGCAGCAGGATCAAGCAGGATCAATCACAGTTTATTGTCCTGATCAGCAGTGACCCAGTTTGTATCGACTCTTCCTGTGATAAATCACCTCCAGAGATAAATCACTTCCAGAGGAGGGCGGCTGGTTGTTAGTTCTCCGGAGACGGTTGACATGTAACTGTTGACTGACGCCTGAGTGCAGCCCTGCTCTTCTCTGTGGCTTCTACAATCTCATAATGTTCCTGCAGGCTGTTCACACCGCTCGCCAGCAGAGGGCGCCTCGGCAGGCTCGCTCACACAAATATAATTATATATAATTATATATATTATATCTATGCTCGCTCGTGTCTGAGAATGATGCTTCAACTGCGTTTTACCTGGCGGACACACAGTGTCACACATATGTGTTTATTCCTCCAGATGAATGATAAGAACCTTCATCTATCTACCGTCATTTGTAGACAGTGTGTGTCTTTAAGGTGACCTGCTGGGTTAGAACCTTTGGCTTTAAAATGTGGTTGTTCAATTCAGCTAAAACGAAAGCTCCTTTAATAACAAACGCTAAAGTAACTAATCTGGAATTAAATGATTAGCTTAGAAAAACATCCTATTGATTCCAATAACTCTGAAACAGTCAGACACTGAAGATTCTTTTCAAGGTTCAAAGTCATTGAATTATTAATAAGTCATAAAATACAAGTCTGATCATAATAATTTTCTTTTATTAACCGTGTCATACAATAAATGTGTGCAGCAGTCTCTAATCTTTAACACAAACGAGCTCTTTAGACTAAATTCCTACAGGAGAACCATATTTGGATGATTTTAAGTAATTCCTTAAAGGGGACATATCCTGCTAAATCCACTTTTTTAGCCCTTAAATGCATGTTGTTGTATATTTAGAGTGTTTAGAAGTACAGAAAAGTTCAAAGTAGTCTCTTCAGGTGCTCCGTTGATATCTTTATATTCTGTTTTGGTCATATTTTGCGATCGGTTTCGATTTTTCTATTCTCTATTACGTCTTTTGAACAATGACGTCACAGTATTCTCAGCGGAACTGCCAAATTAGGACATCGACATTTCGAGCAATCCGCCATTTTTGTTTCTCGCTGCGATTTTGTAGTCCAACCGAAGTTACGAGAGGATAAGTCGAAATGTTCGGTTGTTGGATGTAGTAACCCACAAGCTTCGTTACACCGTCTCCCAGCATCAGAACCTTTTCGAAGTGCCTGGTTGAGTTTTATTTTTCACAGAAATGTACCCACATCTGTGGGTAAGGTCATTTTTGTGTGCGCGAATCACTTTAAGGACGACTGCTTCAGCAACCTCCGCCAGTATAAAGAAGGATTTGCCGAAAGACTTCGTCTGATTGAGCGGTCAGTTCCTTCTATCTATGGAGACGACGAACAGAGCACTTCGGTAAGCTGTATAAAACGCTAAAAAGTGTGATGATAAGACGTCCCTGTCATTGTTTTGTTAGCATTAGCAGTTGCACCGTCTTCATATGTTAGCGCTGTGTGCTCGTTATAGATTATAATGTAACTTCTGTGTTAAATAGTCGTTGTAATACAGGCAGTATTGTAGTAGTGGGCATGGATGGAGAAGTTAGTGTAAATATAGTAACACACCATTGCGTTACATCCATATGAAGACGTTGTTCTGTAGGTGCATCATCGTTATTTTCATCTCGCTCCGCCGGGTCCGACTCTGGCTCCAACATGTATGGCTGGATGGACAAATCTTCCGTTGTTGACATTTTGTAAATAATGTGTGAATATAAAGTTTCTGCGCCGCTAGATAATTGTATCTGTTCTATCAAACTACAAAGATGGCCGAACAGGGTGACGTTGAACCGAGTGTCACCTCTGCAACCTGGAGAGGAGGCGGGGTATGAAGAGACCGCCCCAAAACGAGTTGCTCTCAGAAGCGCATCAGAAAAGGGGTTGAAAAGGGGCCTGTGGAGCTATAATAATGAGGAATTCAGACCCAAGCATTGCAGTTTCGCGTTGTATAGACCACAACTGTATGATTTATATGTAAAAAGGAAGGATTTAAAAGCATGATATGTCTCCTTTAAACTATTTCTGTCTGTTTTAACCACACGGGTTGAAGGATATTGTGAACAATGAGTGACACAATGGCAGGAGGAGACTGCACACAAACCATCTGCACTCCTGGTTGGCAACTTACAACTAAAAAACTAAACTAGATGAACTAACCAACTACATGCAGTAAGCAACATAACACAACCATTACCAACACTACAAACCTAATACAACCTTCAATAACTACATCTAAAACGCAGGAACAGAAACTCCCATAATGCATTGCAGCGATCAGCTCCGTGACGTCATATTGTTAAAACGTGGATTATGCAGGAGATCTGGGTTTCTAGAACCATGAGTGTTGTTGCTTTCAGTCTAATTTAGTTGTTTTAAACCCTGATGTGGAGTTTAGACAGTATTTCTCTGCGGCTGTGAGCATCAGCATGAAGCGTCGTCCCTCCACATGCCTGCTGATCGGTAGAACTCTGCTTTGCACACACTGGTGGGTTTCTTCTGACTGGATTTATTGAACTGTGGCCCCGCAGCAGGAAGATGTGACGATGCCGCCCGGAGCTGCGGATCAGGCTTGTGTGAGCTGCGGCCACAATTCCACGGACTTCGTGCGTAATGACGTTTACATCCCTGCGTCGTTCACAACCCCGCCTACATTTTACCTCACTTTTTGGAGTGGGACCGCGAAACACAGTTGGTCTGGGTGCGCTTTGCCTTACCGTACCGTACCGTACCGTGCCGTACCGTCCCAGCCCGCTCCGGGATGTTCTGCAGTGGGACTGACGCTCAAGGAACCGCAGCAGAAGGACCAAAGAGCTGCATGTGGCTCCAGAGCTCCAGGGTTTAATCTAACATTTAGAAGGTGGCGTTATTGTATATTTGTTATTGATCAGATGTGAGTTCCTCTGTAGTTAATGCAAGTTATAGAGTTTAGAACGTGGATCAAAACTTAAGATCCAACCTTTCTGGAAGTGACGTGATGTAACTCTCTCCCTGGGTTTTGACAGTGTTGAGAGAGTTTCTTTCCTGGGAGAGCTGCCGCTTCACTGCGCTCTCAACCAGTAAAAACTTGCTCCGGTCATTTCGGGATCAAGCCGCAGCACATGGAGGCAAACGCATCATAGCTGCAGCTCTGCAGGTGATGCGGTGGCGGGATGCTGCTCATCATCCCTGCGTCGCATGCCACGCTGAGGTTTCTCTCTGCGACCGCGCGTGAGCTTCACCACCGGGTCGAGCTTTTCCATCCGTCCGCTCCCCTCAGAGTTCACCACACACACACACACACACACACACACACACACACACACACACACACACACACACACACACACACACCCTACCCGACACACCCCTTGGCAAATGCTTCAGAAATGCCCTGAGGCGAAGCAAAATGCAGTTCGTGAGTGTAATGAGCGTGTGAAGCTGAAACCTTTTCTCGGTTTTCCTCGTGTGTTTCATGTAGGAAAGCAGCGCTTCTCTGGACAAACTTGCAGTGACTTTGCACGTCAGCAGTCCTCGGACCTGCTCCTATGGCCCTTGTTGTCGGAGTGACAGCTGAGAGTGAACGTGGGGCTGAAGCTGCGGTCAGTCACGCTCTGTGCTTCAGCTTCAGTCCGTCTGCTGATCAAGTGCGCTCTTTTCAGGAAGCGGACAAAGGAATGTTTCTGTGGTGGCTGTGATTCATGCTGACACACACACACACACACACACACACACACACACACACACACACACACACACACACACACACACACACACACACACACACACACACACACACACACACACACACAATTAACGGCGGAGTGAGGCGCGTCGTTGTGAGTCAGTCTTTTGGAGGAGAGTCAGGTGGACGCTGGAGAACCCCCCCCCCCCCCCCCCCCCCCCAACAAGAGTGAGCTTGTTTCTCTTTTTGTGTTCATCTCAGAACTTTTAAAATCGTTGTTTTTATGGCCTGACAAGAGGAAAGTGTGCCATAAACACGTTTTATTGCTGTTCACAAGTGAAGACTGGATGAATCCGTCCAAAACAAAGGATCGGTTCTCTCTTCTTTCAGCACGAGAAGTCGTAATAACATGTCCTCTTCTCCAAACCAGGCTGTTTTTAGGAAGAAGTCGTTCTGAGATAATGACACCTCCGATATGATTTACTCTCCCAGCTCTGCTCTGCTGTCCCCCTTGTCTGTGTGTGTGTGTGTGTGTGTGTGTGTGTGTGTGTGTGTGTGTGTGTGTGTGTGTGTGTGTGTGTGTGTGTGTGTGTGTGTGTGTGTGTGTGTAACACCTGGATGGATGCGGAGCAGGCTGCGCTCCGGGAGGAGGCGGAGCGTTTTTACGCACCACGAGAGGAGATGTGAGCGCAGCGGCGGCTCCCTGCAGAACTCACAACCACACACACACACACACCCGCGCACACACACTTACGGATCCGCGCGTTTCACTCATACGGCTACGGTCCGGACCGTAGCTTTCTATCTGAAACTGAGAATTTGGAGTGATAAGGAAAACTTTCTTCTGTGGATTTTTTTTTCATTAAAGAAAAGAATCCTGCGACCCCTCTGGACTTTATGAGAAAGCCAAAGAAGCCCCGCTCTTGAGAAGGAGACCAGCGGAATATGATTTGAACCACTACTGTTCACTTACAGGTGACTTTCTTTTCACTTTTCATGCGTAAAGGCGCACATATGTTCACTGACACAGAAGTTTCTCTCTTCTTTTTCGGGACATTACTGCGTCTTTAAAATGCCTTTTTTTTCTGTCTCTTAACATAATTTCACCAGCTTCACATATCTGTGCTTCCTGAGACGTTTTCATAGTGAGTCACTTTCCTTTCAAACTGAAAACTTTGTCTGTTTTCCACTGTGTCTTTTGTCTCCATGCCATGACGCTGCCCGGTGCAGGTGCTCAATAATATGCCCCTCGTTACTCATAATTTGTTTATCTTCCCTTCCCTATTCAAGCGATCAAACGTCCACTATCGGTTTGTTATGCTCAGTTGTACAATAACAAAAATAGTAATGTCGGATTTTAAATGCTTATTTTTTTATAATCTGCACTTTCTGAGATAACACTATAATCCTCGAAGTGTTGTCTCGGTCGTCAGATTAAGTTTTTGTCCAGTATTCCTTCCATTTTCTTCTCCCCTCATTAAAGCACCTGTTAGTTTTGCTCAAAATGTCCACAGTTTTCTTCTTCGGACTTCCCTCAGACAAAAACACAAAGGCAGGCAGTCACAAATTAGAACGTGCGCACTGAATTCATGCAGATCTGTAGGCGCTAATATGAAGAAAAAAAACTAACTGCACTGGTTTAAGTTGCCTTGTTTTGGTTTTGAGGTGTGATTGTGATAAAACCACATCCAAATAGGGAGCATGTAAATGCGCATTTTGCAAATCCTCTGTTGCGCCGTTTGAGCTTCCCTCTGCTCCCTCTTCCTCACTAAAAGCATCTCCCAGCGGACTGCCATTTAGCTGCTGGGGTTATTCATCATTTGGCTGGACTGGCTGCCTCTTTGGGTTTTAATTGAGTTTGTCTCTGCTCCCTTGGGTTGGAGCTGTAAATGTAGGCAGTGAGGAGCCGCTCCTGTTGAGGATGGAGCGGCTCCTCCTGAAGGTGATTCACCTCCGTGGTGGTGCTATGGTCACTCGCTGCAGAGCCACTCAGTCATCCGTGCAGTCAGATAAAGACATGTTAATGATCAGTAGGCTGATACTGAAGCTTTGTGTCACCATGAAGCTTCCAGTCATTGTGGGTAATCGCTGCTTTTGGTGGTTTTTAGCAACAAAGTTCTATTTACGAGTGTGAAAGTGACTTCAGTGTTTCCCTCAGACACGGTCCAAGCTTCTTTTTAGGCGAGTCTGTGGTCAATGTTTCACTTCTTTTCACACAAACTCTTTTCTTTTGTGTCTCATTTCTGGAACAGGATGAATCTCCGTTCACTTCTCGCCTTGGTCTTCCTGTGGGCCTCGTGCCTCCGCGTGCAGGGCCGCTGTGATAAATCATCTGAGACCAGCAAACTCAACCTCTCGGTCACCTACGAGCTGCCGACATTCACCGCAGACTTTCCAATCCAGAACATGGTCACGCTGGACGGGGTCATCTACGTCGGTGCTGTGAACAGAATATACGCTCTCGCCCCGAACCTCACAAAGCTGTCGGAGTACCACACGGGCCCGCTGCTCATCAACGAGACCTGCGGACAGAGACCTGCAGCCTCGGGCAGCTCGGGCAGCAGGGTGGACAACCACAACATCGCGTTAGTGGTGGAGACCATGTACGACAAAGGGTTGTACAGCTGTGGCTCGGCGGATAACGGCATTTGCCGTCGTCACGTTCTAGAGGATGATACCAGCCTTAAAACAGTGGCAGAACAAGTCTACTGTTTCCCTGACAAGGTGAAGCAGGGCCAAGGTCGACCCATCGACGCAGATGTTGTTGTCAGCCCCTCTGGATCTCAGGTGCTCAATGTGGAGAGCAACGTCATCAAGTTCTTCGTTGGGAACTCCGAGATCCCAGGCACAAGGAACGTATCGGGAAGTGCAACGCATCCCCATACCATTTCTCTGAGGAAGATGAAGACGAGCCAAGACGGCTTCACTTTCTTCTCCAACTACTCGTACATGGACCTGGTCCCATCTCTCCGTGGAAACTACTACCTTCACTATGTGTACTCCTTCCACAGTGGACCCTTCACCTACTTCCTCACCGTGCAGCGGGTCAGCAGGGACTCTCAGGCCTACCACACCCGCATCGTCCGCATGTGCTCCTCCGACCTCGTGATCCGCCGTTACGTAGAAATGCCCCTGGAGTGCATCAGCACCGACAAGAGGCGGCGCCGCTCATCAGAGGGCGTGAAGGTCTTCAACATTCTGCAGGCGGCGAACGTCACCAAGGTGGGGAACGACGTGGAGCTGCAGAGGCAGCTGAAGATTGAGGAGAACGACGACGTGCTGTTCGCCGCCTTCGCTCGGGGGAAACCCAACTCTCCCAAGCCAACGGCCAACTCGGCTGTCTGCATCATGTCCCTGAAACACATCAACACGATGTTCAACTTGTACATGCAGAGGTGCAACACGGTGGACCCGTTTCACTTCAGCGGATCAGACAGGAAGTCCTGCTACAACATGGTAAGAGCTCGGAGGGGGAGGGGTTTCCTGTGCCGAGGTTTATCTTTCTAGAAGTTTTGCTGTGCCTTTGTTTGTTTGGAGGAAAATGCAAATGTTCATTTCTCAACGGTCAGAAAAAAACACAAAAGACAACAAAAAGACAACATTTGTCTTGCAAATGTCGTCTTCCTGATGGTTCTCGCTGCTCATCCATTCTTCTTGAGTACTGATGTTTTTGTAGATTGAGTCTTTAAATGGCAAACATGCATTTTGAGTTCTGATCTTCATCATTTCAGATGAAATATTGGAGCAATATTGAGACTGAATCTTTTGATTGATTGTGGTCTTCTGAATTGAATACTGCTTCTCTCATATGAACTTATATGGCATTGCTGTTATTTCCACATGGAAAACCATCACCATGATGTACGTGTGCTTACGTTAGTACTTCAGATGGATGGAGTAAGTTTCTATCATCGGGTGGAGTTATGGGCCCTGGCTGCTTGTGTTCTGCAGGCGGTTTGCTTTATGGCTGCAGAGCGTCCTCGGGTAACTTTGTGGTCTCAGGTGCACACAGACACTGCGCCTACTTGGTCCTTGGCTAAGTGCCCTTGAGCAGAACTTGAAGCGTGACTTCCTGCTGAGCCCGACTTCCTGTTGTCGCAGCAAATGTCAGCCTCTTCAGACGTACAGTAAAGTCTTTCTTCATGTGTGCTTCACATCTGAAGATGTAGAGACGCGTGTCTTTTGGTGACTGCTGGTCGGGGATAACGATGGCCGATGTGAACGTCAACATCTCCTCAGTTCTTCTGAGGGCCTGTTTACACAACAACAAATACGAGTGTAATTGCACAACGTTTGTCTGGTTTGGAGTGTCCGTTTACGCGACAGCGGTGCTCGGAGCCACTGCAACCATCACTTTTTTCAAACCGGCTCCCAAGGTGGAGCTTTTCTTTGACACTCCCGACTCCCACCGCAGAGGCTACGGAGCGCTGTTACTGCACGAGTGACAAACATGGCGGCCTCCGTAATGGCATGACTCCCAGTCCGTATTCTAATGTTGTCCATATTGGTGGTTTTATAGTTGAGATTCACCGCTACTAGCATCTAACTCATCATCTGTCCATGCGGATGTCGGATTCTCTCCATTCTGTTAAAGATGATAGCGGATTGTTTTCTGCCCACGTGTGTGTGGTTTCATTACAAAAACAACCCAACAATGCCACCCGGTGGCCTGGCATGCTCACTACATGGTTTTCAGTGTTTGCCTTTGCCGTGTAAATGCAGAACTTTTTCTGAAATGGACGAGGCGTTGTCACCGGGAACGTTGTTGTATCGATGCGGCCTGAGTCAAGGGAGATTGGATTTTCCATTCTTTTGTGTTTTGCGGCATAAACCTGTCAGTGTCTTCCATGAGATGATCTTCATGATGTCACACGGAGGTTTTTAAAGGATGGCTGATGCTGAAATGAACTTTTCCCTCTGAACATGATCTGGATGAATGAACTGAAGGTAGAAGATGGAAAATCGGTTTCAGGACAACTCGGCAGTGAAAGTCTGTCTGTTCTGATTTGGATCTCTTTGCGATCATAATGTCTTAGTATCATGAACATTATTATGTTGATTGTCTTCAAAACAGTTCAGAGAACACTCACGTTTCATTTCTATATTTTAGGACTAAACACTTTGGATTCACTTTATTTAAACTGTATTGCAGGATGCTGAACCCCAAGAAAGACTCTGAGGTGAAAGTATTGGCTTCATCAGCCGCTTTTTACCAGTTAGTTTTGCTTTATGAATACCCCTCCACTCTTGGAGAAATCAAGAGGATGATGATCTCAAATATACACAAATGGCAACAAGGAGAATTTAATGAACCGACGGCTGAATGTTTTTGATTTGCGTTACCTCAGTGCACATGCAGAGGAACATCTGACTATTTTCTTGATTCAGACCAAACATCTCAGCCTCCTAAACTTTGTTTCTTCACTAACCTTCATGAAGATAGAAAAACCTCCCAATCAAAGCTGTAAAGCAGCATTTAATCTTTGTAGTTATGTTTTAATTTGTGAGCCGATGTGCAGCAGAAACCGTCCTCCATCAGTCCTTACACCAAATACCTCGGACTGCGTAAAGCTTTACTGCGCCGCTCTGCTCCTCCAATCCATCAGCGATGGCTCCAATCAATCAGCTGAATCTCCCGATCAATAACTACATGAAGTTAACTGCTGCCCTGCTCAGAGGCTCTGTCGATACGTACTGCCCCCGAAAGTGACTTCATCTGCATTTCACCTCCTCATCCATCAGTGCTGCTCCTCTTCACCTCCTCCATTTGCTCTTCCTCCTCCTTTTGCTCTTCCTCTTCTTTCTCCTCCTCCTCTTCATCCTCCTCCTCATCCTCTCAGTTCTTCATGTTCCACAATGAACAAGTTCTCAAAGGGCAAGCAGGTACAGGAGTAATGACAGTGCTGTGGAAACACCCAGCTCACCTGTGTGTGTGTGTGTGTGTGTGTGTGTGTGTGTGTGTGTGCGTGCGTGCGTGTTACCATGGAGGCTATTTATTTGAGGTATTATAGAGTCGTTAAACGTCGCTGCATTCACTCTCATCGGTGAAAGATTTATTGGTCCTTCTGCACCACAAACACTCTGCGGATGCAGATTGCTGCTTTTGCATGTTTTCTCACATTTGTTTCTTTTACGTTCTCTTCATATGAATGTTTTGCCAAAAGTTGTCGTTTGGCTAGTTCTCATCATTTAAGCTGTCCTTCCACGCCTCCAATACTTCCTGCTAGTGGTAACCTGACCTGAGCTCCAATGAGGAGAAGGTTTAATAGTTTGTTCTAAAACGATAAAGAAGGTCTTCATTGTGACCTGCTGAATTCCCCGTCAACAAGCAGAGTTATGCTTTGAGTGCCGTTGATTGTGATGTAACACGCTCTGTTCTTGCCATGTTAGTTTGTTGACGTGAAGCATCGTCTTCCTCCTCCGATCTGTCCTGCGGTGCTTCTGTTCTTCATGTGAACCCCGCGAGCAGAACTGGTGACATGTTACATGTCAGAGGTAAAGAAAGGAAGAGGAGAGCAGGATTTTCACAAATTGCCGAAGCAGATGGTGACTTTAGGAATCCTAATTATCTTCAGTGATTACACAGTACATGAAGCTATAAACAGAATGTTCCGTAATCTTTACGGCTCCTTCCAGGATTATTGTGAGTCCTCCCTTTGGACACTGTTTGAAATAAGTGTCAGTTTCACTGGGATGAGAGCTGGGAGGTTTTTGCCGACTCGGCGACCTGAGCCATAAAATAGACTGAAAAACAGAACGCATTTGTCAGCTGTGGGGTAACCAGCTTTATTTTATGGCTTTGTCGAGTTTTCAGAACCTATCAAAGTCCTTTTTGCAGGATCGTGAGAATGTGTGTCTCTATATAACCTCACACTGGCGGGTCGTCTCGTGATGTAATCACTCAGGGTGCTTTCAGATACTATAAAAGCCAGCGGGCTGGCCCCTGTTGTTTTGACAGTATTTTCCCAGAATGCTTTGCGTCTTGATGTTGTCTCCTATGTTGGTCACATGGTCAGGCAATCTTTGCATGAGGGTTGGTATTTATCGTAAATAAGAATCGTAAACCACATTCTGGCTCGTCTCACAGACAAACCTGACGTCACAGAGAGGAGAGAAACAACCACGGGCGCTTTTCAAAGAAAAACTCCGGCGTCGCTCGGCGGCGAGGAGCATCATCCTCGACCGACTGGAGACAGGAGACGTGTTTTAAGAGTTTGTCCTGAAGAGACGGTGGAGAGTGTGTGTGTGTGTGTGTGTGTGTGTGAACGTAAACACTGCCGAGCTGTAAGTTCAGACTGAGGTTCAGGAGATTCTCACCAAACCACCAGGACGGAGGGGCGGCTCCACAAACACATGCAGATACATGGTGTGTGTGTCTGTGTGTGTGTGTGTGTGTGTGTGTGTGTGTGTGTGTGTGTGTGTGTGTGTGTGTGTGTGTGTGTGTGTGTGTGTGTGTGTGTGTGTGTGTGTGTGTGTGTGTGTGTTTTGATGCATCGCTCGTGGTCTTGACAGCCTCAGCAGTGGGGGGTAATGTGAGGAATGCTGCGAGCCGGGGGGGTCGGGCGGAGCTTCGGCGGGTACTGCATATCTGACTCTCAGCGAGCCGTGATGAATGGCTCGGGGGGCAACGGGGCATCAGCAGCTGGGCGGAAGATGATCCCCTGAGCCGGCGGTGGCAGCCATCCACGCTGCCAGGGCCCTTCTTTCCTGGCTCCCACCCCCCCCCCCCCCCTCCAGTCCCCCTCCAGTCCCCCTCCACCCCCACCTGTTGTCAACACCTGTGGGAAAGTGGAAGTGGCACCAACGACGGCAAGAAGACTGTTTTTAATTTGGAGAGACGTTGTCTGTCCGTCATAAGTCATGATTCTTGTGCTTTGGTTGAAGAGGAACACGTCACACTGGCACACAGACAACATGAGTAGGAGATTTTTTACCTGCCGCCACTGCAGGGCTCAGAGGGTTTACCCCAGAGAGGTCCAGCTCACTCGGCCTGAGCCCTCACATCAACCTGCTTCACTAATATTTCACATCACCACAAGTTCACCAACACACAACGCCACAACCTTTCAAGTGAAAACACTTCGCTTTTGCATTTTGTTTCAGAAAGGTTTTGTGTTTACATGTCAGCGTTTTGAAACCAGTGTCCATTTACACAGCAACAGCAGAAATACTGCAAACCATGTCGTTAGCGTGTTGGGCCTGTAGTGAACAAATATACTGTATTTATAGAACAGAGATGTCAGACACATTTTATTTCAGCAGCCACTTGCAGCCCAAAGTCATCTTCAGTGGGCTGGACTGCTAAATTAGTACCATAATAACCTTTAAATTTGGCCTCTAAAACCTTTCTCTTTAATATTTTCAGTGAAACACAAATGTTTTATTATTATTATTCACAGCTCTTTGACGAACAAATGTTTTATGATCTGTAAGTTTGATTGGATGGACACTTGGAGCTGTTTACTGTCAAATCATTCAGCTGCCTGAAAAGACCTCGCAGGCTAACGGAGAGAGAGACGGAAGCTCAGGAGGGGAGGAAGAGCACAATGCCAACGTCAGGGAATCTCTATCAGATTGATATCAGCAATCAGACGACCTCTGACACAGAGAAATCCAACTTTCCGTTCTTCTGTCAGGAAAGAAGGAGCTGGAAACGGGATAGAAGTGGTGTGAATATGAAGACGAAGAAATAGAAGAAGAAGAAGAAGAAGAAATAGAAGAAGAAGAAGAAGAAATAGAAGAAGAAGAAGAAGAAGAAGAAGAGGAAGAGGAAAGCAGTCACACCGAACAAGCAAACACGGGTAAAGTCTGGAGTTGTCGGCCGTGAGCTGAGAACTCCTGAAGCCTGCTGAGCTGCCGCCGTCCCAACAAAGCCCCAACCAGACCAAAGGAGTGGCGCCTCGCACCTCCCCACCTCCTCACCTCCTCAGCTCCCCACCTCCTCACCTCCTCACCTCCTTACCTCCTCACCTCCCCACCTCCTCACCTCCACTGTGTTCCACCAGGCTGTGTCGACCACGGAGCCGGCCTCTCTCCCCTCAAACCCAAGCAGCAGCTCCCACGTGACGACACCTACTGTTTTCATGCCTCCGAGTGAGAGCGCCACTTTTCCATCATTGCATTCTTTCCTCTTGACTCACTTGATTGCAGGGTGACATCAGGTTTTCTGGAGGTGTGGGAGCTCAGCAGAGCAATTGTTTCAATTCCATTCCACTTTATTTATATAGCGCCGAATACAACACAGTCATTTCAGAGCAGGATGACAGAAAAGGATGCAGAACCAGGACCAGACCCAGAGGTGGCGGCTTTCTGCTGTCCTGGTCGGGGTGAGGGGGTAGAGGAGAGGAGAGGAAAGGAAGCAAGAGAGAGAGAGAGAGAGAGAGAGAGAGAGAGAGAGAGAGAGAGAGAGAGAGAGAGAGAGAGAGAGAGATGTTAAGGCTCTTCCTGCATTGTGTGTCCCGGAGCGTTTGGACTCTCACATGGGCCACGGATGCGCTTGTTGTTCGGTTCATGCGACTTTTCCTTCTGCGTTTCATCACGTAATGTAGCGATACAGAAAACATCTCAACTTCTGGTTTCAGGCGTTCTTCTCTCTTCTCCTTTCGTAAAGTTTTTGACATTTCACGCCATCCGGCTATTTTAAATTTTTAGATTCTTTTGAATTGGGATTATACAGATTTGGGTTACTAGTGGATCTCCTCACACAGGCGCTGCTCCAGGTTGCCGTCCATTGTTGTTGTTCATGGCTCTGGTGCCTTCAGTCTGCGGGGTCACAGAGGCGTCTACCCGGACACTCGCCCATAGGGGTGGACGAGGTGCACCCTGTGGACACGGAAAGTATGAATTGGCCTTTAGTGACATGTAATAGTGACACATGGTGAATGAGAAATGAAAGCAGCTCAGCCCAGGTCCTCCGTCAGTCTTAATCTATTGCAGCTTCACAGGGTCCTGAAGCGGCTCCGACTGTACGCTTTAATAATGAGAAACATTTTAAGCCTAACCTTAAACGTAGAGACTGTGTCAGACTGTTTAACTGAAACTGGAGCTGTTCCACATGAGAGGAACCCGAGAGCTGAAAGTTCTGCCTCCATTCTCCTTTTAGAAAACCTAGGAACCTCCAGTAAGCAGCACTCTGAGAACCAAGTGTTCTCCTGGGTAATACGCTATATATAACAGTTCTTTAAGATGTGATGGATCCTGGTTGTTAGGAGCTTTTGTGAGGTTAAGGATTTCAAATTCTATTCTAGATTTAAGAAGAAGCCAGTGAAGAGAGGCTCATATTGGAGTGATGTGACGTGATCTCTCCTGCTGGTTCCTGTCAGGACTCCCTCCCGCTGCAGCATTTTGAATCAGTTGAAGACTTTTTAAGCAGTTATTGTTTCGCCTTGCTTATAGGGCTGCGACAGTCTACTCTGGAAGAAACAAATGCATGGATTAGTTTCTCAGCTTCTCTCTGTGTCGACATGTTCCTGATCTTGGAACCGTCACTCAGGTGAATAAAGGAAGTCCTGCAGACGTGTTAATTGATTACCTGAGACCTCTGAAACAATTCTAAAGACGACTGACCAACTGAAGCTCTTTCAAGTGCAGAGAGGTTCCAGGCGGAGGCCCTTCGTGTTTTCCGTCTCCTCTTTCAATGCTTCCTGGCCCGTCCTTTCTTGCAGGTTCACAAACAAAGTGTGGTGACAAACACCCGATGCTGTGAGCCTGCAGAGGAATGATCTGGAGCTGAATGAGCTCGACCCAGTGGCAGATGGCAGGTAGACTCTCCCGGAGATAAGCACAGCTGTAAATTCATAAACCCTCTCAGCGCTCAGAGGGATGCATACTGCAGCTCACCCAAGGTTATTTTTGTTGCACCAAACTGCACATTTGTGATGGAGAAGTCCCAACCCAGGCTGAAGGCTCAGCCGAAGAGCTTGTTTGAAGTTTGTAAGTGGGGGTTGTCAGTTCAGACGTGCCTCTTAACTCCAGTTTAGGCTGCAAAAATGATAAATGTTGTCACGACGAGTGCTCTCTATTCAGCTGTCTGCCTGGTGGGACGAGCGCGCTCCTCTTGTTGTTACTGCAGGGCAGCTTCTGTCTTCAGCCTCTTTCAACTGCAGGAATCCCAGGAAATAATTGCTCATCTTCGTCAGAGACACCAAGCAACTACTGATTACTGACGCTTTTTTTTAATGCCCCGTGCATGTGTAGTATAATTTCGGTCTTTATTTAATCTGTGTTTTTAAAGGCACAAGGAGTTTCTAACATAAAGAGGCTTTCATTGACCTGAGTGAGAATTAGAAAATCTGCAGAAAACAAGAGATTTTATAGAAAAACCAAAATACACAAACAAGAACCAGTTTCTTTAATTGAACAAACATTTTTGATCTTTTACTAGCAACTAATTGAATTCTCTCATATAAATAAAAACAATAATTAAAAAAAAAACAGGGTGTGAAACCCATGTTAAGTCAGAGGCCATACAGTCCAGTTTCATCTGAAGATAACTTTAAATTTACACTTTAAAGATTTCCTTTGTTGTAGCGCAGAGCAGACCTGATGAAAATGTCTGTATTTTAACAAAACTGATCAATTACTCCTGAAAATGTCTACAATCTCAACATATAGCATTTTTTAATGAAACTTTCTGGGGCAAAATACAGTGAAATTATAAAAATCGTTTTGATTTAGATTTTAGGAAAAGAAAAAAGGAAAAGGATGACGAGGGAAGGAAGGGGAGAAAAATATGAAAAAAGGAATAAGAAAATTCCAAAAATGAGGAAAAACAGAGAAAACTAAATAAATACCCGATATAGCTGAAACTGCTGAAACAAGCCATGAAAAATAAAACAAGTAGAAATTTCTATCAAATCCAAAACGTGATAAAGACCAAATTCTACTTTCATGAATACAACCTCTTTTTTTGTATGTATAGCAATTTTATTGAGTTGTTATTTTTTTCTTCATTTCAGATAAACAACATGTTTTCTGCTAAATTTTATTTAGTGTAAAATCGTGAAAATGGTTCTTTTGGTCCTAAAGGATGGAGGACGCCTGTTCTAGACAAACCAGATTTGTGTTGAGGAAGACGTTTTGTCTCTTTGTTGTTTGGAGACTCAGAATATTGCTTGATCTCATGTTCCAGGGATAAAACATGCAGAAACCTGCTTCAGACTGGAGGGTTTGTGAGAAGATATCCGGTGATGGAGAGCCACAAACATTTATTCCCAGACGTCTGTTGAGGAACGTTTGAGTCCCACAAATAAAGAGTGTGTGCAGTGGAGGTCAGAATTATCATTGGATTAGCATTGACTGGAGAAAACCCACCGAATGCTGATTGCTTTTAAATTGAATCTCAGGCCTGACTGATTATAGTGTGCGTAATATAATTCCAGCCGGCAGACGCTTTGAGCGACGGTCATTTTAATTATCCTCTTTTAATGAACAACTTTCAAATGGGAGTCGAAAAAAAAACCCCAAACAAGCTGCCGGAGAGACTCATCGATTTCACTGCACGAGGTTTTTAACGGCGGAGTTGAATCAACATCCACATGCTGGACGAGACGGAGACACTCAGCTTCACTGAATTCCATTTCTTCTGTGTTTGAGTTATTTTAGATGCTTCTTGTTTGAAAGTGTCCAGCAGTCGTCTAAAAATAAAAATAAAACCTTCTGAGATTGTGGCTATGATGCATCTGAAGCAATGGATTTAACTGGTTTGATTCTAAACAAACAAATCCTGCTGATTTTCTGCATAAATTCATTTGGGGTTTTTTCGCCCAGTTTTTCTTAACTACTGATGTATAAGAAAAACCTTTTTGTTCTGTTTAAAGCAGAAATTTTTAATTTGACATTTATTTTCCGGGAAAACAAGATAAATTCATCTTTAAAACTGTTTGCCTTTTTTTTCTAAATATCAAGCTCTGTAATATCTCTATAGATCTCTATTATGATAAATACTTCTGCTTTTAAAAATTTGCATGAAACAATAAATCTTTTTTTTTTTTTTTTTCTTATTTAGCTGATTAACAATTAGTGCATTTTGTCCTTTAAACCAGGTGAGACATTTCCTGTAACAAGGAAATGAAAATCTCTGGAAAACACTTCTTTTAAGTTCTGCTTTTCTTCAACAATTCATATTTTGCACAAAGAAACAAAGCTGAAGACTTTTGAGTTCACGGGGCCACATCCCGACCAACCGGAGTGGGTCAGACCGTAAAATAGTGACGTAATGACCTTTAAACTGAAACTTTTCTTTGTTGTGGTGCAAAATAGGAAAAGACACGAAGATTAGAAGCTTTATTTGTCATTATACATGTAAACGTGCTGCTCCCTTCTGCACAAAAGTCACATAAAATGTCAATATTTTAGCAAAAACAAACCATTAGTAGATAAAATGAGTACAACCTCAACATAAAGCCAATTTCAATTAAATCTTCTGGTGCAAAAACTTCTCCCATAGCTGTTGCATTATGGGTGTTTTCATACACTGGCCCCGACAGCATGACTTTGAGGCTGAAGCCTGAGTGAAGCTGAAGGGAGGAAAAGGAGCGAGCTCATCAGACTCAGACGTCTTGTAATGTGTCCTCAGTTACAGATGGATCACTCGTCACTTGGCAGGTCGCCGACGTTTCCTGCACTTGTCGTAGTTTTCCACTGACACGGGGAGGGATCGAGGCGATCAGACCTGCAGCTGTCTCACAATACGTGGATTAAACGTGCAGATGTGTGAGGTGTGCGGCTGATTCAGGTCCGTCCCGCAGTGGAGGTCTGGGTTCTTCAGCTCCACGTGTCCCGGCCTGCTCACGGCATCACTCAGCTGCTGTTTGTTCTCTGAACTTCATCTCCACACGAACCACAGGTACAGAACAGCAGGGTTTACAGGCGCTGACGCATTTACAGCATCATTGTGTGGAGGAGGGTGTGAAACGTACGGCCGCCCGGGCTGAAACAGGCCCCCCAGGAGACCCGTGGGCTGATATGAGGCGGGAAGTCTGAATGGGGGAAAGTGCTTTTCTCGGTTTGTGGTGGGAGACGTGAGACAACACTGAAAACTAAACCTGTGCTACCTGAGAGCTCCCTGCAGCCAGAGAGCTGCACGCCGAGAGCTGCACGCCGAGAGCCGCACGCCGAGAGCCGCACGCCGAGAGCCGCACGCCGAGAGCCGCACGCCGAGAGCCGCACGCCGAGAGCCGCACGCCGAGAGCCGCACGCCGAGAGCATGCAGAGAGAATCTTTGAGTCACAGTTCAGATCACACGACAATGAGTGAAACTGTTAAAGTTCCATAGCGTTTAGGGGGGGGGTCCGGTCACATGACAGCGGTGCTCAGATCCACTGCAACCGCCACTTTTTCAAATCAGCTCCCAAGGTGGAACTTTTCTCCGATGCTCCCGTTTTTGACCGACCGTCCAGACGAGGCGTGAGGCCAGCAGCAGGAGCGGGGTCATAGACCTATAGAACTAGAGTTATACAGAAGTCTATGAGCAGTAGTCTACGTCTAAATTTCTATGTGCTCCGTCTCTTCTTCTGCGTAATTGTTGTGTTTGGTGAGTCACAGCGCCCCTAAAGGCCTGGCATGTGTACTACATGCCCTGAAGCCTCGTGTTGAGCCGTGTTCATAGTGAGGTGTGGACGGAACGTTTTTTTGGAGAGCCCCGGGGAGAAAAAAGATCTTTTCTGGCTCTTGTGGATGTGGCCTGAGAGTGAACCATCTCCGCATGGATCCTGGACTAAACCAAGACAGGGGCTCCTCGGCCTCGTATTCAGATGCAGCATCGAAAACCTTTCGAGAGTCGAAGGGAAATAAGAAGCGTGTTTTACCTGCGTGGTGCCACACAACGAGCTAATCCCTCCTTCTGCAGCCTCAACATGAGCGTAAACAACATTTTGGAAATCCACACGAAGCAGCACCGCACTTTACAAATTCCCTGTTACCACAGATGTCGCAGATTTGCCCCACATGCCCCGGCGTGTCCGTGCCACCGCTAAGCCGAGCGCAGAACCACGTAGAGTCTCGACAAAAGAATGAAAATACGATGTTCTTGCCCCGTCCTGTCCTCTGTTTTGATGAGGAAGGGTGTGTGTGTGTGTGTGTGTGTGTGTGTGTGTGTGTGTGTGTGTGTGTGTGTGTGTGCGTTCGCGTTGGTAATGAGATGTAGATTGTATCTGCTGTGTTTCAGTGGGCTGCGTGTCTGCGGGTACACGCTGATCATCACATGCTTCACGTCCACACACACACACACACACACACACACACACACACACACACACACACACACACACACACACACACACACACACACACACACACACACACACACACACACACACACACACACACACACACACACACACACACAGAAAGTGTTTACGGATCAGAGCAGCACTGGGCATACCAGCAGGAACAGTCAGAACACTTTGTTTATCCGATGATCAGTTAGTTTGTCCTCAAACAGGCTTTCACAAGCAGTCGATCACTGTTCTTCAAACATTCGCCCGTCCAGGTTTAATATGAAACTACGTGTCACTGGGTGGCCCAGGGTGGACGTGTCAAAACACAAACTCCTTGTTTGTTTAATGGAATCATCTGAGACTGACAATAGACACGTCAAGAAAAACAAGCAATAGATGTTGATCAGAATATCAACACAGAATGAAATGAGGAGCAAAATGAATTAAATATATATAGATATATATCTATATATACTGTATATCTGGCCAGATTCATCTGGAGACTCATCCTGTATCAGGTATCAAGTCTCACACAGACGTACCCTCCTGAAGGTCACAGCTTCCTAAGATAAATCTCCTGATCTGACCACTGATCTGATGATTGCTCTGCAGAATGAGACGACTCCTAAGTGTTCCTGAAGCTGCAGCTTTCTGCACCTGGTCTGCACTCGGGCCGCCTGCCGCTCGGCCTCGTCCCGTCTGCAGGCATTTCCTGGAGATTTTCCACATGATTTCACACTCACCGAGCCTGGCTGTTTAGTTTTCAATCCACTGTTAATCATTAGCCCTGGAGTCTCGATTCTTGTTTTGCCGGAACGCTGGAAGTGCGTGCAGATCCTTCAGGGCAGCCTCTTTGTATGCACAACTTATCTTTGTTGGCCAGATAAAGAGTGGAGTAGTAAATATGCAAACCGCCAGTGTCTGCAAGCTGTCCTCCAATAAAGGGGCTGGGAAAGAACCAGCAGCCAAACATCAGGTCACATCTGTCAAGTTCTTTTTTTATTGCTAACTCCCACTTATTTAGAATAACAGACATCGTTTGTCTTTTCTGTTTCTTCACGTCCTCCGATTAACTACTATTCAAAGAGAATTTGGGCTCATTTGAGTTTTCCTGGTTTATTAATAAGTAATGTAATGGAGGTCTGTCTTTCTTTGAGCACGTCTGTGGTTCAGATCTTTTCCTAAGATCCACAAACAAACAAGGCTCATAGGATCATTTTCGGCTTTGAAGCCAACAGATCCACATTATAGCAACCTGAATGGAGATACTGCTGACTCGGGTTCTACCTGCGGCTCTGGAGCCACCTGTGGCTCGTCAGCTCCTCTAGCGTGGCTCCATGAAGTTTTCACAAAGTTAGATGTAAATAAACATTTTTGCTTTCATTTTTATTTTATGTCCAGATGTCAGTTTTTACAAAAATGGTCTAATCTCCTGGTTAAAAACAGCTAAAGAAGTAAAAAGAGCTAAAAGGCATTACTTAAAAAACAGATAAAATAGTTAAAACTATTAAAAATATATATAATTACAGGAAAAAACTGCTAAAATGTCTCCAGTAAAATTACAGCTAAAATTGTTCAAACTATTAGTAAATGGCTAAAGTGGGAAAAATCTACAAACAAAGGCTGAAAATCTAAATGCTTCTAAATATTTTGTATTTTTTTGCAGCTCCAGACAAATTTTATTTGGTGTAAAATGCTGAAAATGGGGACCGGCTAGCGGCTAATGGGTAGCCGCTGCAATAACTAGTCTCCAGACTAGATATCGATGAGTACTTCCTCAGTACTTCTTCCTCTCTACCCCTCGTCTGCCCATGAGACACTCTCCAACCTTTTCTTTCTGCCTCTGCTTCTCCGGATTCCATCCGGATCAGATTCTGGGGGAGGTTTCACACCTTCCCAAACCAAGCAGTCGTTCTCCAAAACTAATGCTGGTGTGAACGTGTCCGAAATGCTTCCCGGGCAGCAGGACCATGGGGCCAGCAGCGCCAGAGCCGTTCATGATCATGCCCCGCTGAGCCATTTCCTAATCAGCTGCATGCCTCCTGCTCTTCCATTTCACCACATGCTGATATCCTGCTCTCCCCTTAAATGAGGCATGTGGACGCTTATCTGTCAGTCCTGTGCTCTACATGAAGGACCACAAGCAATCTCCTTTCCTCCCACCTCACCTTGACCCCCCCCCCCCCCCCCCCCCCCCCCCCCCTCCCCAGTCCTCCAGTCTACTCCTGTACCATCCAGTTCAAGAAGCTCCAGAAAGAAACCGGGGAGGCGAAGGCTCAACTTAACTCAGTTGACTGGTGTTGCAGGAAGGCTTGAAGAGCTGCCTCATCCGTTCCTTTCTATAGGAACATGTCCCGGATTAACAGCGCTGTGACTGAAGGAGGTGGAGACAGCTCACCGTCAAACGGTGAAGGCAGCCTGGACGCCACAGTGAAGGGGGTTCATGCTACAGGCCCATTGGGGTGCTCATACGTGCCATCAGCTTCACTGGATAATCCCACTTGTCCTTTAAACCACTGATGACTGTGAAGTTTAGAATACAATGCAATGTAAAACAAGACAAGACACGAAAAGACAAGACCAGACAACTACTTCATTAATCCCAGGGGAAAATTCCTTACCTGTCTGCAGGTTTATTGGATTTAAAGCCTCGGCTTAACTAATTAAGCACATTTTTTTTGTTTATTTATTGTTGTTTGAGACGATGGTTATTCTATTGAACTGAACTCAGTTTCAGACCAAAATACAACACAGTCATTTCAAGGCATTTTTAAAGTGAAAAAACAACAATTCCACATGAGAAAGCCGAGGAGACGGTGAAAAAGTCTGTGAACACAAAGAAACCTGCAGAATGAGAATCAGGGGAGGGGTTTACTGGAGAAGCAGACTTCCTGCTGTTCCGGTTGGGTTTGGGGGAGAACATGAGAGGACAGAACGGTGGTTCAGGTCGGGGGGGGGTAACACGAACAGATTGTCAGAACAGAGAGTTGTGGTTTGTATGTGCAAACACATCATCCAGTGGTTTACTGGACAGTCTGCACCTGTACCAACATGTTTCTTTAGTTCTGAAGCTGCTTCAGAAGAGCTGAAGAGCCTCGTGGTTTCACCCGAAGAGCCTCGTGGTTTCACCCGAAGAGCCTCGTGGTTTCACCTGAAGAGCCTCGTGGTTTCACCTGAAGAGCCTCGTGGTTTCACCTGAAGAGCCTCGTGGTTTCCCCTGAAGAGCCTCGTGGTTTCCCCTGAAGAGCCTCTTGGTTTCCCCTGAGGACGGTGATCCTCCACAAAGCTCTGCTGCATCACATACCAACATCTTCTAGATGACAACATGTTGTTTCTTCACTTTCTCGCAACTGCAGGGGATGACAATCATGTACATGATGACACTGCTTCTAACCAAAACCAAAATGAAAGAAAAATGGCAGAAATGAAAATGAAAATAGGATTTGGCAGGAGAAACGTCGGTCCCAGATTCCTTAAAGCCACGGTACATTCCAGTGAAGATAAGAGACACTGTGTGGACCCATGTGAGCAGGTTGATCTCTGATTGGAGCTTCATCTGTGGACAAAGTGTTGGATTTCCTCCGAGGTTCAGACCTTTATTGGCTCTCCCACATTGCTGACCTGCGGTTATTCACAGGACGGCCTCACCTCATGGAGACTAAACCCCCGGTTCCACTGGACCAGTAATCTGCACTCAATGCAAACTGAGGACGGAGGCTGACGAGAGAGCAAACCTCGTCTCCATTCACAGCTTTTATCACCCGCTGTTCTCCCAACAATGGCCGCAGACAGAGGAGCTATCAGCCGCATCCCCGAGACAGACGCGTATTGTCTCGGAGGCTTTCATCTTATCCTGCTCATCTCTGATCCCCGAGCCACTCGGAGGAGAGCAGCTCACACCTGAGACGCTTTCATTAGACCTGCAGAGAAGAACTGTGTGAACACTTTAAAATAAATGTGATTGCGGCTTTTCTCTGCAGGTCAGAAAGACGTTGTCCTCGTCAGGACAGGACATAGCTCAGTTCTCCCCCCGTGGCCCGTAAGCTCAGAGTGCAGAGACTCTGCAGGAGGAAAACTCAGCAAGCGGAAGCAGAAAACTCTTGTTGTGTTTTGGGATCCGGTGCTCAGAAGGTAGAACTTTACGGAAAGTCTCCAAGTCCATTTCTGTGGTTGCGGCAGAAAACACAACTTCTCTGCTCCTGCGCACCACGGCCGTCGAACACTGAACAAAATCATTCTCAGTCATTCCCACAAACACAAAAATGATTTGTTGAGTTAATGTGATTTAATCATGTCACACGTTTCCATCTAGTCATATTAAGTAGACTGAATCCCATTTATTCATATTATCTGAACAACATGTATTAGAATGAACCATTTAACAACAAGAAACTCAATCTGCTCAAGTTAATCAAACATATTTCTGATATGTAAACTGAAAGACTGCATTATTGATTTTGTGTAGTGTAGCTGCACATGCTCAGTAGATGGACAATCAGAACAATGTTTCCTCCGTCATGTCATGACTCCCAGTCCATATTCTCCTCGGACTTGGCAGTTATATGTTTACAAGGGCTGCAACTAAAGATTATTTTGATAATCGATTAATCAGTCGATACTTCTTTCGATCAATTGATGAATCAGATAAAAAAAACATCTCAAACTGTAGGAACAGTTGGTAACGAACCAAACGCCAAATATGTTATGGTTATTTAAAAGCAGGTAACTGAACCAATACAAAGATGTATTATATATATATATAGATAGATAGATAGATAGATAGATAGATAGATAGATAGATAGATAGATAGATAGATAGATAGAGAGATAGCATATATATATATATATACATGCAGTTTTTCATTTTACATGTCAAAATATGTTTTTCAGATCAAATGAATAAATGGGATTCAGTCTACTAATAAGAATAGATGGAAATGTGTGACATGATTAAATTACATTAACTCAACAATTTATCTTTGTGAGTGTGGAAATGACTGAGAATATTTTCTTTCAGTGTATAAGATGTATACAAAATAATTATTAAATAAGATTTCATTTACTTCAGGGACCACATACAGTCCAGTTTCAAAGTTTTTCTTTGTTGTGGTCACAGTGTACGTGATGAAATCTTCTATATTTCTGTAAGATCAAACAGTTAGTATTGAAAATGACTACAATCTTAAAATAAAGGCAATTTTAATGAAACATTCTGGTGCAAAATTCAATGAAATGGCAAAAAAACTGTGTATAAATCCTTTATAACCTCTTTAGTTGGTGGGACCAGATTGGAGCCTCTTGGTGGGTTTTGGCCGTCGGGCCTTATGTTCTCTGCTGGAAATGGAAAGTCAAACTAAAGGAGAGGAGCTTCACTGCAGCACGGTGCTGCGGGGAAGCGGCGATGATTCAGATCTGAAACGAATCTCCTGACACCACAACACCTAAATATTCCAATAACCCGGTCCAGCCCAGGTATTTTGGTCCTTTTAGTGTCGCTCAGCTTGAAATTTCCCCAGGAAAACCTGTCCATTGTCCTCGTTCTGCAGATTGTCCCTCATTAAGGCGTATTAACAGTTAAATATGTGTCGTACACAGTGACGTGTCCAGTACAGGGTGTCGCTCCTCACAGGTTCTACTGTACCTCCTCCTCCTCCTCGCTCCGTTCAACTCGCTCTGCAGACCGACGTTCTGTTTTTAAACTTTATTTCAGTCAGCCAGCGTTGATAAAGCTCCGAAAGGTGGAGTAAACGGCTCCACAACATGGCGAGTGCCGCATAAATCGCGCGACACAGCGAATCGATAATGAAATTCGTTGCCCGCACTTTTAATAATAATTTTATCGATTCGTTGTTGCAGCCTTAATTTTGACAGTCACCATAATAACAATCCATCTTGGTCGTCTGTCCACTAGAATGTTCGTGTTCTCCCATTGTTGATGTTTATATGCATTGTTCTCTGCTGCATGTGTGTCTGGTTTCACTACAAAAAACCTACAGCACCCACTAGTGGCCCAAAATGAAAACTACATCGTTTTCAGCTTTTCTGTGTAAAAGAACAAATGTTACCATGGAAACGAGAAACTTTTCTGAGAAGCTTCAGGATGAGGAGGCTCCTCTCCTTCCCTCACCTCCTTTCCTCCTCTTCTTCTCTCTTCTCCTCTGCTCCTCCTCTCCTCTCCTCCTCCTTCCTCTTCTCCTCTTCTTTCCCTCTCCTCCTCTACTCCTATCCTCCTCCTCTGATCTTCCTCCCCTCTCCTCCTCCATTCCTCCTCTCCTCTTCTTTTCCTCTCCTCCTCTACTCCTATCCTCCTCTGATCTTCCTCTCCTCTCCTCCTCCGTTCCTCCTCTCCTCCTCTACTCCTATCCTCCTCTGATCTTCCTCTCCGCCTCCTTCCTCCTCTCCTCTTCTTTCCCTCTCCTCCTCTACTCCTATCCTCCTCCTCTGCTCCTCCTCCCCTCTCCTCCTCCGTTCCTCCTCTCCTCTTCTTTCCCTCTCCTCCTCTATTCCTATCCTCCTCCTCTGATCTTCCTCTCCTTCTCCTCCCCTCTGTTCCTCCTCTTCTCCTGATGCTACACTGACGCTAACAAAGCCATGTGAGTGGTTGATTGGTGTGGAGTCCCTGCAGCTCACTAACTCCCTCTGCTTTCTCCCTTTATGTGCTTCTATAATTAAGAGCACACGAAGCACCTGACAGCTGCGCCCGACTGTCAGATCCAGATCAATGTGACCTTAGAAAGACATTAATGCTCCAAAATAATGTCCGCGGTGAGCAATAGGCAGGCTGAACAAGCAAAAGCTGGATGCGGTGCTCATTTGCACACAGTTATGACCCTGTGTCGTTACTCTGAGTCACAGTGGAACGAATTGCAGAGTGTTTAGTGGGGCAGGAGTGAATCCTGCAGCTGGAGAGTGATGTGTGGCTCTTCAGGCCCTCTCTCGTCCCTCCAAGATGTTTTCACACGTGTGAAGGTTGCTGTACACTGTGAGGTTTTTGTCCATAACCGACAAAAGATAACAATCGTTGGAGAATCGTAGCAAAATCGTCAGTCCTATGTCACACAGTGAGACCGGGTCAAGGACATCTGTCGTCTTGGTCCTTGACCAAAGACTCCTGCGATGAAATTCAGATCGTGTCAGACAAATTTGGGTTGATGGTGACTGGTGACCTGTGACCTGCGACCTGTTTCTTTAATTTTCCAACAAAACAAACTCCAGGTATATTAAATACCTGCGTGAAGCTGCCTCCCCACCCCACGCTAAACTCTGTGAAAATAGTCTCAATCGTTTGTGCTGCGTTAAAGCTGGTTTGTGCTGAAATAATTATTGTTTGTGCTGCTTTAAAACCTTCCTGTGGTCTTCTTCTTAAAAACGTGCTCGCAACCTCAACGGAGGGGTTACGAAAAATAGTAACAGTTGGGTCCTTTCGGTAATATCCACAACTTTTGTCAATAGAAACACATGACAACCCATACCGTACTGTACCGTACTGTACCGTTATGTACTGTGATATACCGTACTGTACTGTACTGTACTGTACCGTGATGTATCATGATGTACCACGACGTACCGTACTGTACCGTGATGTACCGTACTGTACCATGATGTACCATGATGTACCATGATGTACTGTACTGTACCGTGATGTACCGTACTGTACCGTACTGTACCATGATGTACCATGATATACCATGATGTACCATACTGTACCATGATGTACCGTGATGTACCGTACTGTACCATGATGTACCATGATGTACCGTGATGTACCGTACTGTACCATGATGTACCATGATGTACCGTGATATACCATGATGTACCATACTGTACCATGATATACCATGCTGTACCATGATGTACCATGATGTACTGTACTGTACCGTGATGTACCATACTGTACCATGATGTACCGTGATGCACGGGGCTTTATACCAGATCAGGCCACCAACTAGAGCATCAGGCCTGAAGAAGAGACAATCATGGCGATTGTTCGGTGTGAGAGGAAATATGATGTAGATTATTCAAGAACTATAAAGTGACCTCAGTAAAGGAAGAAATAAAAGTGAAGGAGAAGAGTCCAGAAGGATGGTTTTACTGTGTGCTTCAGGCCAAAAGTGCAGGTGAAGCATGAAGTCCAGCTTTGTCTGTCATGTGCCTCAGACTTTATGAAACGCAGAGGATGAAGAGCGAAAACAAAAGAGCCATCTTTTTTGTGAAAGCTACCCAGACCGAGGATTATTAGAAAAACATTCCTGTGCTGAGATCAACTCTCTTGATTCCTCATCTGTGAATGCAGGAATGTTTTAAGGAGGTCGACCTCATCGGGTCCTCTTTTGATCTGCGGCCCGAAACTGTGTGTGTGTGTGTGTGTGTGTGTGTGTGTGTGTGTGTGTGTGTGTGTGTGTGTGTGTGTGTGTGTGTGTGTGTGTGTGTGTGTGTGTGTGTGTGTGTGTGTGTGTGTGTGTGTGTGTGTGTGTGTGTGTGTGTGTGTGTGTGTGTGTGTGTGTGTGTGTGTGTGTGTGTGTGTGTGAAGAATGTGCTGATTCCTTTTAGGAGAACGAGAGAAGTTCCCAGCAAAAATAAGAGTGTTTGGACTCCGATCACTGAACTCAGCAGTCCGTCATCATTCCCCTTGTTTTGAATCCCGTAAATCTCCGAAGTTGTCCAGAAGAATCTGTTTATTCATGAGAAAAAGGTGCAGTGTGGAGCGGAGGTGAAGAATCTGTCCTCCACCTGTTTGTAGATAGGATATTTAAACTGAGTTGAAGGTGGAGGAGTCAGAGGACAGACCATCATCACTCACCTCATCACACAGAGAGAGAGAGAGAGAGAGAGAGAGAGAGAGAGAGAGAGAGAGAGAGAGAGAGAGAGAGAGAGAGAGAGAGAGAGAGACCCCAGAATGTAGTGACAGCCCCACCCTGGTTGTGGTGACCGCCCCCTTCAGCTCAGGCTTGGTAACATTGCACAGTTAAAACCCAGTTTAGCAGTCAGAGATTGTGGAGGTTGTCTGCCAGAAGTTTCAGGTGCCTCACCTCGTATCACTCGGCTCTAATATTTCATGTCTGCACACACTTAAGCCCCCAGTGCTGCTGCTGCTACCTGTAAGACGAGCCTCGGGTAATGAAAGAAGAGCTAATTGGAGTCAGAAGTTAGACTCACGGCAGCCGCCGGCTCGTGGATGATCGACGGCTTTGGAAAGCAGCGATTTCAGAAAGCTCTGCACGGAGAACAAATCAGAGCCCGTCTGGGGTGTTCCAACAATCTATTTATCCAACTTTTCATATCTGCTTTTATCTGTCCATTCTTTTTCTGGATCTACAAGGTTTGATAATGATACTCAATAAGAGTCAGACTAAACACTGTGTGAAGATGTAGTGTTGGAGCTCGGTCACCACAGGTTCCTCAAACATCAAGCTGTTGTTTCCATTTTCAACCTCAAATCCACAAAGGCTGTAAACACAACAGTGTGCAAATCTTCACAATGTCGACAGCCGTGACTCTTTTCTTTATCTCTGCTTCCCTTTTTGCACAGTGAACTTATATTGTTGGACGAGGTGGAGGAAACCAGTCTCTGATCTTTGTTTGATTGTGAAGTGAACCCTCAGTTTGCTCAGTGGTCCGAGTCACTCATTCACTCATCGAGCGCCGCCGTCACACGTTTTACCCCCAAAACTGTTTATGTGCAGGGCCATTTTCGACAAGTGGTTGTGCCCACCTCAGGACCCCATCATAAACAAAGGCTGGCGCCTGTAGAGGGTGGGGGTGGGGGTGGGGGGACTCAAGGGCGAGGCCAGCTGCACTGTAAGTACCAGGGTCTGTTCACGCCTTATTGTCAGCGTCACTCGCCCCCTTAAATGTCCCCACAAGACACACACACACACACACACACACAGGCTCAAGTTGCACCCCGAGTCCAGGTGGAGTACTGGAAGTATGTCCCAGCACCCACCTCAACAATACCCCTCCTAACCCCCCCACACCCCCCCCCCCACACCCCCCCCACCCATTCATGTGCCCTCGACATTCCCCCGCATTTCACTCTCTCTGACAAACATGTTTCCACGCACCCCGACGACAGCCAAACCCCTCCGCCCTCTGCAGCACACAATTGCACAAGCAAGAGGTCAAAGGTGAGTTATTCCAGAGCCCGGAGGCCAGCTGAGCGGGACAGACTCCACAAGATTGTGCCTGCGTGTAAGTCCTCTAACTCGACGCTAAGCCTCTCGCCACACAACGCGTATTTTAGTACATTAGCCGTTAGTGCCGTTAGCCTATTTTTGCCGCTGCGCACTGTGTGGAAAGCTCACCCAGTCCACAGTTTATAATTCAGGCATTAGAGCTGCTATTCACACATGGACCCCGGGGCCGCAGAGAGAGAGCGGCATTAGGCTGCGTGGATCACCTTTCACCCCGCCGCTGGCTGAGGGAGCTCCACCAGGAAACTCTATCGCAGCGCCGTTGTTCTGCACACAAAGACTTCTGGTTAAGTATGGGGCAGAAGGTGTACAGTGTCGGACATGACTGCCCCACGGTGCCTGTTTCAGGGCTCAAAGACATCGTCACAAAACGGCTCCGAGATGTAGAACATCAGAAGCACTTGCCAACGCCATAAATCTTCCACAAGACAAATGTAGGGGAAAAGATTGGCTTCAGAGGTTCAGAGTGTCGGATTCAGGAGACTCAAATAGCAGGAACGTAAACATCAAGAAATATAAAGGGGGAAAGTGACACAGCCAAACATTTCAAATATCAAATTCAAATATGTTTCAAATTGCAAATGTTTCTGTGTGCAAACATGACGGAACAGAGCAACATGGCAAACTATGACACAAATATCGTCTGCAAAACAAGTTTCTGCCTCATCATCATCATCACCATCATCATCATCACCATCATCATCATCATCATTTTGAAAACAATGCCCATTTCCATGTAAACGTTTAAAATGATATAGTTTTGCTGTTGGGCCACTAGTGGGCGTTGTTGGTTGTTTTTGTATTGAAGTCACACACACGTGCAGAAAACAATACGCTATAAACATTAACAACGGGAGAACACAGACATTTATATGGACAGACGACCAAGTGGGATTGTTATTACGGTGACTATAAACTACAACAACTATACCATAAACTATTCTATATAACTATAATAGAAAATGGACTGGGAGTCATGGCATTCTTGGGGAAACGTTGTTCTGTGATTGTCCATCGACGGTGCATGTGCAGAAGGTGTGTTTACCAAGACCACGGGATGGCCCCATACATGCGCAGTAGCAGTGTTTCAGAAAACTTTCTTTTTCTCCATTTCCACAGAGACGGTACCTAGTTGGGAGCAATGTTGTGGTGTAAACTGAGTTTTCACTTGGAAATGTCGTGTGAGCAGGACTAAACTTGGCACAGAGCTGATCTTCAGTCTGTACATTTGACTTAAATGATGCCATCAACTACCTCCTGCATCTTTCGATGTAATGAGTAGTAATGAGGTCGCTGCTCACTTTTTTTTTACTCTTGTTTGTTTTTTAGTGTGAACACTGCAAACAGAAAAGATGTTTTCCTTCCTCTTCGAGCCTAAATTGGGTCAGAGAGTGGAGATTGAAGCCCTCAGCGGTTCAAAGTGGGCTCGTTTGCCTCTTTAGCCACTGATTAGTTTCCACAACTGATCCTGCCCCCCGACACGTTGACCTGTCTGAACTCTTTGAGCTCCTAGTTTGGAGAATCTGCTTGTCCTTCATTACAAACCAGTCAAAGGTCTTTTTTTCCTCACCAAATGTTTGTTGTCTTTTCTTGCCCACTTCGATCTGAGCTCAGCTGGGAACTGGGAAACGTCCCATTTCAAGCAACAAGCGACATGGCCACCTCCAGAGCAGGGAGGGGCGATTATGTCATCTTTTTCCCACAGATGATCGTCTTTGCTGTCCACACCTCAAAGCCGGATTTTAGAATTTCCCCCCTCTGGGACCTGTGTTTAAAAAAAACTATATTTTGCATGATAGGCCAAAAACGTTGCGTTTACTGAACCGGCGTTCTTGTGTGGACGGCCCCTCAGTTCCTTGGAATTGTTTCACGAATTTGCAAACGATTTCCTCTATCTATTCCAGTGGGCGCCAGTTGTGTAGCTTACACAAGCTACGCTACGCTACATGCGTGGTGATGTCATTCACAAGCGCAGTCAGCAGGAAACATGGCGCCCAGCGGCACAAATGCTTGAACGTTTGGTTGAATTTCAATATTCGCAAAGTGGATGTTGTGGAAGGCATGGCTTGGTTGGTAGAGCGGCCGTCTCCCCATCGGAAGATTGCAGGTTCAATTCTCATCTCTACAAGGCCACATGCTGAAGTGTCCTTGGGCAAGACACTGAGCCCCAAAACTGCCTGTGTGTGAGTGAGTGAGTGGTCGGTGGTGGTTGGAGGGCCCCGATGGTGCAAAATTGCAGCCTCGCTTCTGTCAGTCTGCCTCAGAGCAGCTGTGGCTACATACGTAGTTTACCACCACCGAGTATGGAGGGAATGAATAATGCAATGTAAAGCGTCTTTGAGTGTGGACAAAAGCACTATATAAAACCATTGAATTATTATTATTATCAGAAGGAGGATATATGAAGGCCAGCGGCAACATTAGCTGCTTAAAACTGCAGGTAACCGCAGATCCTAATCGTGAGGCAGAATAAAAAATTTAATCAGAATTGTAAAAATTGTATAAATTCTCATCACTAATGGAGACATGAAATTAATTCACATAGCAGTAGAATTTGAATGTGTTAATTGAAATCTGACTGTAATGTGTTTAATGCTCAGACATTATTTTTTACCAATGATTGGTGAGCCCCCGGCCAGCTCAGTAGGTAGAGCATGAGACTCTCAATCTCAAGGTAGAGGGTTCATGTCCCACGCCGGGGGCCATCTTCCCGTGGGCTCACCACCTGCAGTAAGGTTCTTAATCAGGTGCAATGTGATCTGGCTGACGGTGCTCAGGCTGACACCCCCACCACCCGGAAACAGATAAGCTGGAGAAAATGGATGGATGATTGGTGAAATAGACATTAATGCTTTGGCCACACTTTGATGCCAATAAAGATGTTATTTCTTTGCTCTGGCATTGAGATTAACCAGAGCTGTAGCCCCCTCAGTGAGATTGAAGCTGATCCTGAGTCTGACTGATGAAGAAAACATCCAAATTGTTGGATTGTTTCATTTCACACATGCCTGCATGTCCACACACATGCATTCATGCGAGTGTGTGCATTAATCTATCTACACTTTATGAACACAGCCTTGAATTACAGTCAACGTTTGCTTTTATTTCATACTGAAGTCTACCTTGGACCAATTACTCATATATCCATAAATGACTGACTCACTATATAATGTCACAGTCATCCCATGTTCTCCCTTTTTATCGATCTGCTTTTATCACAAAGATCAATGTGTATTAATGAGTGTTGTTCAAGTTAAAACATCTTGAGTGGCGTTCAGGTTTCAAAAACTGTGTGGCCAAAGTATCAAAATAGATTTCTCCAATCATCAGTGCAAAATAAGATAGAAGCAATAAACACATTCAAATCTATTCATCAAAATTCTACTACTATGCGTATCACTTTTGTATCTCCATAACTGACCTCTTAATGTCTTGTGTGTTATCTTCTCACTTTCTAAACTGTTGATGACTGTATAGATATACTATATACTGTATAAACTAATGGTCCAGAACTAGTTCTCGTTCTTTCAGGGAAATTGAAACAGTTCAAGTCCAGTGAATGAGCTGAAATTGAACAAAGGTAGTCAGGATTATGTAAAGTTCTCCGAAAGGCTTTATATATTGCATTTGTGTATGATGCTTCGATGTACAGTTATACAATAACCTCTTCAATCCATGGATCATTGACTCACTCTATGATGTAATAAAATTATTACACAATGGGGGAAAATATTTTGCCTGGTGCGTATTGTAATAACAAACTCAAAATGTAACAAGTTGTACTATATATTGTTACATTGTTGACTAGTTAGTACATTTTCTGTTTTATTAGATATATTTTCTTACATTTCAGGCTCAACACTTTTGATACATTATCAGCCAGTTATTACTTTTCGGGTTTTATAAAAATTATTTTAGAACAATTGAGGTTGTTGTTACATTTTGGTCGTTGTTACATATCGTGCTCGAACAAGCCTGTTTCTCAGAGTCTGCAGCTTCTTGAAGGGTCTGTCTTCCTCTGCAGCAGTGTGATGCCTCCAATAACGTGTTGCTGTGCCGGGAAAAGAGCCGTGATACCGGCGAGCTTCAGACAAAGCTTGTCCAAACAGCCTGTCCTTGGTCCACCGTCAGTGTTGATCCCGAAAGCCTGAGCATAGAGGAATGTCTCCCTGTTCTCGTCCTGCTCCGCTCAACAAACACCTCAAAGTCCTGTTTGTTTGCTCTCAGGAGGCTGCAGGCCGGCTCTGAGCCAGCTCCGAGCTGGGTCGGAGCAGATCTGAGCCAGCGTCGAGATGGGTCTGAGCAGGTCTGAGTCAGCGCCGAGATGGGTCTGAGCAGGTCTGAGTCAGCTCCGAGATGGGTCTGAGCAGGTCTGAGTCAGCGCCGAGATGGGTCTGAGCAGGTCGGACCAGGTCTGAGCTGGGTCTGAGCGGGTCTGAGCCAGGTCTTACCAGTGCCGAGCCAGGTCTGGCTGGATCTGATGGTGTATGAGCCAGGTCTAATGGGGTCTGGGCCAGGTTGGATATGGTCTGAGCTGAGTCTGATGGGGTCTGACCGGGTCTGGGTCAAGTTTGATGGGGTTTGAGACCATCAGACTCAAGCCCGGCTCAGGCCTGGTCAGACCCAGCTGAGACGTGAGGACAAGCTGCAAACATCAGCGAGCAGGAATCATATATTCTCCTGGAAGAAGCTGAACGTCGACACATCATCATGAGTGCAGAAGAAATGTTCAGTCTGCTCCTCATTAAGACTTCATCAATCTTCAACATGTCTGCTTTAATACGTGTCATTTTTATTATCCAACTTTTAATCATTCTCAGCCACAAACTGTCATTTCTGATCCAGTCTGAAGTATTTATCCTCCTTTTAACAGCCAGTGATTTAGTGCAGATCAGCTCACCCCCTCCCAGCTGTGCGTTTGGCACCAAACCATCAAATCTCTCAGCCACTTTTTCAATTTCCTCCACATTTTCTCCGGCTGTGACTGAGACATTGTCTCCCTGACCTTGAGACCATTTCATTTGCTTTCAGGACGTATTAAAAGCTTCACAATGAAAGACAAAAGAAACCCCGATTTATATTACAACTGCTATTGTTTATTCAACTTCAAAGCTTCACTCGACAAATGATGCAGCAAGTTTCACACAAATAATGACCTTCTGACCCGATGTTGCTCCAGGAAGGGGAGGACCTGTGGTCAAAGCAACACAATACAAGTTACACCTCCCGATTCTCTTCTGAAATAAAGTCTGTGGGATTCTCACCACTGGTTTTAAACTTTCAGATTAAAAATGAATCTGACAAAAACTGAGGAAGGTGACATTACACGCCAGTTAACACTTCTGATTCATTTATTCAGATATTTGCCTCATCAGGAAGCCATTCTTCCCAGTTCCTAAATTTTCTTTCAGATCAATAAAGTGTTTGGTTTTGTCATGTATCTCACTCATAGAAGTTTATTTTAAAAGTTACTGTTTATTCACCAGTTTGTCTTCCATGCAATGATTTGCTGGATCAGAGTGTTTCCAGCCGTCGCAGATGAAAGATAGCAATCGTTGGAGAATCCTGGTGAAATCTTGGGTCTTCTCTAAATCGGTGGTCCTACGTCGTACAGTGAGACCAGGGACGTCGCCAGACCCTTTTTACCGGGGCATGTGCCCCAGTATAGATGAGCTGTGCCCCAGTATCAGTGATGGACCGGCCATCAGGAGTACCAGGAGTTCTGTCGTTGGGCTGGTATGTTTGGGGCCTCGTCCCCAGTAGAGCTTCATGTCCAGCAACGCCCCTGTGTGAGACCGCTTCAATGACGGCTGATGTCATGGTCTTGTGACCAACGACAAACCTGCAATAAATATCAGACTGTGTCAGATATTTGGGCCGATCGTAGCTCCTGCCACCGGTTTGTTACGTTTACATGAAGGTTGTTTTGTTGTTATTCTTGCACAGTCAAGTCAGTTCACCTTGTGGTGTGAAATCTGCACACAGCAAACTTCCTGTCATGGCCCAAAGTTTATTAGAATTATGTCGTACAGTGTGGCTAGCTGTGAACTACCTGTTAAAACCGCAGTCTGTAGAAGTCTTTAGGAGAAAATCTTACTAGAAAATGAAGATCGAGAGCGACTAAGGAAATGAAAAGGAAAAGGAGGCGTGACTGTCGGGAGTGTCACAGAGACATTTTCATTTTGTTGGGTAGATCTAAAGTTAACATCACCCTCGGGGGACTCACCATTGTGAAGTTGTTTTGCAAGTTAAACTGTGTGAAACCAAATGTTTATGCTGTCTTATGCAAAAGTTGTTTTGAAGGAATGTTGATTTCCAGCTCTTTAATGTCCCCGGCTGCTTGAGTGCAGTCAGTCTGATTCAAAACTAACAGTAGGCAATAAAGAGCTCACATCACATTCCCATGACTTTACCACGGTTCAGCTTGTAATTACATCCAGTGTTTCATCCTGTTGATGCAGTGTGATGAAGAAGGAGAATCATCCTCATCCTCCTCTAAACTGACTGTTAGCAATCATCTTTGTTTTAAAAAGAAAAACTCTCATGAAGACCCTGAAGGTTCTCCCGTCCTAAAACTAAAACAAAAGAACGTATGGATTTAGAACCAGATTTGAAGGAACAACACAGGTGAAATATAATCAAAAGTAAATTGATGCTCACCTCTTTACAAAAGACTTTTCTCTTCAGTCCAGAAAGATTTCTGTAATAACAAGACAAGTTAATATTTACCAGTTTTTCTGTTACCAGTCTCATTGAGCTTGTCGAAGGTTCACTTTCCATGTGTGAGTGACATAATACAGACAGATAATAAAATGCAAAGGTCTACTTGGTTTTATTTGAGATAGCTGAGGAAGAATCAGACGGAACCAGGGATTGAAAAAGATCTGTTAGTCCTTTGTCCATAGAAGACACCTGCTGTTCAAACTGTCTGCACTCACTAACACGATGAAGCACTTGGAGTCCACCCAGATGAGAGCTCGTTGAAGACGTCGTCGTCCAGTGAAGCTGAGAAAACAACCGAGAGCTGAAGCCTGTCGAGCAGCTCAGGTCAAGCACTTCAAGAGTCACCAGGGGCCTGAGAACCTGAGGGTCATTAATTACTAATGAAAGCTGAGGACCTGAAGAAAAAGAAGAAGAAGAAGAAGAAGAAGACGAAGAAGAGGGCTGGTTTCCTGATCTGACTCTGCTTCGGAGGCCCCAGACACAACAATCTGCAAACCCAGAGAGACGAGCTGGACTGGAATTCTGCTGCCTTGATATGAACACAGGGCAGTACAGAAAGTAGGGGGGTGGGGGTGGGGGTGGGGGTGGGGGTTCCCGAGAGAAAAACAGCATGAAGATTTCTCACTCATTTCCCATGAAAATGCTCCGTCCACAGACCTCAGTTCAACACACTTGCCCGGGAGGTACGAACATGGCGAGACCTCCATTACGAGCTCAGCGTGATGAAGGAGTAGCTGAAGGAGGGCTTAGGAGGCTCGGCTTCCATCCCTCCCCCATCGGGCAAGATATGAAAGAAGATAGTTCAACATGAGATTCTATAACAAGCAGGGTCTCAGAGGGTCTGATTGGACAATGTGAACTGACCTCAGTCTCTCTGAGAGTCTACTGTCCAGTATCTGCTCACAGTTAGTCGAAATCTTCAGGTAGTTCTGGGTGTCTGGTGTGTTTTCAACCTCACCGGCTGAATCTCATGTCCTGTTTGTCTCATGCTTCTCTCCACAATACAAAGTTCCTCTCCACTTGTACTGTCTGCAAATACACTAGTATCCCTGGAAATCTTCCTCACCACTTCCTGTGGTTTTCGTTCCAGAGTTCATCGGACGACTGTGACCTTCACGAAGGGACCCACGAGGGCAAGGAGAGCACGTACCGGCTGCAGGTCACCCAGTTTGTGCAGCGGTTGGAGTACTGGCACAAACACTTGGCCAACACATTGGTCACCTCCATCACCGTGGTGCCGGTCCATGGGCGCACCGTGGCCTACCTGGGGACCGCCGACGGACGTCACATTCAGGTAACGGCTCACAGCTCCCTTACGCTCCCACCTGAGGTTCTAGTGCAGTTTGAAGTTAATATGTTGGTACGTGAGTTCTAGAAGAGACCCCCAGCTAAAGGTGTCCAACTTTGACCAACAGCAAAATTTCTGTTTGCACAATTCACTTTGAAGCCCCCCCCCCAGAAAAGACGTTCCAGTCCGCATCTGGACAAACAGCTCACAGCCAATCCTTGTTCTGACCGCCTGCCTCCAACCTCTCAGACATGTCAGGACTGCTTGTTTAGTGTCGGAGAGACTTTAATCATGAAGTGGTCCTTTTTCAAAAGTGTTACTCAGACTGGAGGTTCTACTGTTAGCTTCACTTCTCAGTTTGAAATGACAAGAATGTGACTGATTTGGAATGAATTTTACTTAAAAACAATAACGATCATGTAGAATGAACACATTACAGATCACGAGTCACCCTAAAGACACTCCTGAATGTGCATCAGGATCAGAAACTAGTTGTAGACACACACACACACACACACACACACACACACACACACACACACACACACACACACACACACACACACTCACACTCGTTGAAATGAGGTCCACCTATCACTCACTCATGTTACCATGACTGACACCCCAAATGTATGTATGCGATTTGTTCCAATATACTTCACTGATACACACATATACTGTTGGTGTATTTATTTAAGGAGGGTCAGCCTCACTGTTTAAGCTAAACAACCGTGAGGTTTAAAGTCTGCTTTTCTCTTTGCTTCTCAGTAATTGTGATGTCAGGGGTTATTCAGCCTGCAGGCAGCTTCTGATTCGCTCATTTGTTGGTCAGATAAAGTCAAGTTGACATGTTGAAATTGGGATGAAATTGCATTCAGGAACAAAACAAGCTACAGCAGCATTTCTATGAACTTTACAACCAGTCATTGCCCATTTTAAAGTCCACACATGAGAATCAAACTGTCTGGGCTCCTATCTGTCCATGGGCCTTCACAGACGTCACATGATAGTTTGATGCTGGTGTTTCTGCAGCTCAGATGAGGATGTGTGAAGAAGGTGCTCCTAATGAAGGTAGAACAAAGTGTTCAGCTGGGGTCTGTTTGTGTGGCTGCATCCACTCTCTGTTCTTGTAGCGTTGAACTTGTTTCTCTCGAACAATAAAACTGCGCCGGTGGCGAGAGTTCAGAGTCACGGCGGCGCAGCAGCGGCGAACAGGCCGAAATGCATAAAACGAATGCTGAATGACCTCACGTGTTTGTGTAACACAAGAATGAAGAGACACGCAGGGCAAAAAGAAAAACGCGGAAAGAAATGTAGAGGGGGTGACAGCTGCAGGGAAAGGGCGGGAGGGCGGACATGGTGGTAGTGGGCAGGGGGCTGAACGGCCCGCTAATGGTGAACGGCTTCACTGACACGTTCCTTCGCACGGCATTTTCTGCTCGCCCAGAGTCTCATGCAGCTGTTGCTGTGTGTTGTCTCTACCCACCAGCACACACATACACACACACACACACACACACACACACACACACTCACACACACACACACACACACCCTGACCTTGCTTCAGTCCTTTTTTCTGTGGTTGGCTGAATTGGCTGAAGTTCTTTGTATGAGCTAAATGCCTGAAGAGAAGCGCAGCTGTCCAGCTCTGCTGAACTCATTCTTTCACTCATATCTAATATTTTCCAAAAAACAAGCAAGCGCATGAAGTAAACCTGGCTGCTGCAGGAAAGCAAGTACACAAGCTGTGATCAGTGAAGTGATTCTGTAATTCACAAAACATTCACGAAGTTCCATCACAGGCTTTGTTTTATCCAAATAATCCAGACATTGATTGCTTGGAGAACTTGTCTGGAAAGAAAAGAGGAAAACACAGAAATGAGTCACAAAAACATATCTGCCCACAATGAAAGTCTTGTGCAGGTTAAAATAAAAGGATTTGCACCTCGTCGGAAGACGACAATGTTGTGTCGCACGCCGACGTTTTAGTAAACTCAGTTAATAAAAGAACCCGTTAGCGCAAAGCGGCGTATGTAAACAACAACAGGAGGGTTTACGGCCGATGAAATATTTAAATATTTAAATATTGGAGAGTGGAGAGTGACTATCGTCACTACCAAACAGCAGACGGCTGCGTTTTCCGTCCTCTGACCCGTTCCTCAGCGCTCTGTACCGGTGACGGCAAGGGGGCACGGGGCACGGGGCACGGGGCACGGGGCACGGGGCACCGGTAACGGAGGGGTGACAAAAACTGTAATCGTACCAACCACAACTTTTTCAGTGGGACCTTCTTCAGGTCCCGGCACAAAACATACGATGGAACCGCAGCGCATGACCCTTCAGGCCCATAAAACCCTTCAGCCTCCTTCGGACCCCTTCAAGGCCTTAAGACCCCTCAACAACCCCCCTCACAGGGGGGGGGGGGGGGGGGGGGGGTCAGAACCTTTCAGACCGCCTGCATCCAGGCAGTAACAATGTTGAGCAGCTTCGATTGTTGTTGTGCTTAAAGAACTTGTCAAGTTTTCATGTCCATTGGCTTCCTGCTGGCTCTCGGTCTGCAGGACAAACAGTGTGAACTACAGAAAGAAACAGAGCGCTGCACGCCCCCACCTCGATACCCCCCCCCCACCACCACCACCGCGGGCTTCAGTCTGTCTCAGGAAGTCGTCTTCTGCACTTCACTTGGACCACTGTGGGAATCACACAGAGGTCCGTGTTTATAGGCCAAACTTCCCCCGCCTGCCTAATACAATAAGCTGTAATTTACACCGCTATTACCTCCAGAGAGAAGCCTGTTGTTTGGCCCCGTCCCCGGAGGAAAGCCACCTATTATACTGGCTGTCACAGAGCTGACGTTGATCATGAGGCTCAAACAGTGAGAGGAATGATGCTGGAAAACAAGACGTTTGTGAAGCTCGGCGCAGGCAGGCGACCAAGTCAGCGAGCTCACAGTCAGAATGTAAAACCCAGCGCCAAAACATTGAGATGGTATCAAATGTTCAAACTGAGACATTCCCACCACGCAGAGGGTATTAGGGGCTGTGCGATATGAGATCATGTCGTGATAATGGTTTGCACTTAATACTTAATGGTTTTCTATCACGTGGTCATCTGCAATTTTCACCAACAGCATTTTAGGAGTTGTTGGATTTCTTGTTTGGTGTTTTTTTCTCTCGACTCTTTTCTTCTTCTGCAACTTGTGAATTCAACTCATGTTGACATAACGAGAACTCTGCAGGCCATTGCGCAGCCCTGTTGCACGCTGTCGATGGATCTTTAATGTCTTCACATGTTTTTTCTGAAACGTTTCTTCACGTTTTCGATGCAGTTTGCTGCAGATTGACGAGCCTCTGAGAGACTCTGCCGCTCTGAAATGATCTTTTTATACCCGACAATGTTTCTGTTGTCAATATATTATCATTTAATTAACAAATGCTCCTCCAATTCTTTACTATTTAGGCCCCTTTCCAACTGGCATCAATTTTAAAATGAGCAAACATTTCCTGTGAAAGGAAGAAATGTCCTCAGTTCTGAGATTTGATATGTTGTTTATACTGTACTAGGATCAAAATATGGGTTTGTAAGATGACCATGACATGACGTTTTACCTACTTTCAACACAGAGTCCCAACTGTTCTGGAAGTCGGGCTGCGCATTGCAGGGCTCTTCCGGTATTTACCGAACAGTTCGGACGCACAATAACTCAGGAGGGGAAGATGAGACCGTTTTTAGATGCATTCCACAGTGTGTAAAGTCCATAAATCACGCACATGCAGCTCCTTTCACCCCCGTGGTGCAGGTTGCCAGGTGCAGGTTGCCAGGTTGGTGTTTTGCTGTGTGTTACACACTTGGGTTTACTGGCGATGAAAGAATCTGGCGCTTTGTTTTTCTCCAAGAGGTATTGTGTTGTAATTTCGTCCCGACACAGAGAAATCAAAGACCGTGTGCTTCCATTAGTTTTGTCTCCGTGTGTTTGAATCTATTCCTGCGCAGCGGCATGAGGGTGTGTGTATAATTTAGAGGACTCCATGTAACTGGAGTAACCACACGGCCCACTGGGGACCCTGTTCTGTTCAGTTTGCTCCGAGGCCTGTAATCACAGCATGACCGCAAATGAGAAATGCTCCTCCAGGTGTGTTCAGTGTGACTGTGCCTATGTAGTAACGTTTGTGTTTAATGACTTTACGTGTACGAGTTCTACATGTGTTAGAAGTTAAACTGGATGACATTTTCCTTCTCATCATTTTTCATTTTGTGCTTAAGCTCACGGAGCTGAGGATTTGCTCCCACACCAGTCATCTTCTCAAATGTTGGCCCATTCCAGGATTCATTGCCGGATATTTTCTATTCACACACCTGGATGGTACAAACCTGCAGCTTCCTCTGGTTGCCTCTCCTCTGTGTAAAACCCGGACCACTGCCCCTGCTAACAAACCCCACATACAATCATTTGCTTGTGCACTTGTTTGCGATGATGTTTAACCACACCATTACAAAGTAAAGCTTGTAGACCAGGGGTCTGAAACCTTTATCACCCAAAGAGCCATTTTCACCGTTTTCCACTAAATGAAATTTGTCTCGAGCAGCAAAACATGCAAATTATCCGGAATTAAGAAAAAAAGCTACACGTCTATAAAAATGTTCCGTTCATATTCTATAGCTACAGTTTATCAATATTTTATTACATTTGGCTGCTATTGTAGCCAATTTCTGCCATTGTCCTCATTTTTTAATAGATTGTTCTCTCTCTAGCCATTTATTAATTTATGATTTTGTGAATAGTTTAAACAATCATATCCATTTTTAGTAATTCCAGCTTTTTGGTCTATTTCTTTTAGCTGTTTTTAGACCTGAGATAGACCACTTTTAAAAAAAAACAGTGACATATTTTCACAAGATAAAAACGTGAAAATATACGTGTTTATGTATAATTTTTCTGAAAGCCGCTACACATGAACTGAAAAGCCACATGTGGCTCCAGAGCCACGGTTTGCTGATCTACCAATGTTTGAATATGTGCGATTCAAACTGCAGAATATGTAGGCGCTGGAGTGCCATGTGGGTATAGATCAGGTGTGTCCACCTTATTTTAATTCGTCTTGAGTGGAGCGGACCGGTAAAGTAGTGCCACAATAACCTTTAAATTGAAACTTTAAAGTTTGTCTTTGCTGTGGCGCAGGGTTTACGTGATGAGAATGTCAATATTTATGACTGAGAATGGCAACAATCTCAACAGAAATCTAATTTCAATAGAAAACTCTGGTGGCACGTGCAGTGAAATGTCCAGAAAACTTATCCTATAGCTGTTGCATTATGGGTATTTTTTTATATACTCACTCTGACAACAGGGCCTTGTGGTTAAAGCTAGTTTGCTCGTTTAATGGAGGCATCACCGAACATCTCTCCTCTCTCATCTCAACGGTGTTCCTTTGAAATGTTTACAATTTGGAGCTGTAAACAAAGCTGAAGCTCGACAGCGGCGTCACGTCTGGTAGTGAAGCTGGATATGTTGTCACACATTTTGCAGTGCGAACCCTGTTTGTTGATTTGTTGTTGTTGTTGTTGTTGTTTACATAAGGCTCAAAGTGAAATCTGTCCTCTGCTGTCCTGCTGTCATTGGAACACTTGCTTGATTCCACTTAATTGATCACCTGAGTGAATAGGAAGTGCAATGATCAGGCACTTTATCAGCTTTTAATCCGGATCTTAGTAAATCAGGTGTGTGACTCACGACCCTGGACGAGTTGAAAGACACACACACACACAATGCACAGTTTAAAGAATAGAGCACAATGGCTGTGGGTAACAATGAGCCCAGTTTAATGGAGCCATCGGCAGGGAGCGGTGACACATCGAGGATCATCTTCCTGAACAAACTCTCCAGTCAAACGCGTTTGCGGCGTCGCGCCAGCAGACTTCTCTGTGTCTACCAGGCTTCCCTTTGTTGTGTCTTCCAGATCCCGTCTAGTCTTTCACTCCTGTTTAATTCACGGCCTGTATCCACTGATCCAAACGAGCTGTGTAACACTGAAACCCAGAGGTGTTGGAAGAAAAACAAGCCCAGCTCGCGGCCAGGTGTCCTCGTCTGACCTGGGTACTGGAACAAACACTGAATGTGGCAGCCAGCTTGTGGTTCATGTCATTATGGTTTCATTTAATTACATCCTTCATACAGTATTACACTCGGGGTGTCTTTAGAGGTAGTCATTTCACTGTGGGGCTAATTACAGCCTTTTCAGTCATCCACTATGAGAACATTCTCCAGAAGATGAAGCTGGATTTCATTAGTGCGATACACTTTTAATGGAGAATAGCTTCGGTTTGAACACAAGTTAAAGTATGGTCACCTTCTCAGTTTTCTGACGAATTACATCTATACTTGATCATTTTGGGTTGTAGCTTTGAGGAAAGATGTGAGCTGGTTCACCTGTATTACACCGAGCAGAAACCAACAAGATGATGAAACGGGGGTCAAATCACGAACATTTTATTGTATAAAGGGACAATTTTACAAATGTTGGAAGGGAGACTGAGTGAAAACTGTCCAATCAGACTTCAGAAGAGGACTGTTATGGCGCTTTCCCACTAGCTCCTCTCGGCCTTACTAGACTTGACTCTACTCGCTCCGCCTCTACTTGACTCAGCCTCATTCGTTCTCCATTAAATCACCACGGCGTGGGCGCAGTCATCTGAGCTTCTCCCCGTCGTGCACAAGCAATCACCCCCGATATGATGTGGCGTGAACATGCATTGGATATCGGCTCAAATAATAAATTCAATATTTTTAGATATTTATTAATGATATTACAAAATGTGGATTGTCACCATTGTGCCTCAGTGTCCAGTGTTTCGGTTTCACTGGTGCCCCTGTTAAGTGGTGACTTCCGCCACCAGCCGTTAGCAGCAGCTGATGTTAAATTAGGAGAAACAAACGGTATGAAACTTTAAACTTTAATGGAAATGTGGTTAAACGGCGTTCTCCAGAACCGCTGTGGATTTTGGTCGGGTTTTAACATCTGCTGTGAAAAGGGGAGTTCGAGGAAGCCGGTCACCAGTTAACAGGGAAACCAATTCATCCAAATCACCGCGGCTCGGACACCTATCGATACTCGTAGCGGGTCGCTCCGTCGAGCCTCCACTGGTCGTCACCAGACAAAAGATGCACATCGTTGTTGCACCACGGGGTTTATTTCTGTGCATCTATCTCTGTTTCTGAGCATTTTCGTTGTGATCGGGTTTATAAAATGGCGGGTAAATGACCCGCCCTCTGACTCATCTGTGTCATGACACACTGGCCAATCAGCGGCCTGCCATTTTCCAACTCCCCGAAAAGCGCCATTAGAGAACGTTTCTGGTATTGTAGCTCATTGTTGTGAAGTTGTGTGATTGTCTTATCACCGCTTGTACCTGCATATTCTTTTAAACACAACTCTTGTTTATTTCTATTAAAAGCTGAAGTGTTGAAGAAAGATTTAGACAACTGCTGGTAGTTGAAGGTTGTAGACTTGTTTCTCTTTACAAATCCTCTGATTACTGTGGATTTTGTTTCCTTGAGGTTTCACTAGGAATTGTCCCGACGAGGACCCTCAGTTTGTTTTATGAATCATAAAATGTCTTGGAATAAAGTTTTGGGTCTGAAAATGAAATCATCTTTCAGACTGATACAATGAATGATGTTTCTTTCAGGTGCTCGTGTCCCGCTTCACCTCTCCTCATGTCAACATCCGCCTGGACTCGGGACCGGTCTCCAGCAGTGTGGCCTTGTCAGACGGGGCAGGAGGATTCTTGCTGGTGGCCACAGGCAACAAGGTGACACACTGGAACTCCACTGGAAACCCGTCTCTGTCTGTCTTATTGAGGAGAACTTTATGCAGCATTACAATCTGGTTAGGTCCGGCTTCAAAGGACGAATGGGATCATAAGGACAATAAAGTCGTCCCTTGTTTCTTCCAGCGTGCTCGATTATCTCAATAAGAGTAAAGTGTCAACGTAGAAAAAGAGGAAGATGAAGGTTTGACAAACTGAATTGCTTCGTCCTGCTGTGGCTTGTTGACAGAAATGGTCTTTCATCCTCTTCTTAGATCACAAAGGTCCCTCTGATTGGCCCCGGCTGTGGTCAGCTGACCACCTGTACTTCCTGTTTACTGTCGTCGAGGGTGACCGAGTGTGGCTGGTGTGACGGGCGCTGCACCAGAGCCAATCAGTGTCCATCCTCCTCCAGGTGGACCCAGGACTACTGCACACCTGTTGTCACCGCGGTAAACACACACACACACACACACACACACACACACACACACACACACACACACACACACACACACACACACACACACACACAGCTCTGAGCTCAATCAGGGTTTCACTTTAAATGTTTAATCTTCCTCAGCTGCGACCAGCTTGGACTCTAGCTTATTGTAACACACATCAGGTAAACGTTTCCTCTCTGCGGCTAATGCTAATAGCTGTGCAGATCAGATCCTCTACTTTTACTCAACGACCTTTCTTGCTCACTAGAATCAGCTGGACGTCACAGAACCAAGTGGAGGAAGCTGCAGAAAGTGTCGAGATTTTGCATTTCCGATATTTTCTTCCTGGCTCAGAAAAATGTTGAGGAGACCTGCTTCAACTTGCTGATAATTATGACACTCATCTTTGACTCTCTAATCCTCTATGCTGGATTATCATTTTAAGCCAGTAATCTGCTGAAATCTGTCCGTTCTTCATTGTTCAGTTTTCACATGGCATCATGCTGGGTCCACCCTCTCACTCTGCTCTGCCAAAAACAACTCGTACTAAGAATCTGTGTGTGTGTGTGTGTGTGTGTGTGTGTGTGTGTGTGCGTGCGTGCGTGCGTGCGTGCGTGCGTGCGTGCGTGCGTGCGTGCGTGTGTGCGTGCGTGCGTGCGTGCGTGCGTGCGTGCGTGTGTGTGTGTTGGCCGTGTGTCGGTGGAACATTTGTCCTCTGAAAGACTTTTTTTTTTCTTTTTTTTAAATCTGTTCATGAGTCACACACCTGCTTTTTCCACGTTAATGTTGGACCCTAAAAACACAAAGACGGCACCACTTTAATGCCTGAAACTCAACTAATTGTGTTTGTGAGCAGCTAAAGGAAAAGTCCCTCGTTGCTGGCTGAGGTTTGGATTCACCTCTCAGAATCACATTTAACTCATTAATAATGATTTCACTCATTTAATATTCTCGCTTGAGTGAAAAGCAGGCACCAGACAAAACTTTATTTTGAAATGATGTTCAAGTTTCACACTCGTAAGGCAGCAGGTGAAAAAAGACAGTGAGGCTGGCGTCAAATTACAATAATTAGATGTAGGAAGAGACTTAATCAGAGCTGGAGGATGAATGGGTGAGGCTGTATAATGGGGAAATGTGTTCATTTGTATAATCAGTAATAATAAGTTATAGGAAACAACCTAACAAGGAGTGGAAGAAACTTCACAATTCTATTTTATTGATCTATTTAGTAACATAAATCCTGTGACAGGCAGTTTGAAAGAGATCAATGGTTAAAATGTTAGTCACACTAACCAGAGGGTGATGAAATGACAAAGCGGTTGTGGGAAAATAACTCTTATTTATAAAAGCCTGAAGATACAAACAAATACAAACTGTGAGAATAGCAAAGGTTCACAGAATAGAGGGGGAGAGGGAGGGAGGACTGGAAACAATACCAGAGACCTCTAAATGTGAAAGACTCAAACAATGATGTGGTTTTAACAGAAAAGAACTGAGTGTGAAATTTACAAGGAACCTAGACCTTCCCAAACACAAACATGTTGAAACCAGCGGTCTTCTACAAGTGGGCACACACACACACACACACACACACACACACACACACACACACACACACACACTCGGTAACCTCCGTGTTGGCCCTCCTCCAGGTGTCCCCAGCCTCTGGACCCATTCGTGGCTCCACCATGGTCACCATCTGCGGGCGCAACTTTGGCTTCGACAAGATGGAAAGTTTCCAGGCGTCACTGGTGTCTGTGGAGGTGGGCGGAGCTCCCTGCAAACTGCCCCGACAGGACAGCATCAACAGGTGTGTGTGTGTGTGTGTGCGTGCGTGCGTGCGTGCGTGCGTGTGTGTGTGGCACGTTTCCATCGCTGGAGCGGCCCCCAAAGCACTTCACATTGGTAATCACATTCACCCATTCACACACACATTCACACACCGGAGGAGGCGGCTGCCATGCAAGGCATTCGCTCCCTCCCAGGGTTTTTGCCGGCCGTTAGAAAGCATTAAAAATCAAAAATCGTTATTAGTATTATTATTTTATTTCCATTAGTGATGGAACAACCTAAATCTGGACTCAAAGGACTAAAACGCTAGTTTTCAAAAAATTATTAAAATCAGGTTAAAATTGAAATACAAAGAAATTATGTTGAATCAAAGTTGTTTTTTGTTTTGTTTTTTAAATAAAACTCTGATATAATGGAGAGTGGCCGTGTACTTCATCATGATTCTTTAGTATTTGCTGTTTGCTTTCATTTTCAATGGAAAATTGTTATTTGAGATTGCAGAGTATATAAGTTTAATCTTCTTTCTGCTTCCTTTTATTCGGGAATTTGAAAACCTTTGTTCTTTATTGTATTGAATTGTTTTCCTTTTTTTTTTTTTTTTTTTACAAGGAATGAAATAAATTAAACTATGTAATTGATTTTGCAAAAATTAAGGCATACAGTGTTAATTAAAAATGATTAAATTTGATTCTCAGTGGCATTAAAAATCATCTCTGTAGTTCTCCAGATAAATATTAAATAATATATAAAGAAAACAAATGTTAGTTATAAACTAGAGTCACCCAATATGCATATCCACGTAAACATGTGGAACCATAATTGTTTCTTCTTTCACATAAAAAACAAACTTGCACAATGTCATTGGGTTCATGTTCATGGCATTAAGAATGTTTCAGCATCATGAGAATGGCTTTGGGAAGCATTACATTGGAAAGATTGATTTCTGCTGAGCAGTTTGACGTTCAGTGTCTTGCTCATGGACACTACAACATGAGGACGGGGGGGGGGGGGGAGATAGAGAATTGAACCTGCAGCATTACAGAGCAGTGGTGACACAGTGTGTGTGTGAGTGTTTCTGAGCATTTCTGAGCTGAAGGCTCCTTTCCTCTGGCGTCGCGTCGGGGCCAAGCAGGTTTAATGGGGGTTGTTGTGTTGGTGAAAGAATAGGGAGTAGCCCCGCCTCCACGACCCCCCCCCCCCCCCCCCCCCCCCCCCTCGCTCGTTTCAACACATGACTGCTTAACAAAAAAATTGCTGGGAAAAAGTGGCTGATCCAAACTTTCCACTTCTCCCAAATCCAGCCCATTGAAAAGATCTCTTTCTGCTCCAAACACGCTTGTTACAAATTGTTGGGGGGAATAAAAACAGTGGTCACACAGTCCCAGAGGCAGATTGTGTCCGCGCATTCCTGCAGCGTCCCGATGATCATTGAATTAGAGAAAGTGCTGATGTGGCTATAAAGCTAATCTGTGTGTGTGTGTGTGTGTGTGTGTGTGTGTGTGTGTGTGTGTGTGTGTGTGTGTGTGTGTGTGTGTGTGTGTGTGTGTGTGTGTGTGTGTGGGGGGGGTCTCTAGCTGGACTGAGCTGCAGTGTTCCCCGGTGTTCGGTGAGAACTTCACCCCATCAGGACACACAGTGAAGGTCACCAGCGGCCACAGGGTGGCCAAGATGGAGGCGTTCAGCTTTGTGGTAAGAACTCAATTTCTCCTTCAGATAAATCGGATTTCTACCAACGACGGCAAGTTTTCATTTGATGTATAACCGAACCAATGAAATGTAACCTCACCAAAGTCAATCTGGTTGTTAAAGAGACAAATTACTAATATATTCAGTTATATTCATCAGATGCCTTCATGAAAAATATGTCTGTCCTACTTTTCTTCTTCTTCGGTCACAGTGATCACCTGGAAGTATTTTCTATCTGCCCCATTAATACAGACTCTCTCAAACACTTGAAACACTTCAACTGACTAAATATCCGATTTTAAAGTCAAAGCTCACTCTGACCTCACTTATTCTTCATAATGTCCCACGTTGTCCGATCAGCTGATTGGTCATTTTGGTAAAAGTTCTTAAGAATTGTCGGCGTTAAGAATTTATTTCGCTCCCAGTGAAGTTCAAGATGAGTGTCTTTTTCTGTGAATGAATCACATGAATGCAGATACACACAGCCGTAGCAAACAGGAAACACAATTCTTTCTGGGACCTTAGATCAGGGGTGTCAAACATGAGGCCCATTGGCCAGAACCGGCCTGCAAGAGGCTCCAATCCGGCCAAACCAACAAGCTCATTGAAAAGAGTTCCAAGAAAACATAGATTTTTGTCCATCAAATTTCTTCAGAGTAGTGGCACAACACAACTCTGACGCTCCATGAAAGCTGGCAAACTAGAAAAACGCCCAGAAGCAACAGCGACAGAAGTTCTGTGTACATTTTACTGTAATTTACATGAGGAGGTTTCACTAAAATTGACTTTATGTGGGCATCGTAGTTATTTTCTGGAGTAATTGTTTGGTTTTGTGAAAATAGAAACATTTTTATTTATGAATACTCTGTGCCATAACAAAGAAAAACTTTCAATTTAAAGGTTATTATGGCACCATTTTACCCGTCCGGCCCACTCGTGAAGATATTGGGCTGTATGTGAACTAGAATGTAGTGATGCATTCCCCTTTTATGCTTCATGTGAGATGCATTGTGAGCTCCAGGTTGTCCTTGAACAGCTCTTTTCCTTCGTTGAATATCCCTAAAATAACTTCACTCTATCTATTCATGATGTTTATAGTTCAACTGAAACACAAAGTTCAAGGTGTCTGTCATGTGCAGGATCCCGTGATCCATGAAATCTTCCCAACATTTGGTCCGAAGTCTGGAAACACCATGCTGACCATCCGGGGAGCCTTCCTGGACACTGGCAACAGGCAGGAGGTGACTGTCGGGAGGGCGGCGTGTAAGATCCAAAGGTCAGTCCGCATGGGTCTCTGTTCAGAAGGTTGTACCCCGGGCAGCGACGGTTACTACCAGAGAGAAACTACAGTGTTTTGTGATGCATGATTTTCTCCAAAATGAGCGAAAAGCAAACGTTTCTTAATTCCCTTTGTATTTTAGTTATTTTTCTCATGATCGGCATCCCACTCAAACAGGAGCAATTCACTGCTGCTGTAATGCAATAAACATTCATGACCAGTGAGACGGACACAGCCGCCATTATACACGCCAATCAACAATATATCGTCTGTGTGTAGTTGTACCGTCACTTCTCCACTCACGGCCCCAGCTGGATCTTCTCCCCCCCTCAGCTTGACGTCCACCATGCTGACCTGTAAGACGCCGCCACAAGCCGAGCGATCGGAGCAACCCGTGAAGCTGACGGTGGACTCGGTGGCGCGCCTCGCCCCCCGGCTGTTCACCTACAACCACGACCCCATCATCAGCAGCATTCAGCCCCTACGCTCCTTTGTCAGGTGAGGATGACGTGGCTGAACCTTTAACTAAACCTGTTCACAGCAACCTGATGTAATAAAAGAGATTTTCTGAGTCGCCAACATACAAGCTGAAGTTAGCAATTTGAAGACCTCACGCCAACCCGTACTGCTCTGTAGTACCACGCTGTACCGCCACGCGGCGTCGTGAGCCACTCGAACGCCGTCTGACCGCATAACTTTATGAGGACGTCTATCTAGAGTTGCAGCGATATCACTTTTTTAAAGGACAAGTACAAGTAGGAGTACGAACCTTTAGCGACTTGTCGATACTGAGTACCGATACAAGTACTTGTTAAATGCAATCAAGCCTAATTTATACTCCATAAACACAGGAAACGCAAAGGCTGTACCTCGGTGCTAACCTCCTCCAAACAGCCTCTGCATCCACGCCACGTACGGCTCAAGTACAGAATTTCATACCGAGTCACACTGACAAAAGAAAATAGTTGGACCAACTTAACTGAATTGCTTCAATTGGGAACATCTACATGAGTCAAGTTCTCTTAACTTAATTTCATTCATTCACTCAAGCGAAGTTCAGCTGCACAGTGGCAGACAGGAAGGCAATTCAGGGGGTCATCAAACTGCCCAAAACAAATCATTGTCCCCCCTCCCCCTCCCGAGAGGACCTCTTCAGAACCTGCTGTCTCAGCATCCTGAATGACCACACACACCCCGGACACCGTGTGTTTGAGCTGCTGCCCTCTGGCAGGGGGTTCAAGGTGCTGAGGTCACACACAGGTCGACACTGGGGCAGTTTTCTAACAGGGCAATAGTTCAAATTAATGCTCACTGGGCCACCCTGCTGCCACTGAGTACCTTTGCTGATCAGTTCTCCTTACTGCTCTTTTTAAAAAGCTGCTCTTTTAACTTGCTCTTTTTACTTGGCACAGCATTTAGCTAAATACTTTTTTATGTATATTGCTTTTATGATGCACATCATATTTATTCTTACAGTATTTATGATTGTACAGTAACGTACAATCATAAAGTGTGATTGTGTTTGACGACGATAAAGATTTATCTATTTCTGACGAAATAAAACCAGCTAAGCAGCTCATCTTCAATACTTTCCTGCAAAATACAGTGAAATGTCCATAAAAACTCCAAACGCTGTTGCATTCGGCGTGTTTTTACAAACTCACAGTGACAGCGTAGCTTTGAGGCGCGTTTGATAGCAACGAGGTAGCTAGCTCTCCCGGCGGCGTCAGCGACATCTCAGCTCGAGTCTCAGTGTTGTGTTTTCTCGCTACTCTTAAGAATTGTGTTTAAAAATCAATGTTTCCTTTCAATTGTTCACAATTTGCTCGGTGGTTTGGCCGGTTGGAGCCTCTTGTTGGGCTGTTTTGGTCCCACGGGCCTTATGATGGACCCCCCTGATTTAAAGCTTCTTTTTAAGGAGTTGCTCTTGATCGCTGTTTATTAACCAGCACTGAGCTTCTTAAACTGTATTTCATGAATGGTTTGGATCTTAAGTCTTTGTCATTTCATGAACGGAAAGTTTCTTACAGGTCTGCGGTCCAGCAGTAAGATCGAGGAGAGTGATTAGGAGGGCTGGATGTGACGGATGGTGCCCTCATATGAGCTGAGACAGATTAATACTTTAGTTTTACGGCAGTAGGAAACGAGTGGGAGGTGATGAGTGGCTAAAGTGCGAAGCCTCACAATGTTTTCCTCCCAGTGGGGATCTCCTGTGTCTCTGTCTGATTTCCCCTCGTTTCCTTTCCCTGCAGTGGAGGCTGCACGGTGTCTGCTCACGGCTTCTTCCTGCAGTCTGGCCTCCAGCCTCAGATGGTCCTCACCACCGGGCAGGATGCCGAGGTCTTCCACGTGGTGAGTAGAAATACCAGCGATATCGATCACAGACAGTCAGAGGTGTCTTCTGGTCCTCCTTCTGACTGATTTTGATTGGCAGAATATCCTGCATTTCAACGTGGAGGCTTGTTTCAAAATGTCCTCACAAGTGCGTTCATCAGTGAGGAGAATTTCCTGTCGGTGCCGAGAGGAATCTGCTTCAGACTTCTGCCGAAAAACATCAACCCAGATGTCCTCTGTCATCTATCTGTTTCTATTGTTGCCTGGTTTTAGTCCAGCATTAACATCTGTGAAGACGCACTCTGGTCCTTCACTCTGATCACTCGTAGTTAGTGTCAACATAGCTGAAGTGTTTGGATTTGTCTTACCTTCTGCTGTCAGTTTATGGAAGTGGTCTTCCAGTATATAGTAACTTCAGGGTGAAACAGACATTTACAAGAAGTCAGAACTAATTGTACTAACAGAAACTTCCAATTTGAATGAGCTTCAGACAGAGCGGATCCTGCAGTAAATTCCTGGGTAGTCCTGCACACCCCCCGGTCCGAACCGGGTTGCCGCCAATAGAAAGGAGAGGACTGTTGTGGATTTTTCTCAGTATGTATAGTACGTGATTTCTCCCTTGTCAGCTAGTATGAGGGAGAGCACCTGTCTCGTTCTGTCCGGGACGCACAGCTTTTTAATCGCTTTTCCACTGTCCTGAAAGTTGAGATCGCGTCTCACCCAGTGATGTTTTCGAGTCTGAACTGGAGTTAGATTCTGCAGCGAGGTACTGTAGTGAGGTTCTGTAGTGAGGCTCTGCAGTAAGGTACTGCAATGAGGTACTGTAGTGAGGTTCTGTAGTGAGGCTCTGCAGTAAGTTCAAGTTCAAGTTCAAGTTCAAAAAGTTTATTTGTCAGATATGCTGCATGTTGCCATGCAGCACAAATGAAATTGCAGTCCTCCCCATCAGTGCAAAAGTGCAAACAATTTAGGAGTGAATAAAGTAAAAGAAAACAAAATAACAGGAATAGAAATACTATACAGTCTATACAATCTATACAATCTATACAATCTATACAAGGTACTGCAATGAGGTACTGTAGTGAGGTTCTGTAGTGTGGTTCTCCAGAAGGCTCTTTGCAGTCTCACAATGCTCATGAAGCTCATCCATAGAGATGTTTATTCTGCCAATAGAGATGAGGAGTTACCTGAGTGATAAGTGGCACATTGGTCATTTAAAGTGGCGAATAAAAGGGAAAAAGATCATATACATTATATTTATAATTTTGTATAGTATTTTGACTACCTGTATAGTTTACTTTATTTATTATTTATTTATTTATTGTGTATTTATCCATCCATATTAAGTATTTCAATCGTTTGAATTTGTAAAATATTGAATTAAAGAAAGCATATTTGTGCGTATACTGTAAAGTAGGTTTATGATTTTGTTAATATGAAAGATATTTATGTGTGTATATGATCCATCAACTGTATTTCTTTGTTTCTAACTATCAATAATGGTAAACATGGTTTATCACTACACTGGCAGTTGTTTGATTCTTGCCTGCCAACCAGGTGAAGCTGCTCAATGATCTTCTCCATGTCACTGAAGGAAATCTTCCCACATGCAGAGAGCAGGTGGATCTAAAGTGTTTTTATGTCTTTCTGGAGGAAAGACATTCTGGTCGAAGGTGTAATATCAGAGTCTGTCTCCATGCGGCTTTGTCTGCTCGTCTGTTGTCTTCCGGTAACTTATTCGTACCTCAACCACTGAGATAAGCTTCTGTATTGTCATACTCATGTGTGAGTATTCTGTCAGCTCATTGGTCACAGAGCAGGAGAGGCGGTGGAAAAAGTTTTGATATAAAGCGCCCTGCTGGTCAAATATTCCATTGACATTTCACAGACTGTTTTTGATTCTCACGGTAATAAGGGACAAAGTGTGTCCCTTTTCAGCTCAATACGGGACGCCTACTTTTGTTTGCGATTACAGGACGATTCCGTTTTTCAAGGGACTGTTGGCAACCCTATGCGGCTGTTAGCTTGTTAGCTTAGCCACCTTGCCAATCAGCTTTTAGATTCATGTGACTTTGCTCGTTGCTCCTGTCGGTCATTGAGCTGTGACTCCATCCAGAGGAGACCTGGATCACCACAAACAAGCAGGATCAATATATTTTAGTCCAGGACCACCCCGGACAAGTCCTGAAATGTAGACCTTTTTTTATTTGGCCAGGATCGCTCCGTACCTGCACCGTGATCAATCAATCGTATCCGCTGACATTGCAAATAAAGAGGATCGGGACAGATTTCTTGTCTGGGACCAAAACATTTGTCCCGATCTGCTCGGTTTGGGGCATGCTTTATAGCCTAACATAATCCTATCCACTTAACCGCCATCTTTTGTTAAAGTGTTTGAACCAAGAGTGTTCAGATCAGGGGTGCCCAACCCTGGTCCTCAGGGGTCCCTGTCCTGCATGTTTTAGTTCTCCCTGTTTCAGTGTACCTGAATCTAATGATGATGTCATCACCAAGGTTGTGAAAAAGCTCAATAACGAGCCCCTCATTGCAATCAGGTGTGTTGCACCTGGGAGGCGCTAAACCCTGCAGGACAGGGGCTCTGGAGGACCGAGGTTGGGCACCCCCGGTTCAGATGGTTCAGCAGCCTGATTAGGATTCCTCTCGGTTTCTTACATTAAGGGTTTTTATGGACTCAGCTGACACTGATGATCCCTCCAGGTCAGTCTGGGCTTCAATAGAGAGATTGTGTTTCAGGAATGTCTCAGGATCCTCCGGGGTGACCTTCAGGAAGTTGTGCCACTGCGCTCGTCTGCTTTTCCTGTTGTCACCACAACCTCATTGGGGCTGAGTGTTTAAGACGATGACTAGAAGGTTATTGAGACGCAGTGGAAATACAAACATGACCTCTTCAGTACGGCCTTCTAGTTCTTGATTTACTTCCTAAGTTTAGTTCTTGAGGCTTCTCTCATCTTGTGTTTGCTTAAGAAAACAGCCATTAGGCCTATCATTACAACTGTGCAGTAGCTCTCCGTCACAAGGATGGTATTGTCATTAAACATGCTAACGCCTCCATAAGCCGTCCAGAAGAGAGACGCTTTCTTGACAGTGGGAAAGAGGTAATGTTTCAGTCATGAGAAGAGAGGAAATGGAAAGTCCACAGTCAGATGTGTAGGATCGCACTCGGATTCAGGAGGAGACGCAGAATGTTTCAGATGCTCTGGCTCTCCTCAATTCGGTCAGGCTTTATTCCGCTTATTGCAGGAAAACGATCCACATGCGTGCTTGTCTGAAGAACGTCATAGCTGTCTGAGACTGACCCGACTTTTACAGCAGCAGCCTGGGGGTGTTTTAAATTATACGACCTGACATGCACCAGGCTTTCACGACGCTGTCTGGTAGGCCTTTAACGTCCCTGAAATTGATGTACCTCAATTATAAAAGTCTTAAAAAGGTGCTAAACGAATAAAAAAAATGTCATTCAGGTCAAAAGTCAAAGGCAATGAGAGCCCAAACGAACGGGTTACAACAATTTGTGGTGTTAACTACTGAGCTCGGCCATTAAAACCTCGACTAATGACACCTGCTGCCAACATGTGAGATTCTTATCGTAGAGCTGCGCATCTTCATTTGCTTATTTCACTTCAAGGCAGTTTAAATTTCCTGCCTGTGTTCCTACAGTCTTAAAATGAGCTTTGGTCAGATACCTTGACGGTGGATTGTTATCTCGGCGTAATTTACAATATGCTACAATCAAGGAGAGTCGGCCGGAGTACATGTGCACACACACATTTCATCGTGCCGTTTCAAACCTCTGAGGTTTTCAGATATTTACATCAGCAGACGACGGCAGGATGGGATCACCATCAATGGCTGAGGTGAGGTTTTCGGCGGTTGCAGACGATAGATGGCAATCGTTGGATAATCGTTTGAAAATCTTTGGTCGTGGCTCAAACTTGGTGGTCCTACGTCACACAGTGAGACCGGTTGAAGGACGGACGTTGTCATGGTCTTGTGACTAAAGAAAACGTGCAATAAAATTCAAACGGTGTCAGACATTTTGGTGTGAAGGTGAGTGACGCTGCCACCTACGACCTGTTTGTTCCGTTTACATGAAGTGTGTTTTGTTGGAAGATGAACGACCATGGCAGTGGATGTTAACCTAAAATGCTCGGAGGTGTCATCAAGCACTTCCCTCCATCTTCCTCTCCGACTTGACCTCTCTTTCCGAGCCACGACTGCGTCCATATTCTCCAACTCCTTTTTTGGGGGGGGGGGGGGGATTTCTCTCCAAACACATAAATGGCACAACGGCGAGGGCTCGTTTATGTTGTTTATGTTTAGATGTGCTTTTCTTTCACAATCACATATTGTTGCACAATCATGTTGACTCATGTTGTCGTAGGCTGTGATTCAGCTTGTTATCATCGTGCAACCTGCACACACACACACACACACACACACACACACACACACACACACACACACACACACACACACACACACACACACACACACACACATATATAAATCATAACTTGGCGTAACATTCACGTCTTTGACTTTTGTGGGAATAATGATTTAAATGAAGGGAGTCAAACACCAGACTGGACAGAATGAGGGTGTAAACTGAAAAAAATTGCTCTTAATTGTTCAATAAAAGTCGCTTCTACTTCTGATTTATTCCGTGGAATCACACGGAATTCTGTGGCTTTAAAAAAAAGTCTGAGACAAAAAGGAAGGACATATTCTCTGTAGATGTTATTGCATTTTGTTCTTGGAAGCATCATTAAAAATGGCGTAATGTTGAAATTGCACTCAGATTTTGTAAAATGATAGCTCTTTGCGTCAACACAAAGGAAGCATTTGTAGTTGAGGTTATTTCAAGGTTTTTACTGATCCGCCACAGCAGAGAACTGAGGTGAGTCTGCTCAAGTTTCACTCTTTAAATGAGGCACCGTTAATCAGATAAATCACTGTTTGATCCACCAAAAGCTTCTAAATGTGCTTGTGCCATATTGAAAAATAAAAAAATCTTTGCTGTCTTGGCAGTGAAAAGACATTTGGAAGCTTTTGTGAGGAAAGTCATTGTTGCTGACCGCAGACTGCTGAAGAGATGGACTGTTCCTCTGGGCTTCCTGTGTTTAGGAACCTATAAAAGTTTACAGGAAGACGTAGATTCAGAACGCAGACGTGACATTCAGCCCGGTGTCGACTGAAGGCTGCAGCCAGCAAACACTCAGCAGTGTCTGCAGGGATGAGACCGACCACAGCAACGACCTTCTCACCCTCTGACCCACTCAGCTTTCCTTACAGATGCTGCGTGAAGGACAGAGATGGACTTCTCCTCAGACTGCAGTTTCCAAACCATTTGGGGACGTAGTTAGTGCTGGTGGTGTCAGAGTGGAGGTGACGTGTCTCCTGATGAGCGGCAACAAACATCAGGCAGGCCGAGCTGCTCTTTGTGTGTGATGTTTGCCTGAGGGAGGCAGGTTGAGGACAAGCAGTCCTTTGTCATGATGTTATCGGTCATCCTGAAGCTGCTGCACGTTCAGTTGGGAGACAATACTACGCTCAGTAAACACACACACACACACACACACACACACACACACACACACACACACACACACACACACACACACACACACACAGACGTATTAGTGGTATGAGTCTCGCACCTTTTATTGCACAAATAATCTTTTATCTTTAATAACATGACGTTCTTCTGTTTGTGTCGCTCACACAAACACGTCAGACAGAGTCGCATTGTTCAGTTTCTGTCGGCGGATGTTAAGCCGTGTTCAGGTCAGAGGTCATTTGGTCCCAGGGGAGGTTTGTGAGCCGCAGATCGCCGCATCCATTCACCTGATGAGTATCTGGACTTGCTGGTGCCGCAGATCGTCTCCCTGATTACCTTCTTTTCAGAGTGTCTTTTTGCTTGAGACGAAGCAGGTGAACCTCCCGGGGGAAACGCGAGCATCAAGCAGCGTGTTCCTTCACCGTCCGGTGGTGGAATAATCTGCAATTTCAGGCTCATGTGAAGAATCAGACTCAATCAAATCGTTTCCACAAGATTGTCCACAAGTCAGTGGAGCTGTAGTTTACAAGGTATAAAGGGTATATAAAAAAAATGTATGTAAAAGATTCACCAAGAGAGTGCAGCAGTGACATACTTCACATATAAAATATAGATATATACACAGTATTGCAGGGAGTTCATTGCATGGAAAATCTGTAAATGCACCAATAGTATAGGACCCTATTCAAAACACTCAGAAAAATGTTTAAATTGTCTCTACAAAACAAATGTTTCTGAGGACCTAAACAAACTCGCAAAGTTACCAAACTTGGCACATGCATCAGATCCAGAGAAAATTGTATGTTTTGAGGGAAATTCATGTGAGCGGCAAAATGGCTCAACAGCGCCACCTGCAAACTTTAGAAAATGAAGGCCCCGCACCACATATCACTTACATCTACAAAATTCAGTACACATAGGTGCATAAGCACACACCAATATGCACCAAAAATAACAAATGCCGAAAACGCAACAGGAAGTCGGCCATTTTGAAAATTATTGTGGATTTTTGCCCAAATGAACTCATTCTCTAGAGTGAACTCGTCCTCGGTGGTAATTCCAATTTACCTGACAGTTGAAAGAACGTGATTGCTGAGAAAAAGTTATTAAAAAACGAAGTTTGGCATTCGCCATGAAAGAGGAAGTGCAGTGTAAATAGCCCTGGACATTGTCCAATCGGCCTCAAACTTTACACATCCGAAAAGTTTGCAGAAAAGTTCAAATGAAATGGACGATAGAGGGGAAAACTTGTGATTTAACTCTGTTTCTTCTTGAAATGTATTTGTAAAAAAGACTAGTTTGTCTGGTCTTGTGGCATGTGAGTCAGCTTTATGCTGAGCTTGAATTTTAAAAGGAGCAGCTGTTCCACGTCCCACCATGAAAGAGAGGGAATGACCACTAAACCTTTGAAGGCAGTGACAAACTTCAAAGAAATTTTACATTCAACGCATTTTGCTACATGGTGATTTTCAGTGGCATCTCAGGAAATATCTGATTTGGACTGTTAAGGACAATAAGGGCTGGGGTGATGCGTCAATGTAATCGATTGCGTAGATTACGAAAATACAGTGACGCATAAAATGTGTCGGCACGTGAAAAAAAAACATTTGTGCCAAATGCCAGTCAGAACCGTATGAAACAATGCGATCGCAGATCGAGGTCTGCATGAACACGTTATTCAGCAGTTGATTGTTCTCAACCACATATCTAATTACTAATCATTCAATTCAATTAAATTTTTGATATTGTGCCAAATACAACACAGTCGTTTTGAGGCACTTTTACAGAGAATGACCAACAATTCTTCATGAGCAAGCAGAGGAAGCAGTGTGAAGGAAAAACTCAGAAGAGGAGACTTTCTGCTGTTCCAGGTGGGGTAGGGGATCGAGGAGAGGAGAGGGCAGGATAGGACGGACAGACAGATTGTAGGGAGGGAATCAAACCATGGCTATGGTAGGGGGGGGTAGGGATTCTTCATTCAATTCAACATTACTTTCTAAAAGACAATACTTAATTTTGAAACAATATTCAAATAGATTGATATGCAGTCAACTGATGTACTAAATGTTTTTCCAGCTGTTCGTGTTCACCTCTGTGGTAAGTCACTTCTGATATATCCAACATCTCGTAAATTCACAGTTTGGTTACTTTGGGCCGTTTTATTGGACTGCTCACACTGAATGTGTGCACCGCTAATCTTAAGTCCACTTTCTTTTCATCTCTGAGACGCAACGCAGAGTATCGATTCTCCTGAAACAAAAGGATGATTGGTTCCTTTCCTTTTCTTCACGTGTAGCCTGATGCGCCAGCGCAGTGAATTCATACCGGGACAGTCCGGGTTCTGTTTACTTCAAGTCAATAGCATGCTGTGACTGAGAGCGGCTCTTAGATGAGTGGAAGGTTGCACATCAAAACACACTCTCACCCTGCGTGCATATTGTTCTCTTTAGAGTGGATTAAAAAAAAGAAGCACCTAAAACAAACCTTATCTTGTGTGCAGAGAGAGGGAGCGGGAAGTGAACGGCTGGTATGAAATAATGATTTAAGAAGGGATCAGGGCCGTAGGGCCCAGCTGTCGCCTGTTAAATTCCTTCCAGTAAACTGGATGCGTTGAGGCTCAGCCTGGGAAGGGACAGTATGAGTGTCTTATTGTCTTAACCCCTTCAAAATAGAGGCAAGGATCTCTCAGGAACCCACATCCCAGAGGTTTTCCACTGGGTTATCTGAGCCAGCTTGTCACGCATCGAAAACCAAGAACTGGTCAGGTCCAAGGAGTCGGTCATGGATAATGACGTTGCCTCAGTTATTAAGTTGTGTTCTGGTCTCTGGTTGGTGATTGTAGATAAGAAAACTAAGAAATGACAAAAGGACCCAGTGGTGGAGGTTCAGGGGTCTCAGCTGGAGCTGGAGCATGAAAGTACAGCCAGTGTTGACCTGATATCTGCCCTCAGATCTGCAGTAAAGCCGGGTCTCAGCCAATCTCAGCTTTCCCACAAACATCAAGGAGATCTTTATTTTTTCACCACCCGTCATGAAAAGCTGGCATGACCACAGAGTCAAAGAAGCCTGAACAGACTCAAAAACCGAAGTGTTTCCCTGACTTTCTACGCTCTCCAGTCACACACAGTGTGCTTTCACTCGGCCCCTCTACACACACTTGTCACCGCAGTTCAGAAGTGATCTTGTTTGGTGTTTGACTGCTCGTCCCACCTCATACCACAAAACCCAAAGCCTTCCAGCTGACACCTGAAGCCCTCCTTACGCTTTTCTGCTTTCAAATCTTGGAAATGAGGAGCTGTTCAAACTCAATTTTTACCATGAAATGTAAAAATTCTCTTATATGAATATGATAGCAGTGTTTTTAATCTTTTGGCACACACACACACACACACACACACACACACACACACACACACACCCCTCCACACACATCAGGTCAGGTCAACGTCAGCTGACTGTGATATTTTCTGGTTAATAAAATTCCTTCAAATAAGATCCTAAAGGTTTGAGTTCACATTCACGTTTACTCAACAAGTGATTCTGATCAGATTTCAGTAACATGGATGGATGGATGGATGGATGGATGGATGGATGGATGGAAGGACTGGGAGCACTTTGGGGTTCAGTGTCTTGCTCAAGGACACTTCGTCATGCGGACATATAGGGGATTGAACCACCCTACCAGTTTGGTGGATTGTTGAAAACCGATTATACGAAGTGTATGATAAGAAGATGGACGGATAAACAACTTGTGTCTGAGGTATATATCTGAGAGAGGTTGTTGGTCGGACCGGTTTGCTTTGAGTTCTCCTGATCGAGAGTCCAGGTCCCTAATGAGTTGGTGTCACACATTTCTTCAAGGTTTTGTGAAGAAAAAGGTCTGTGGGATGAATTGATGACATTGGCTGAACATGGAACAGATTACAGTTCGACTTTCATCATTTGCAGACTGCAAAAACAGAAAAGCCTGATGGAAAAGAATAAATAGTGGCTTTGACACTTGAGGATAACAAGCAGATGCAGGCTGCCTCGGCGCTACATGATCAGACTTCTCAGGAGGAAGCCCAGCCTCATGAATCACTCTGGATGTGACAGCTCGTCTGTATGTGGGAGCTCCGTTATGACTTGGCTTTTTCGCAGGCTGTTACGCTAATGATCCTTCAGGGACGGCGGAGGTTTTTGGGATCACTGGTTCCCTCATCACGCCACTGTAAACCTCTCTGACCAGTGATTGTATTTACAGCTGCTCCCACATAAACTCCTTAAACGAGAGGAGACGTCCAGCGAACAATGAAACTGACGGAGGTTTCCACTAATTCACTGGATATTTTTTCTTTTGCTGCCCCTGTGGGAGGCAGGCTGGTGGTGGTGGTGGTGGGGTGGGGGGGGTGGGGGGGTGGGGGGGGTGGAGTGTGTGTGTGTGTGTGTGTGTGTGCGCAGCAGGTTAATTGGTTTGCTTTATTTGACCAACCTTGTGCTACCTGACATGCGTGTTTCTATCACGTTTGTGTGGAATCTTTTTCTCTTGCACGTCCATGATGTCCATCTCTGGCGCTACAGCTCAGCGGGGGGTCAAACTGCCGAGCGGACGAGGAAGCTTCCACCCTACGGAGCCGCTTGCCAAGTAGGGCTGGAAGTCACGTTTCAGTCATTCTGACTGTTATTTTCAGTCACATTGCAGGGTCCAGGCACACGGTTCTGTTATCAGATCAGAATCAGAACACTGTGACCTGAATAAAAATGAGCAGTACAAATACATCTTTTTTACGAAACACTGGTGAAAAAGTAAAAGAACGTCTTGGCATCTTACGATTTAGTAAGTTCTGATTCAAAGTTGGTTTGTCACCAACCCTGAAACTGTTCAAATGAGAAACTGTATGAAGTCTTCACACCGCTGACAGTCTGAAAGAAGAGACTGAAGGAACCTGTTACTTTCTTAAAAGGAAGTCTGTGTATTATATAAATACAGTACTTGATAGTACTTCTTTAAAGGGAGAAGATTGTTGAAGGAACGTCTAATAATCCTACATTAATTGTCTGCTCTTGAATCTGTGTGAGGGTACACACAGTCTGAGTCCATTCAACACACCAGGAGAAAATATGAGCATAAGTGGAATCATTAGGTAAGATAAATGTGATTGCCTCTTTATGAAAACCTTTTTTTAGGGATGTACTGATGACGATACACATAATAATTGGGTATTTGATGAGTATTCCGTGATGTCATCCGTCAGCAACGTTAGCAGCAGTTAGATAAGAGAGGACAAGCGATGTCCATGGCTTGGATATTCATCAATATCAATTAAAAAGACAGACTGTAAATTATGTACAGCACCAGCAACTTCATGACCAGAGACATTTGGACCAGCAGAGTTAGCAGGATGTCGCTCAGTAGTTTACCTGCTCAGTGGATGTAGCTAAATGCTACATGCTACATGCTAAAGAGTGTCAGGGCTCACACTGCAGTGATGCTACATGGTACACATGATTAAAGTTTGACTGATACACTCATTAACAGCGAGCTCAGTCCTTCGGTCAACATTCTGCAGTAGCATAGCGCAGTGCGAAGACAGACACTAAGTACTACTCTCTGTGTAGATGCTGTGGTACACTGGAGCCCTCGAGGCTGCTGGAGGTGAACGTAGCGTTGACGCAGTGGTTGTGTGGAGGTAGTTTTAGGCAATGCATAGCCTTGGCATATGTTTGTGTATGGAGTATAAATTAGGCTTAATGGCATTTAGTCAGTACTCTCATCAGTAGTCAGTATTAGTAAACAGCTAAAGGTTAGTACTCCCACTTGTACTTGTGCTTTAACAAAGTGGTATTGGTGCATCCCTATTTTTTATATTTCATATAAAGGAGACCCTTGAGAGACAAAGTCTCCCGAATGCCTGAACCACCATGTGAATGGGACATTTGTTGGTTTGACAAACAGGAACCTGGTTGACCTGAACGGTTTCATTCCCACTCTCCTGTCCTCCTGATATCCAGTCAAGGACGGACCCACCTCCGTAACCCAGAAGACAAACACGAGCTATCACTGTTTCATTAGCTGTTACCACACAGCAAATATCAGCTGTGATCTTTCAGCCAGCAGTTTGCTCAGAGCACACCTGTTTGCAGGAGCTCCACGCCGTTACTCTTTGAACACGCGGGCAAACTTTTCTCTGACATTTGCTTTGAGTCATCGACACAAAAACAGCTTTCACAACCGCCTGTTTTTCCTGCTTCAACTTGAAGCCACAACATGCTAACCTCAAGTGAAACCGCTTTAACGCACTAGATGCAAATGGCTGTCAATCACTCAGACCTTCGGCTTCTCGCACCTCAGCTAGCAGGCTGTGTCGCGTTCATTGCCGAACGTGACCGTATGTTGAGCTTTAAAAAAAGAGGACACTTGGTCTGGGTCTTAAGGTACTTCGAATTTTAATATAATCACTATCTGCCGATTGCGTATACATGGAAAATTCTGTTATACAACAAAGAAAATATCCCTGTAACCACAGAAAGCATTTCAGACAGTCTTCTGAGGTTCTCTTCGGGTTCCCCAACAGGCTTCATCATGTCAAAGATAATCTCTCTTTGATAATCGATGGTACAAAAACAACGGAAAAATGTCTGGAATGAATTGATAAAAAATAATGCCTCTTCTGTATGGAAAATCAAGATTTAGCCACTAAACGATAGCCGTCTTTTAACCTTTTACCCAGAAACTAAAGAAGTCACTCGTCCTGGAGAGGGAGGCCTGATTTTCATGAAGTGTTGTGTGTTTAGCAAAGTGCTGTTTTTTTTGGGGCAGATTAGCAGCTCTGGCGTTTACTGTCTGTAGTAAAGCTCACCATGCAGCCATTTGGGGATTACTCCACTCGTAACAGAACACTGAAATATTCTGTCAGCCAACAGAAAAAAGCCCAATTGTCTCTTTAAAAACAATGAAAAGTAAATATTTCCATGAATGTTTAAGAATTGCACTTACAAAAGTGTGAGTTTGTCTACTGTGGTTCCTTCTCTGACTGGTTGACCCTGCTGGTTTGACCTCTGTGTGAACAACTAACAGACGAGCTCTGACAGTGACTCACCACACCACCTTGTGGAATACGGTGGTTCTGCATGAAGGCCAGCAGGTAAAGGTTGTAAATTGAGGCCCTGTTTACAGGCAACATTTTCGAGTGAAAACAGAAAACTTTTGTCACCTTTTGGGTGTCATCTACACAACAATGGTGCTCAGAGCAACTGAAAACACAACATTTCGTAAATACCTCCTAAATTGCGGCATTTACGGAAACGGCTGCTACTGTGCATATGCACCACGGTCGTAATAAACACTTTTTCTCCACATGCTCCGTCGATGACAATAACAACAATTAGTTCCAGTCCATGTTCTCCTGGGACCTGGTAGTGTTATAGTAGTGAGTCACTCGAAATAGTAATCCAACTTGGTCTTCTGTCCTCGTATTCCCATTGTCAGTGTTTATAGCTTATTGTTCTGTGTGGGCATGTGTGCGTGGTTTCATTACAAACACAACCAACAGCGCCAACTCCAGGCCTGGCATGCCAACTACACCGTTTCCATGGAAATGGACACGGTTTTCAAAATGTTGCCATTTAAATACAAGTTTTCTGAAACATATACACAAAATAAACGTGAAACATTGTTGTGTAAAAACGTATTGCTCCATCCGGTGGTTTGACAAGACAAGATGGTCCACTGCTAGTCAGCTTGATAACCTTTATCTCATCAACATGTCTTTCAGCCGTCTATTCGTATTGTTGTACTGTTTTGATCATCGTTGATGAGGGGAATATTTCTGTGTTGATAGTTAAAACATTAGATCGCAGATCATTTCATAACCACTGTTACTCTCACATTCCTGAAGATGAACAAATCAACTGCAGCTCCAGATCACTGGGCCCACACTTCATATCCCTGTTAGTCTATTGTCTAATTGTTTCTGGGAACTGTGCCCCACATTCAGATCCAAGTCTCACACACACACACACACACACACACACACACACACACACACACACACACACACACACACACACACACACACACACACACACACACACACACACACACACACATACACACGGAAGAACGGGGTGAGAGGAGAGGAGTTTTTTGCATCTTGGCTAATTTCAAATAATAACTGTTATGTACTTTAATACTGAGTTATATAAAGTGCTCCTGCCACACGTGAAAACAAATGCAGATGTTGTATTGAGCGACAGATCAGAAGCTCTGGGGAGCGTACGCTTCGTAATATCTGTGAAGTTCTTGCCGAAATCCAGTGGCTGTTCAACAACACAAATATCTTACTCTCTAATTAGATAAGATAAGATGTACTGACAATGTGACCTTGCAGCACCTCAACAGTGCATGCTGTAATTCTCTTAAAAGCTGCAAAAATGTTCCACACACATGTGTGCAAATGGAGGCATAACGTCCAACTCTCAGTTTCCTAATAAAAGGACTATTGAGTCGACGTCAGCCTCATCAGTTGGTTACCTGCACTCACTGTAAACAATGTGATACTCTGCCACACTTTAATAAAAGGGTTGTTTTGTGTTTTCCAAGCTGTCTGTCTCTCACTCCTCTGGGTCTTAATGAGCACAAAAAGCTGGGAGGCCTTTCTGGGCTGAAGCCAGCGGGGGATAAAACTCTGTTGTGCCCCCCGGCCACATGTGTAAACACAGGCTGAAAACAGGCGCTGTCCCATATAATGTTGAAGAAAAGAAGCTGCCAGACCGAGAATTACTGCATTGTTGTTTTACAACGTGACTGAGTGAAGATTTCAGCTGTCTTCACTGCTTAAGAGCGACTATGAGAGGCTGAGGGGCTGAATATTTTCATATTGTGTGTGAGTGTGTGAGTGTGTGAGTGTGTGAGTGTGTGCGTGCATGTGGACTCTTGCCAAGACTTCTTTGCTGAGACTTTAAAAGAGCAGAATCATCCAAAGGGTAACAGATGAAGAGTGCTAAGTGATTTGCTCTGCATTGAGCAAAGCAGCTTGAGACGAATGTTACTGAGGTACAATATATATATATATATATATATATATATATATATATATATATATATATATATATATAAATATTTGCAGCTCCAGGTAAATTTGATTTGGTGGAAAATCACAAAAATGGCTCTTTTGGTCATAAAGGTTGCAGACCCCTGGCCTACAGGTTCTAGGGTCTGGAGGGTCTGAGGGGCCTCGAGGGCAGGTGTCCTGCATGTTTTAGGCCTCTCAAAGCTTCAGCAAACCTCAATCTAATGTGAAAGGAAAAAAAAACAAAGCCCAATAACCAGCCACTTATTGCATTCAGGTTTGTATCTCTGAGAGAGAGACCTAAAACATGCAGGACACCGGCCCTCGAGGCGTGGAATTGAAGACCCCTGGCCTAGAGGTTCAAGAGAGAGAGAGTTGGACCAGTGCTGCTGTAGTTTTGCTCCGGCATGGTCACGGTCCAGGGGAACCGTTTGTTTTCTTTCATAAAACGTTTGCAGTTTGAATTCCTGCTCATTCTTTCACCGGAAACAGAAGCTGAGCTAATAGTATCAGACAACGGACGTGAGGATGAAACATCTTGTGTTAATCCTGATTTGTTAAAACGATATTAAAGCAAAAGTTAACAGGGAAACTCACATGTTCCCCTTTTAATGAAGCGCCACGTAATTGCTGTTCTGTTCATGGAGCTCTGACCCTTGGTTCAGTGCTTACACAGTTATCAAGGTGGTAAGCACCCTGTTGGTTAAAGAGGAAACCTGAGCCCACAGATATGACGAGTGAGAGCGTGTGATTCTGTTTAAAGAGACGCCTTTTATGTTTGCCCGTCAGGCATTTCTTGCTCATATTTCCTTGTCTGGTTGTGCTGTCGTCCTAACGTCTGTCTGTCTGTGGTACCACCCACCTGTCGTCTGCAGAGCTGCGTGTACGGTGAAAACCGGACCACCATCCAGTGCACTACGCCCTCTCTGGCCAAACTCGCCCTGCAGCCCCCGGTGGTCACCAAGGTGGCGTTCGTCCTGGACGGCTACTCGACCAAGCAGTGGGACCTGATCTACGTGGAAGACCCCCTGTTCCAGGACCCCAAGCTCACGTCCAAGGACAACAAGAGCATCGTGGAGCTGAAAGTGAGGACACAGACACAGCCAACAAACACATTCAACAAATTTACCCAGTCTCATGTTTGAAAAGGGGGTGCAAGCAACACGAAGGCTCACAAATAGGAGCTATAGGTCCCGTTTACATGACAAGTCAAGTGACACTCTGGAGGCTGCCATTGTTGTTATTGTTCATCTACTGAGCATGTGCAGAAGAACTATTCACTAGCGCCGTTGTGCACATGCACAGTAGCAGTGTTTTGAAAAAGCCCCCCCCCCCACCCCTTTTCCACAGAATGGAAAGACCCACCTTGGGAGACATTTTCCAAAAGTTGCATTTTCAGCACCATTGTTGCTCAAACAAACACCCACAAGGCAACAAAAGTTCCAGTTTCACTTAAAAAAGAAAAGAAAAAAGTTAAAAGAGAATTAAAGTGACAGAAAATTGAGGAGAAACACTTATTACTGTCAAAAGTGATGGGGGGAAAAAAAATCAAGAACAAAATGTAAGTAACAATGCTCATAAGAGAAAAGAAACATGAAGAATAAAGTCACAATTTTAAATATCCCATGTTGTCTCTAATCCAGTTTGAATGCAGTGTTGTCCAAGCTGTGGATCAGTCATGCTCTCAGACTCAGACGGGAACAGGTGCAGAAAGTCACCCACTTTATGCCTGTTAAGGAAGAAAATCTCCCTTTATATGCTGTGGCAAATTTCAAATACATAAAAATCTTTTGGGAGAACAGCGAGAGCAAGAACGGAGCAGGACTGTGTTGACTGAGAGCCGTCTAATAAAAGAATTGGAGGCACCTGTTGGTGGAACCTGACAGAGGCCACGGGCATGTTGCTTCCACTCGTTATCTTCAGAAAGCCAGGTTGAAGTCCGTGTCGCTGCACGTCATCGTCCATCGCTCATCGCCATTGAAACCATTCATGTTTCAGTCGTGGCTGGGAAGGAAACAATACTGAAAGAAAAACAGGACGTGGAGTCAGTTTCCCATCGTTTACACCCTCATCCATCCCTCGTATTGTTCTGCTGCCGAGGTCAAAGCTCTTGACATAGTAATGCTGCTTTTCAAACGGGCCACCACAGTCCCTGGAGTCTGCTTCACCAGCACAATGAAATACATATTTTCTTCACTTTTTTCCGACTCTGTTTGTTGACTCCAGCCCGACGGTTTGCAGCAGCTGTGTTCAGCAGGAGGATTTTTTTTTTTCCACACTTTTCCCAGATGTGACCTTGGCCCTGAAGCTAATTCCACCACAAACCCAACATCTATCCCCCCATCATCCCTCCCTACGGCCCAGACGAGCCCCCCCCCCACCCCCACCCCCCACCCTCATGGACGAGGGTTGGTACCAGGCATCGCCACATTTAACGTGATCTGATAACCCTACTCTGCTCTGGCCTCCACTAAAGGGCGATGCTTGGACTCATTTAGCGCCATCTGATAACTCCCCTCCCAAAATGGCTGCAAATGAGAGCTGAGTACAGAATATTTGCCCCTGACTGACAGCTCTGCATCGGCAGGGCGGCACATGAAGGCTGTTGGCGTTGGCTCGGCGCCAGGCTCTTATCAGATCGCTGAACAGAAGACTGCAACGAAACTCTCTCCCAATTATCATTGTGACAGTTGATTTAAAGGCCGTGCTCGAACCGTGACACCTTCTTGTACAAGTTGTCCTCCACTGCACACTCGGCCGGCGTGGACACGCCCTCTCCTGTTTCTGTCTTAATTAGGAGTTGGTGTGTGACTTAGTGGAAAGTCGAGTTGTGTTTGTGGACTCAGTGCTTTGTGAGAGAGTGAAAGTGTGTGTGTGTGTGTGTGTGTGTGTGTGTGTGTGTGTGTGTGTGTGTGTGTGTGTGTGTGTGTGTGTGTGTGTGTGTGTGTGTGTGTGTGTGTGTGTGTGTGTGTGTGTGTGTGTGTGTGTGTGTGTGTGTGTGAGAGAGAGAGAGAGAGAGAGACAGGAACAGGTGCAAGCCTCCGCTCTGTGTTAAATTGGAAAATCCCAGGCTGTCACGCGAGGAATGTTATTCCCTTTATGGCCTCCTGCTGCACTAAAACGAGCATGTTTATGTACAAACATGCGAGTACGTTCAAGACAAGCAGACGCACATTTTACCCTGTAAGTTGGGCATTTCTTCCTGTCTGGTGATAGCGACGCTGCTCTCCTCTCTCCCTGTGCAGGGCGATCGGATGGACCAGGAGGCCATGAAGTGTCAGGTCCTCACCGTCTCCAACCACAGCTGCGAGACTCTCACCCTGGTGGGAAACACTCTGGAGTGCACCGTTCCCACCGAGCTGCAGGCCGCCACCTCCAAGGAGCTGCAGGTGGAGGTGAGCACACACACAGTCTGTCCGCGATGTTTGTTCCTGCATCCATCCATCTTCTGTACCAGTTCCAGCTTATATGGGGGAGGGAAGGATCCACTCTGGAAAGGTCGGCAGTCTATCACAGGACAAGCACATAGACAGAAAACCACACACATTCACACCTCGGAGCAATTTAGCATCACCAATTGACCTCACGTGCAAATTTTTGGACTGCGAGAAGAAACCAGAGTACTCGAAGGAAACCCACATGGGAGAACAAACAAACTCCACACAGAAAGGTTTATTTGAACCCACAGTCTTCTTGCCTTCTCGGCCTTCTTGGAGCGAGTGGGTGAGGTCCTCGAAAGAGCACCACCAACGGACTCCACAGTCTTACTGGGTGACTTCAACCCTCACAATGACAATGGCGAGGTAACCTGGAGGGGGGTGACTGAGAGGAACAGCCTGCTCGATCTGAACCCGAGCTGTGAGTTGGTGTTGGACTTCTGTGCTTGTCATGGATTGTTTATAACAGACACCTTGTTCGAAACCAAAGATGCTCAAGTGTTCTTGGTACCAGAGCTCCTTGGGTCTCAGCTCGATGATCGACCTTGTTGTTGTTTCATCTGACCTGAGACCGTATGTTCTGGACACTCAGGTGAAGAGAGGTGCAGAGCTCTCAACTGATCACCATCTGGTGGTGAGTTGGATCCGGTGGTCAGGAAGACTGTGGGCCAGACCCGACAGGCCCACATGCATAGTGAGGGTATGCTGGGAAAGGATAGAGGAGGAATCCGTAAGAAATTATTTCAATTCCCACCTCAATGACAATTTCTCCCATGTACCAGAGGAGGTTGGGGACATTGAGTCAGAGTAGACCCTGTTCAAGACCTCATTTGTGGAAGGAGCTGTCATTTGGGCAACCCAAGGACACGCTGGTGGACACGCTGATGGACACGCTGATGGACACCAGCGTCCCAGGAAGCTGTCAAGCTGAAGAAGGAGGGCTTTAGAGCTTTGTTGGTTCAGGGGACTCCGGACTGAGTAGACGGGTATCGGCGGTCTAAAAGGGTTGTACCTGAACCAGTTGAGCGAGCAAAGTCTTGCAGGGGTCTATCTCAAGCTGTGCTCGGCAACAGTGGATACAATCTGAGCCCAAGTGAGGAGATCCTCTGGAGGTGGAAAGATTACTTTATGGATCTCCAAGGTGGTTAAAAAACTCCTTGGTGGTAAGGCCCCAGGAGTGGACAAGATCCGCCAGGAGCTGCTGAAGGCCCTGGATATTGTGGGGCTGTAATGGTTGACACGCCTCTACAGTGTCGCATGGACCTCAGGTACAGTACCATCTGACTGGCAGACCGGGGTGGTGGTCCCCATCTTCAAAAAGGAGGGCTGAGAGTGTGTGCCAATTATCGGGGCATCATACTTCTCAGATACTGGAGGAACAATGCGGATTCCGTCCTGGCCATAGAACAATGGACCAGCTCTTCACCTTCTCACAAATTATGAGGGGGCATGGGAATTTGCCAATCCAGTCTACATGTGTTTTCTGGACTTGGAGAAGGCATATGACCGGGTCCTCCGAGATGTCGTGTGGGAGGAGCTAAGGGAGTATGGAGTACCAGAATCGCTGCTGCGGACAATCCGGTCTTTGTACTCCCGGATGTGAGAGCTGCGTCCGTATACTCGACACTAAGACGGACTTGTTCCGGGTGGGCGTTGGCCCCCTTTTGTCAATAATTTCAATGAACAGGGTGTCAAGGCGCAGCCGGGGGGAGGAGGGCATCATGTGGGGGGGCCAGAAGGTGACGTCACTCCTCTTTGCGGATGATGTTGTCCTTCTGGCGGCGTCACATCAGGGCCTCCAGCGTTCACTTGAGTGTAAAGCGGTTGGGAAGCGGATCAGCACCTTCAAATCTGAGTCCATCTGAGCCATAAAGAAAAGCTCTCTGTGTACCGGTTGGTCTACATCCCCACCCTCACCTATGGTCATTAACTTTGGGTCATGACCAAAAGAATGAGATTGCAGCTACAAGCAGCCCGAAATGAGTTTTCTCTGCAGGGTGGAGGCGTCACTCCTCCTGATAGAGTGAGGATCTCAGCCATTCGGGAGCCAGTTGAGGTGGTTCGGGCATCTGATTAGGATGTCCCCTGGTGGCCCCCTGTAGAGGTTTACCAGACAGACACACACACACACACACACACACACACACACACACACACTATAATAGGAGTCTTCTTCTAGCATTGCCGATTGTTGGCAGAAAAGCTTCAGCGGGTGTGTGAATGGTTCTTTTTTCTTAGCAGTGGAGGGTGTGTGTGTGTGTGTGTGTGTGTGCGTATGTGCGTGTGTGTGTGTGTGTGTGTGTGTGTGTGTGTGTGTGTGTGTGTGTGTGTGTGTGTGTGTGTGTGTGTGTGTGTGTGTGTGTGTGTGTGTGTGTGTGTGTGTGTGTGTGTGTGTGTGCATGCGTGTGTGTTAAACTGTTTACTGGTGTTTGTTGAGATGTTTCCATTGTGATGAGGCTTCAGGGTCTTTGTGGATCTTCAGGATTCATGATCCGTAGAGCACCTCGGGGTCCATGGAGATCAGATATCAGAAGACTTTCCTCAAGGAATCAACATCATGTCAATAGAAGGCTGATGATGGCTGCAATCTTCCTGTGGTTCAGAGAAAGTGATGAAGCTCACTGTAGAAAGGACTGAAGACAGGAAACCTTCTGTGCCACGAATAGTCACGAAACCAGATCAAACATCTGCTCAGAAAAACAGAAATCCACAAAATGACCTCTGATCTGAACTGTCCCCGTCAGTTTGTATGATCAAGCTCACGGAAGGAACTTGAAGGTTTCGTCGCCATCAGGGCTGATGAAGTGTGTGCTGCAGCTCTTCATTATTTCCAGTATTGATTTCACTATTTAATCTTCTTGATTCTTTATTTCAGCTCTGTGAGCTATTAAAATCTGAGCTAACAGATCGACGTCGAACCCTTCATTACATACTCTGGGAAATCTGTGGAAAAGCTGCACATTCCTGCAGCGTTCCACATCATTTGCAGGGAACTTCAATAAGTCTCCAGCGCTAATGCAGGTCCCTTATAAAAAGCAGCCCAGGGAGGATTTATTACTCGCCGTGTTGAGTGAACGGGCTCAGCCACCAGCTGTCTTGTCACTTGGATGTAAGTCAAACGTCAGCATCAGCACAAAGGGAGAAGCAGAGGAAGAAATATCAGGGTACTCAAGAGCCCACTCACACTGATTTGTCTCTGATTCAAACTGTGGACAAACTGCCAGTGATCATAAAGGGATGGACGCTTTACCTTCTCTGGAAGTTTTTTTTTTGAAAAGCGTCCCATTGTTAATGTGTGTGTGTTCATGACAACAACAAACAGCACTCACTAAAGGCCCGTCATGAAGACAACATATTTTCTTTTTCAGCATTTCGGCTGTTTCCATGTAAATGAAGAAAGTTTTCAAAACGTTGCCATGTACAGGTGCATCTCAAAACATTTGAATATCATGAAAAACATCAATATGTTTTCTCACTCATTTCAGAAAGTGAAACCCAAATATTATGCAGATTCATCACCACCACAAGCAAATGAATTGGTGTCGCTCCACAGTGTCTTCTGAAGTCCACAGGCAACGCCGCCGTCTAGCAGCCAACTTCAGAGCTCTTCATGCTTCCTTCTGCTGACAAGCTTGATGGAGATGCTGATTTACTTTTCCAGCAGGACTTGGCACCTGCCCACACTGTCACAGGGATCAAAAGCTGCTTCGGTGACCGTGATGTCACTGCGCTTGATTGGCCAGCAAACTGGGCTGACCTGAACCCCAGAGAGAATCTCTGGGTTATCATGGACGACGAAGACCCATCCATGCAGACGACCTGAAGGCTGCTGTCTAAAGCTGATCGCCTCCATGCCACGCCGCATTGATGCAGACATTCATGCAAAAGGAGGCAGAAGAAAGTGTTGAGAGCATAAAAATGAACAAAATATTCTGAAGCCTGACATTTCTGTTCAAAATATCCTTATTTTTTCTTTATAATTTTCTGAAACAGTGACTTTGGGGTTTTCATTGTCTGTGAGCCACAATGAGTGACACAAGATGTTGAATGTTTTCATTCTAAAACACCACTCAGAAGATCTTCAGGTCTCTGCTGTGCTCTGACGGGGCCAATCAACACTTCAGTTGGTTTTCTTGAACACTTCATTCATCATTCTTTCAGCAATGATCAGACTTCCTGTGCCCACAGTTCAGAGGCACACAGGGCCAAGAGGTGACGACACCATGAGCGCAGTCAGATCTCTGCCTCCCAGTTTGTTTCCTGTCTTACCAAAGAGTCTCCTTTAAATACAGTTTGAGAAGGTGTGGGTGGGCCGTAGGTCTTCATTGAATGGTCCTATGGTGGCTCCACATCACAACCTGACTAATGAAGTGCTGCTAAGACGAGGACATCTCTGTAGTGGCTTCTTCCATCTTCACAGAGGACATTAAAAGCTCTGGGTGCTCTATGGCCTCTGAGACCAACGACCTTCATGATTTTCTCCCACTTTTTTAAAATCCCTCTCAAAGCACTGAGGCCACTGTCGTCATGGGAACGCTCACAACGCCAGATTTGTGGCCCACCACTTTTAACATGGATATGAAGGTTTTTATTGCTTCAGCAGGTTTGATTATTTCTGATCTGTGTCCAACATCTTCAACCTGCCTCAGCTCTACACCGAGTTTGGAACTGCAAAGTAATTCCCTTTACAGCAACAAGGGTCAAAGTGTAAATACTTTTTTTTTTTTAAGTCTTTAATGGGTTGGAGAATTAGTTTTTTCTTTTGTTTGCTGAAAACTTGCTGATAAAGTGTTTAAAAGTAAAAGATGAAGTCTTGATGCTTTTTGCCCCTTTAAAATCACGTGTAGTGGTCTGGTAGTTTGTACCCTTCTTCTTTGAAACAAACTTCCTTCCAAACTCATAAACTGGATGAGACGAAGGCTGTGAAAGGTCGAACAGTTTTGATCCAAACTGATATTAGATTCTGAGCTCCAGACGTCCTCGTCTCATCCTGAGAGATAACGTCTGCTGGTCTTCTTCAAACCCGACGCTGTCCGCCCATCGCTGATCACCTGTCAACCAGCCTGCAGTGGAAAGTCTTTATCTCAGGGAACGGTCGGCCAATATCCTCACACACACACACACACACACACACACACACACACACACACACACACACACACACACACACACACACACACATGCACCAATCTACAGGAAGGCAGGAGCAGAAACCTCATTTCCACTAAACCTAATAATGACAGAAGCAATATCAGCGATGTAATCGGCCTCCAGGCTGTGTGTGTGTGTGTGTGTGTGTGTGTGTGTGTGTGTGTGTGTGTGTGTGTGTGTGTGTGTGTGTGTGTGTGTGTGTGTGTGTGTGTGTGTGTGTGTGTGTGTGTGTGTGGTTATTGCATACCATATGTCTGAATGCGTTGCTGTTTGGATGCCATGTGGACATACTGGATGTGTCATGACTTATTATTTATCTCCCTACATGGAAACTCGTGTCAAACTATGAGCACAGTCATCTGATATACTGGAAATATTTGGAAAACTGTCCCGCTATTGAAATTGAGTAATTGTTAATATTTTCAGTGAGATTGTTTTACCCTCATTCTGTAGTAATCTGCCCCAGTAATCACCAGAACAGATACTGGGACATATTACAGGAGTACTGAGGCTTTGACTGCTATATTTTCATAACTTCCAACAAATCTGAGGGAGACTTGGCTCCTTGGCTTTTATTTTGAAAGATAGCACTTTAGTTTGTTGCAAAGAGTGGGCGTACCTGCCTGCTTTTGAACTCACTGTAAAGTTTTGGAAAGTCAGTCAGGAGAGTTTATTACAAACTTTTTTGAGACGATCTCAAACCAGCGTTCTGGTTTTAGACCTATTCTTTTCACATTATACTTGCTTCCTCTCGGGAATGTTATTAAGAACCACTCCATTATCTTCCATTGTTATGCAGATGATACACAAATCTATATATCTATGAAACCAGATGATATTGATCAATTTGTTTCACTAGAAGCTTGTCTTGAAGACATAAAGGCTTGGATGAGCCGTAATGTTCAGATAAAACTGAACTGATTGTATTTTGCCCAAAACATCTGAGAGACGAGTTATCTAAAGATATAGTAACTCTAGATGGTATTACTTTAACCTGCAGTACCACAGTGAGGACCCCTGGAGGTATTTTTGATGAGGATTTATCCTTCAACTCCCACTTTAAACAAATCTGCAGGACTGCCTTTTTTCACCTCCGCAATATTTGTAAAATTAGAAACATGCTGACTCAGAGTGATGCTGAAAAACTAATCCATCATTTATTACTTCTAGAGTAACTATTGTAACTCCCTATTATCAGGGTGTCCAAATAACTGCTTAAATGTTTTTAACTCAAAATGCTGCAGCCAGAGTCCTGACGGGAACCAGCAGGAGAGATCGCATCACTCCAATACTAACCTCACTTCATTGGCTCCCTGTTAAATCTAGAATATAATTTGAAATCCTTCTCTTAACCTATAAAGCTCTTAACCGTCAGGCTCCATCGTATTTTAAAGATTTGTTGGACTCGTCTCATATCACCCCAGAAAAACTCTTAATGTAAGTAAGAGTATCTTAATGTTAAATAATGCAGTATCTAATCCCTTGAAGTGGTCGTCTGAAGTAACCTTCCCACACACATCAGCAGTCATTCCGATCTGTTCTACAACCATCAGCAAGACGTATCTGCTCTCACATTTTCTCTTTGTTTTCTTTTCTTTTACCCTGGTCTTCACGAGCACACGTCGTTTTCTACATTATCTCACCCCATGTTATCCTGAAGAGGTCACAGTTGGCGGGAATTCCTCCCAGCTGACATGAGGTGAAGGGCGGGTTATCCTGTCCACATGTTGCCCCTCCACAGCCGGGCTGATACCGACGGAGACCAGCAAGAGACCAAACCACTGTGCAATCTGTCAGCTGAGAAGGGTTTGACCAAAGGTTGACGTTGGCTTTCCTGCTTCTGGATTTAAGGACTATTTAAGGACAAGTTGCACAATTGTACAAACGAATGACAGAGTGGTAAAAGTTAGCTTGAAGCTCTCTGTCATGTTTCCCATTCAAGTTAATTCAATTTTATTTCTATTCGGCCAAAATACAACACAGTCATTCCAAGGTGCTGTTACAGAGGAAAACCAAGGATTCAACATGAGCAATCATAAGCGACTGTGGAAAGGAAAACTCCCTTTTTAATAGAAAGTAGTACTTTCTGCTATTCCGGTTGAGGTGAGAGGACAGAGACAATCAGAGAGGACAGACAAGCAGGACAGAGATCCAGTCGCTGCAGATGATTCAAGGCAGGAGGCTTCAGACCACGAACTTCCAGTTCCAGTGTCAGAACTCTTGCAGAGAGAGAGCGAGACAGAGAGAGAGACAGAGAGAGAGACAGAGACGGAAAGAGGGAGCGAGAGAGACAGAGACAAAAAGAGGGAGAGAGAGAGAGAGACAGCGACAGAAAGAGGGAGAGAGACAGACAGACAGACAGACAGACAGATGGGCAGAGAGAGGGATAGAGAGAGAGGCAGGGAGAGAGAGAGAGAGTGATAGAGAGAGAGAGTGATAGAGAGAGGCAGAGAGAGAGAGACAGAGACAGAGAAAGAGATGGCATAGTGACGAGAAATAGTGAAACAAGGATTATGGGAAAGGAAAGACGCTCATTGTCCTCCAGGAGTCTTAACCTATAGCAGCTCCACTAGAAACTGGTCCAGGCTCCTGAAGCAGCACTAAGTGCTTTATTAAATCAAAGATTGTTAATCCTAATCTCAGTAGAGTGTGTCAGCCGTCCTACTGAGATTGGGAGCTGGTCCCACACGAGGAGGCTGGACGCTGCAGGCTCTGCCTTCCTGGCTGATGATGAAGCAGTGGAGCAGCACAGTGACTGCAAACGTCTTTACTCATCTAATCATGTTTATTTATGTGGCTCCATCTACATTCACTCCTCTCTCTACATTGTCCTGTCATGTACCCGATTCAGTTCCAGTTCCACCCGTCTCATCACACCGAGCTCTTCCAGTGCCTTTTCACTCTGACTCCTGCGCCTTTCTTTCAGTGGCGTCAGGCCGACTCCATCAGGCACCTGGGAAAGGTGACGCTGGCCCAGGAGCAGGACTTCACGGGCCTGACCGTGGGCTGTGTGTGTGTCAGCCTGCTGCTGCTGCTGCTCGGGACGCTGCTCATGTGGAGGAGGAACAAGCACATCGATGGTGAGAGCGCTCAGAGGTCAGAGGTCACAGGGTCAGGCGTCCTGAATGTCTGCTGCCAAATCCACCGTTATTCTCCCCGTCATTCTTAGAAAGTTTCCCCTCGACGCGGCATCGGTGAAGGAAGCATCTGCGACCACGCGACACCGCGAAAGCTACTCCGAGTGATGTAGTGCAAATGCCTCGCCCACAGATGGCGCTGTAACTCTCCCATAGAAATACTCCCAAATACGTAGAAGAAGACACGGAGCACGCAACAACAGAGAAATCAACAAATCTGACATCAGATAGCATCAGCAGCTTCTGCAGCTCCATCTGGAGCATGTAGTCCGCCGCCGTTGTTGTTGTTGTTGTTAAGTGAGGTCATGGAGCGGTTATCAGGTTGAGAGGCGGGGCCAGGACATCTTTGTTTTCGGCCACACCTCAAAGCCGAGGCGTCATTTCCTCACCTCTCTACTCTGGAACCTGTTCCCAGGCTCCTGGAAGCCGCGGCGTGTCGATGATGAACAAAAACAATGTGGTCACATGAATCGGCGGAGTCGTGTGGACAGGCCCTCAGTCTTTATGTATGAGAAACCACTGAATGGGCTCAGGAACACTTCTAGAAACCGGCGTAAAGAATTCAATATTTCTGTGCTTTTTTAAAAAATTTGCATTTGTCAGAGAGCGACGTGACAATAGAGGAGAAGCATGACTCTGACACATCATGAAATCCTGGGAGTATTTAAAGCTGGTTTTGTGTCTGAATGCGCCGTGAGTCCCAGAGGACGTTGTGTCTCCATCTTGTGTGCATGTGCGTGCGCTGGGTTGTGTTTTTACCTGGTGCTTTCACAGGAGGGTGGATGTTGGTGCACTGGTGGAAACGCTTTGCTCTCTCAGTAACTGGTCTCTCTCTCTCTCCTTCCTCCGACTCCATCCCTCGTCCTCCTTCCTCTGCTCCTCCTCCTCCTCCTCCTCCTCCCCCTCCTGCTCCCCCCCCCCCCCCCCCCCCCCCTCTTTCTCCAGATCTGTCTGAGGTGTGGTATGATGGCCGGGGGCACATCCAGCATCTGGACAGGCTGGCTAACGCGAGGAGCGTCAGCCCCACTAACGAAATGGTCTCCCACGAGTCAGTCGACTATAGAACCACCCTGCTGGAGGGTACGTCAACCACAAGAACCCAGAACCCAGAACCCAGAACCCCACCAGCCTCACCTGTCATCCCGCCTCTCCTCCCCCTCCCCTCCCCTCCCCCCGCTTCCTTTGGGGCTAAGCGCTACGCGAGCGGTGCATGTTGTGAACTAACCCTTTTCACACATGCACACGCACTCACGCACGCACACACACACACACACACACACACACACACACACACACACACACACACACACACACACACACACACACACACACACACACACTCACACTCATCAGAGAGCAGGACCCCAGGCACAAACACAAAGATTCCCCCCCCACCCCCCATTCCCCAACCCTCCGCTAGAAACAAATCATTTTATTATTATTTCATTTATGTCTTTTTGTTTTTGTTTGTAAACATACATTTCCTGGATTTTAATCCAAAAGGTTCAATCTGGCCCGCAGAAAAATACAAAAGTAAAGAGAGAGAGAGAATAAATGTAGTTATTTTGTCATATTTCAAATTAATATCCTTCCATAATCATGACTAGACTTTATTAAATGTATTATATGTTATATGTCATTACATCGTTTTAACAAAATATGTGGAATTTATTTATGTTTTCAACAAATAATTAGTGTCAATATAATTGTTCTAACATGTTTAAATAATTGATTAATAAATCAGTAGAAGCTAAAGAAGTGGAGGGATTTAATAAGTTACACTTCTTCCCTTCGTCCTTTTTGGACATGGAACCAGATTGTATTGTCCCGCTGTTACTTATCTGGTGTTTGTCTGGTGAGATATCTTTAGGTTGATCCGTGTGAACTGTTTATTTGATTTTTGCATGTTCGAAATGAAAAATGAAATGAACATAACCTATTTGACACTTATCCAAACTCTATTGTTGGAGGATCAGAGCCACATTTTTAATACATTTTAATCCATGCAAGCTACAGTGGGAGGACTTGCTTTTTGGACATTGTACTGTTTTGTTTTTGCGTTTGGTAAATGGTTTAATACTAACATAGATCTTTCTTCTTTTTTCTATATTCGAGTAAATATAAACTTTTGAAACAAAACACTTGGCATTATTTAAAAATCTGCAGTATAATCTCTCGGATGACTTTATTTTAGTAAAAACTATTAGATATCACTTATTGAGAGCTTTACAGTTCCTAATAATGTATCACAAAAGTTCAATCCCCCCATCTATGTTTCTATTGTACTCTCTCGCTACCAGAGGGCAGGGGACATGGTCACTGGATTTCACAAAATCCTCGTTTCCACTGCACAGAATGTGCCTGTACGGTACGGTACGGTACAGTTCAGGTTCTCATGCGTCCCCCACTGCAATAGTTGTGGATGTTACCAAAAGAACCGAACAAAAGAGTTACGATTTTTTGTCACCCTTCCGTTGGGGAACCCAGCACTACAGAGCGGGTCCGATAAGGAGCAAAATGCAGCCGCCTGCTCAGTGATTACGTCACTCTCTTATTGTTTTCATACTTCACTTTGCACTGGTTGTTTTGTTAACCCGTTTTGGTTTTTTTATGGCCGCTGAGCCGCAACCGCAACTTCCGCATCGGTCTCGAGTGCGAACGCGACGAGTCGAGCGGAATCTTTTCCGTGCCCGTGCACACCGGCCGGCCCCGGTCCCGCAGCTCGTGACTGGACATGGCGCCGGCGCCGGCGCCCAAACCCGGGTCTCCGTCCCCGTGCCGTATCCACGCTACCTGAGCAGGTGGGGTTCGAGTCCGAGTCGGGGCCCGCCACCAGCTGAGACACATTGTGTGCAGTGGAAACGAGGCTTTATATGGCATTGTGGGACTGTTTTGAGCAGACCCACAATGAGCTCTACCAACCGAGCCACAGCCTCCCTACAGGATGGCTTCTTTCCTCTTGTGGTCCCATCTGTCCTCCTCCGTGGCTGGATACACACCAGTGTAGTTACTGGGAAGGTTAACTGAGTACTTATGCCATCAGACATCACACTGACTCCTCTGTCTGTTACTGCCAACAGTACCAGTCAAGTAGATTTCTTCCTTCCTTGTAGACCCGTTGTCAAAGAACAACTTTCTGATAGCGTTGCTTTGGTATTGGCTGAGCCAGGCAAAGGACAATGTTTCCACTTCCTCCAACATCTGGCTGCTTGGGGGGGGTGAGGACCTTCTCAGTATATGTTCAAGATCTACCAGTGGATGGATCCTGTGCAGTGGATCTGGATGATCATGTATCCCTGCTTCGTTCTCATTGAAGTGCAGGGCCTTCTTGATGGCTTCCCATCTCTTCAGATTGATGGCGTCAGCTACCTGGGACACTCGGCTTTATGCTACAACATGTGGGTCGCTGGTAATCCGTACAGTGACATGTAGACCACAGTATCCAGGAAGTGCTCCAGTGCTTTAGCCGTGAGGTTCAGGGGTTTGTCGTGGTCACACTGTGCGGCTGACAGATTTGACTGCTCTGAAATTAAATCAAGAATATCTTCTGAAAAAACGCAGCTTGAAGTATTGATAGGGGGAGAGAACATCTTTAGGTGTGGAATACCAAGTTCTGGTATGGAAGGTACATCTTAATTTTCTTAATTTTCCTCTTGGTTTTGATTCTCTTCAGCACTCATTATCACCCACTTGTCTTTCTACTTGGAAAACAAAATGACACAAAACATTTGGTTGGATCATTTGCTCCTCATATTCTAGACATGTTTGTTACGCACATTATTTTGACCTCTGATTTTCAGCACACCTTCTAATGGATCTCTAATCTGATTCTGGAGTCCACTCCTCCCCACTGTCACTCTCATCCTCAGGTCATTGTCCTCGCTGTTCATTAGAACGACGACAACTTTCATTGTTCACTGAAAATGTAGTTGTGTCCATTTCCTATAGTTGATAGTAGAATGGTACATCAAGAACATTCTGATTGTTGCTTATTGTCTCGTCCAGCACATCTCCAAACATCTTTATCGTTGCCTCACGACTACATCCACGTTATCTGGAGACAACCAATGACAAAACACAATGCAAGTCTACAAACAGAAATAAATAACATATACAAACCATCAGATATGTTTCTTTACATGTTTGAGCATCTCAACTTCTATTTAACAACGTAGCGTGTAGCTTCAATCTTACCTTTTGCTGTCATTGTGTCACAAGCAGCTTTGCTTCCTGAAATGTCCAAACCTCCTACACAATCCAAACCCAAATCCAACTCTCATTTTCTTAGACAGAAACACATCTGGTGATATTTTAAGACCAATGCAAAAGAAATGAAAATGGACTCTGAGGTAGACATGGTTTGTTTGAAGGAAGCATATCACGTAACACACCTTGACCTCTGGTGCCCCCTCTGACCTCCGACCTCTGACCCCTCTCCTTCCTCCAGATCAGGGCACCGACCGGCCCGAGACGTGCCGGGCCGCTCCCCCCGTCTACGGTAGCAACGGCGAGCTGCTGTCCCCGCGGCTGGGGGCGCTGGTGGGCGGAGGGCTGGGGCTGGAGGGCGAGCTGGTGTCCCCGCTGCTCATGGCTCCGGTCCACATCGACCCGGCCTGCCTGCACCCGGACCTGCTGACCGAGGTCCAACACGTGGTGATCGCCAGGGAACAGCTGCTGCTGCACCTCAACCAGGTCATCGGCAGAGGTCAGACACACACACACACACACACACACACACACACACACACACACACACACACACACACACCTCTTACATCCTAGAACAATGGTCTGCACTGTAAAACATCTTGTAATCTGGAGGGAAACTGCCAGAATCTGTAGTAATCTTGTCTGAACATTGTGTATTTTATGAGTGAAGTTCATCATAAGAGTACATTAAAGTTATTCAGAGCAGTTTATGTCTCACGATAAAGTATTTAGGAGTTTTATCAATATTTTTGAAACGTATTCGTTTGTTTTCACACTTAGATTGAAAGAGACTTTACTTCCAAGGAATTCTTGTCTTTTATAACTTCAAAAAGTGAATTGGTCTTCCTGCATACTCATTAAAGTGTTTGTGTGACTCGTCCAAGTCCTGAAGTCCACATTTATCAAACCACAGAAACTGAATCACCTCCTTTTGTGACTCCAGCCCACAGATCGAGTTTAATATCGGGACGAGAAAGACCCCCGGGCCCCTGAAAAGCCCCTAAGCCCCCTCGTCGGGCCTGGTGGTTTGTTCTCAGGATCTTTGTAGAGCCGTAATCTAAAACCCTCACACATCTTAGGAACGTGACGGCAGAGCGCCGCGCTCATTTTGTCCAGTCTAGGCCCAGCCCCCCTGACTTAAATAGGACATATAATTCAATAAAAAGCACAATAACTCAGGGGGGCTGGGCACTGGGGGGACCGTTGGACGGGTCATTAATGAGTAAAGCTCTGTACAGGGTTACTTGGAGGGCAGATAGACTCTGGAGAGTTTTTTGAAGCTGTGAAATCATATAAATGAATTAGTGAGCTGCAGTCGGTCACTGTAACATCCAGGCTGTCCTACGTCCTGCTTCCACTTCTACACTCTGTTCTGGCTGCAGGACCCGGAGTTCTCTGAAACCCATTTTACCCGACAACATTTCAAGTGAAAACTCATCAGTTTTCTATTTTCATTTCAGAAAAGTTTTGCCTTTACACAGCAACGGGAAAAAAAAAAAAGCCGTTGCACGCGTGCAAAGTAGCAGCATTTCACAAAGTTTTTTGTCAGAATGAGGACAAACTATTCTTTAAATCCACTTTCTACTACACCAACACAAAGATGTCATGACTGCAGACTACTTTACTTTTGAAGTCTTTAAAGTAAAAACAAGGTCTTTCCTGCCTTGTTGACGTCCTGTGATCTCTCAGCTGCTCTCTAGAGGAGAGGTCTTCAATAAGCGCATGAAGGCGATTCCATGAAATTTAAAAATGACTCACAGTGTCTCCGTGCAGGCTCAGTGTCTGATTTAGGAGGTTGTGTCCATTTACGGGTAAAGACTGAAAACTGTGCTTCACTTACTGGATCTATGAGCACAAACCATGAGAATCACCTTCAGGTTCATTGGACAGTAACAAGCACTGGGCTGTGGTGCCATAAACATGTTCATGCTTCAGGCATGTCAATCAGACTGGGAGTCACATGTTTTAGGTTGTAGTGAGACATAAAGCTTCACTACGTATAATCCAGTACACGGTGAAGCTTTTCTCTGTTCGGTGTGTAAATGAATCATCGGACACTGATTAAAACAGGTTTTACGGAGGTTCAAGAATCGAATCTCGTCCTGAACTCAAACTGAAGGTTTTGAACTTCCTGATGCTAACGTCGCTCTGTGAAAAACCTTTGTTGTGTTGTTACCTTCAGGACACTTCGGCTGCGTTTTCCATGGAACTCTCCTGGAAGCCGACGGGCAGAATCAACACTGCGCCGTCAAGTCTCTGAACCGTGAGTAGAAACATCTTTATATTCACCACAAACACCAATACAAACACCTTTAATTCACCATCAACACCAGTACAAACATCTTTATATTCACCATCAACACCAATACAAACATCTTTAATTCACCATCAACACCATTACAAACATCTTTATATTCACCATCAACACCAATACAAACATCTTTATATTCACCATCAACACCAATACATACTTCTTTATATTCACCAACAACAGCAATACAAACACCTTTAATTCACCATCAACACCAATACATACTTCTTTATATTCACCATCAACACCAGTACAAGCATCTTTATATTCACCATCAACACCAATACATACTTCTTTATATTCACCATCAACACCAGTACAAACATCTTTAATTCACCATCAACACCAGTACAAACATCTTTATATTCACCATCAACACCAATACATACTTCTTTATATTCACCATCAACACCAGTACAAACATCTTTATATTCACCACAAACACCAGTACAAACATCTTTATATTCACCATCAACACCAATACAAACACCTTTAATTCACCATCAACACCAATACAAACATCTTTATATTCACCATCAACACCAATACAAACACCTTTAATTCACCATCAACACCAATACAAACATCTTTATATTCACCATCAACACCAGTACATACTTCTTTATATTCACCATCAACACCAGTACAAACATCTTTATATTCACCATCAACACCAATACAAACATCTTTATATTCACCATCAACACCAGTACAAACATCTTTATATTCACCATCAACACCAATACATACTTCTTTATATTCACCATCAACACCAATACAAACACCTTTAATTCACCATCAACACCAATACAAACATCTTTATATTCACCATCAACACCAATACAAACACCTTTAATTCACCATCAACACCAATACAAACATCTTTATATTCACCATCAACACCAATACAAACATCTTTATATTCACCATCAACACCAGTACAAACATCTTTATATTCACCATCAACACCAATACATACTTCTTTATATTCACCATCAACACCAGTACAAACATCTTTAATTCACCATCAACACCAGTACAAACATCTTTATATTCACCATCAACACCAATACAAACATCTTTATATTCACCATCAACACCAGTACAAACATCTTTATATTCACCATCAACACCAATACATACTTCTTTATATTCACCAACAACACCAATACAAACATCTTTATATTCACCATCAACACCAGTACAAACATCTTTAATTCACCATCAACACCAGTACAAACATCTTTATATTCACCATCAACACCAGTACAAACATCTTTATATTCACCATCAACACCAGTACAAACATCTTTATATTCACCATCAACACCAATACATACTTCTTTATATTCACCATCAACACCAGTACAAACATCTTTAATTCACCATCAACACCAGTACAAACATCTTTATATTCACCATCAACACCAATACAAACATCTTTATATTCACCATCAACACCAGTACAAACATCTTTAATTCACCATCAACACCAGTACAAACATCTTTATATTCACCATCAACACCAATACAAACATCTTTATATTCACCATCAACACCAGTACAAACATCTTTATATTCACCATCAACACCAATACATACTTCTTTATATTCACCAACAACACCAATACAAACATCTTTATATTCACCATCAACACCAGTACAAACATCTTTAATTCACCATCAACACCAGTACAAACATCTTTATATTCACCATCAACACCAGTACAAACATCTTTATAGTCACCATCAACACTGGGAAGAACCTGCTGCACAAGAGGAAGAGTGTGAATATATTCAAATCAGAAGTTTTCTTGGGTAAACTTCCTGTATGATTTAAATATCTGGAGGCCGGGCCCATTTTTTTAAAACTTAAAACTAATTCTACTCTGTATAGTTCCTAGAATGAGGAAACGCTTATTTTACGGTTCTTGCGCAGACTTATCAACATATTTTATTGAATAAAGTTTATTCTGCGTCTCCTCATTAGATCTGAGTCCTGCTCAGCGTCTCATGATGGAGATGAATGAGGGTCTGATTTAATTGTGTAAATTGCCGGATTGAGATTGAGATTGATGTGGGGATGACTTGGGGGGGATTCATGCAGTCAGACTGTGGTGCGACGAGCTGAGCCCACGGGGTCTCGTCCACAGGGATTCAAACCACTTTTTATTCCTTAGAGTGCAGAGGCAGGGCAGGGGCTAATCATTTTAGACTCTGGTTGCATTGGAGACAAAGAGTCACTGCTTTTATCCTAATTCAGCTGCTCCTGTGATGAACAGCTGAAATGACTACGGACACGTTTCTCGTCTCAGGAATAATTATTGTGGAGTGCATGAAAGCATTGTCCACAGCTACGAGGGGTTTTCTTCCCTAACCTTCAAAAGTAGGCTCTGAGCGGAGACGTCCTGCGGCACAGCGCCGCTCCGTAACCAGCTTACAGCAGAGTCAGAGTGGAGGTAATTGGTAAATGGGAGTTTGATTCGTCTGGGAGATATTTTCCACTGTCATCATTGGTATTTCCCTTCGGTGTCAGAGTCAGGACCTTCTCAGTTCTATTAGTACAGCACAGTTTCCTTCTCCACCCAACAAAGGCTCCGTCCTGTGCTCCTGCTAACAGAAAATTCCCAACTTGCTTTGATTGAAATTCGATCCGCTTGAACCTGTGCTGAACTCTTTCCAGGCATCACAGATTTGGAAGAGGTGTCTCAGTTCCTGAAGGAAGGGATCATCATGAAGGACTTCAGCCATCCCAATGTCCTGTCTCTTCTGGGTATCTGCCTCCCACCAGAGGGCTCCCCGCTGGTGGTCCTTCCCTACATGAAGCACGGCGACCTGCGCAACTTCATCCGGGACGAGGGACATGTGAGGGCCGACACCAGTGTAGCCTGGTCGTCATTCTTTACTTCAGACTGATGTGCTCTGGAGTGACCGGAGATGTTTGTTCCAGAACCCGACAGTGAAGGACCTGATGGGCTTCGGGCTGCAGGTGGCCAGAGGGATGGAGTACCTGGCCAGCAAGAAGTTCGTCCACAGAGACCTGGCTGCCAGGAACTGCATGTGAGCTGAGTTATTACTCACACTACAGTAAAGACGGGAGGACGTTGAGGGAGAATATTTGTTTTCAGGAGTAGAGCTGAGGAAAACATGGCAGGTGACAGAATCCAGCATGAACCAACAAGTGAGACTGAATAAACGTTTGCTGTTTGTCTTCCCAGGCTGGATGAGAGTTACACGGTGAAGGTGGCAGACTTTGGCCTGGCCCGGGACGTGTACGACAAAGAATATTACAGTGTCCACAACAAGAGCGGCGTCAAGCTTCCCGTCAAGTGGATGGCTCTGGAGAGTCTCCAGACGCACAAGTTCACCACCAAATCAGACGTGGTGAGGGCTCAGTCTCGTTGTCAGTCCACTGATAATCAAACAGTGGGATATGGGACCACTGCTGTCCACTTTTAAGCTCCTCCTTCACATGTGCAGTGTTTAGGGCTTTTTTCTTTTGTGCTACAACTGATAGGGTCTGATCTGCTGAAGGTTTAATGCTTCGTTGTTTTCATGTAGGAAAAGTTTGAAATTTACAGTGAAACATTTTGAAAACGATGTCCACTTAAACGGAAATGGCAGAAGTGCTGAACATGATGTTGTTGTTATGTCGGACCACAAGTTGGTGCTGTTGTGATATGGACAGATGAGGAAGTCGGATTGTTTTCACAGTGACTCTCAACTTTAAAACTACAAAGTCCCAAGACAATATTGACTGGGAGTCATAACACTGTGGAGGAAAACATTGTTGTTATTGTCCATCTACTGAGCATGTGCAGAACAACTATTTACCACGGCCGCGGTGTGTATGTGCAGTAGCAGCATTTTGAAAGAAAATCCTATTTTCCCCGGTTCGCACAGAGGAGGAATCAGAGTGTTTTCAAAAAGTTGTGTTTTCAGTGTCTCCGAGCGCCATTACATGTCAACTGAGGTCCAGAATGCTACAAAGTTGTTTTTTATGTCAATGAAGCCAAAGTCTGAGAGGGATGAATAAAAAAATTTAATTAAAAAAACGTGTTTGAAAACGTTGCACAAAGAGAGAGTTTTCCAATGCTGCGGGATTTTCGGAAATCTCATAATCCACGGTCTGATAAGAAATACCTGAAGCAGGGTTTAATTATGTAGTTTTCCTTTCTTGCATTTTTCACTGCCGTTACTTCCCCTTTACAAGCCAGGTGTACCTGCATGTATGCTATTAGGTTTGGTGGGAAAGTCATCGTCTTCTCTGCTTGTTGGCCAACATGAATGTAAAATGATTCAGTATAACACAGCAGTAAAGATAAGAGAAAAACACAAAAATCGTATGAGAACGTGTTTTTGATGGCCAATAGCTTTCACAAGATAGCGTTATAGCAGCAGAGTGTCTGTTTACACTTCCTTCCGAGAGCAACCCTCACTCTGCTGCAGGGGAGAACAACGCTAAATTCACTGTCTCTGCATATCTGAGTTCACCATCTGTCTGCCTCAGCAGCCCACGTGGGTGAAACCTCTCAGGTGAAGAGTTACTGTTGTGTTTCCTTCATGCAGTGGTCGTTTGGCGTGCTGCTGTGGGAGCTGATGACCCGCGGAGCTCCGCCATATTCGGACGTGAACTCCTTCGACATCACGGTGTTCCTGCTGCAGGGCCGGAGGCTGCTGCAGCCCGAGTTCTGCCCCGACGCCCTGTGAGTGCCACACACTCAAACACTGCACACCTTTCCCCCCCCCCCCCCCCCCATCAGCCGGCAGAACACGGCTCAGCTGAGGAGCCACTCCAGAGCTGCGCGTCAGGGGAAAAGTGAAAGTCGTACAGGCACAGGAAGTCATAAATTCAACCTGCGAGTCCAAGTCATCCATCACCTCAGACGGATTCGGACGTCCCGTCACATCTCACCACAGCTGTGGATCAAATGAAAGTCACTTTTCTCGCCTCACAACCGAAACACAGCGTTTAAATGGGACCGAGTGGCTGTGCTCTGTTTGTCTCTGTTGTTGCTAAGCACTGTGACAGGTGAGCGCACGGCTGGAAGGGCTCACATTTCTTTGTGAGGTTCTTGTCAACAGAGCTGAGTTTTCTTTGGATGTGTTCCTATCAGAGATTGCCAGGTGAAACCTGCCGGCAGTCTGGTAAAGCAGATTGTTTCAGGTCGACGGGTCTTATCTCTAAAAACATCACATCGCTTTCTCCATGGTTTAATGCTTTGAATGCCTGACACAGTCAGTACAAGCAAAGCATGTCTGTTTATGGTGTTACACGGTGTGGCGCAAGTTTCTGAGTATTAGTCATCGATGTCAGTACCTTACTTGAAAATGAGTCAAAGTAAAATAATGACGTGCCTCGGCTAGCTCAGTTGGTAGAGCATGAGACTCTCAGTCTCAAGGTAGAGGGTTCATGTCCCACGCCGGGCGCCACCTTCCCGTGGGCTCACCACCTGCAGGAAGGTTCTTAATCGGTGCAACGTGATCTGGGTGACGGTGCTCAGACTGACACCCCCGGAAACGGATAAGCTGGAGAAAATGGATGGATGGAAAATAATGACGTGCGCATAGCTGTTTTATTGTAGCATTAGCATTAGCATTAGCTGAGCTGTCGGCACTGTGCGGGACAGATTAATGACTGAGTCATTCATCAATATCCGCTAAAGTCAGTGGAAGGAAGATGCTCTATAATCTGTGTGTTAGAGGAGGACGATGATCTATAATCTGGACGTTACTGAAGGAAGATGCTCTATAATCTGGACGTTACAGAAGGAAGATGCTCTATAATCTGGATGTTAGAAGGAAGATGCTCTATAATCTGGATGTTAGAAGGATGATGCTCTATAAGATGGATGTTAGAAGGAAGATGCTCTATAATCTGGATGTTAGAAGGAAGGTGCTCTATAATCTGGATGTTAGAAGGAAGATGCTCTACAATCTGGATGTTAGAAGGAAGATGCTCTATAATCTGGATGTTAGAGGGATGGTGCTCTATAATCTGGATGTTAGAAGGAAGATGCTCTATAACCTGGATGTTAGAAGGAAGATGCTCTACAATCTGGATGTTAGAAGCAAGATGCTCTATAATCTGGATGTTAGAAGGATGATGCTCTATACACATTAGTTAACGCTATCAGGAAGAAGCAGGAAGGAACCACCTGATATAAACTCTGTATGTGTTGACAGTGTTTATCAAGGCAAACTAACATTATTGCTCCTAAATCAGAGGCAATCTCAGTCCAAACTGGTGTTATCGACAGTGGGAATCGTTCATGTTGGGTTCAGGGCTGAGTTGGGTCCTCCTCATGTCAACAGGAGCTCAGTGAAATAGAAACGGCCACGGCAAAGCTTGTCAAAACATTTACAGGAGCTCATGCTAATGCAGAGAGAAGCCGCGCTTCAATTTAAAACTAATCTGTGTTACTTCCTGGAAGTAGTGGAGTCGCAGTATTTCAAACAGTTTGAAGCTTCAGTCCCTTTTATTCCGGCAGTGAGTGATTGAAGAAGACTTGAAATGAAGACCTGGGTGTGACTTTCACACGTGAGCCCGCTTCACAGCGCTCGCTCCTGGTTGACCTCTGACAGTGGAGGTGCGAGCGATGCCAGCAGTGATCTCACTCACAGCCTGCAGATAAGAAGCAGAGCTGCTGTGCAGAGTGGTGTGCGGTGGGAGGGTTCAGGTGAGAGGGAGGCAGGGGCCCCCGAATTCCCCGGCCGTAAATTAAACAGAGACGTCAGGAGGGACGCACGTCCACAAACATTCCCGTAATTCTTCGGCGCTTGGCAGGGTGCTCCAGGTCACTGCAGACACTGCAGTGGATCCGTCTCTGTTGGGTTGGAATGGTGAGATGGTTGTGTTGATTGGTTATGTTTTGAAAATCAATCATATAAAAACTCGGTTTCTTCAAATAAATAACATCAAGCCGTATTTTGTAATCACTCTTGATTGAATTAAATGTACAGACTGATAGAGACTATAGCTTTATATAGAGAAACACAAAAAAATAAACCGTACAAATTCAGCCGTTTTTCTTCATGATTACAGTTAAAAGATTTATATTCAAAGGTTTAGATCTGAGTGTGGAGATATTGATGGACACAAAGAGGCTACGAAAAGACAAAGACTGCAAAGAGACACCAACAAACCTACAGAACAAACCACCAACAGACAGCAGACCTGATACGAAGAGACAAATTACAACTACAGAGATACCAAACTACTGCAGAAAGACCAAAACAGCTCCAAAGAGATGTCAAAGAAATACAGACAAAAAGCAGCTACTACAAAGCAGTTACAACAAAATCGCTGCAAAGCAATAAAACAACAATATTTATGAAATGACCGAAAACAACTAAGAAAACACCCAAAAAGGATTCTAAAGAAAAAACAAAGATACAAACTTAAAGGTGGGGCTGCTTGTATGTGTACGTTGTCTTCAGCAGGGAAAATGCCACCGTTTCATTGTGACACCCCCCCCCCCCCCCCTACCCCCCCCCCAGGTACACGGTGATGATCGAGTGCTGGCATCCGAAGCCGGAGCGGAGGCCTTCCTTCTCCGATCTGGTGTCGCGGATCTCGGCCATCTTCTCCAGCTTCAGCGGCGAGCACTACGTCCTGCTCAACACCACTTACGTCAACATCGACAAGATGAGTCCCTACCCCTCCATGCTGGCCTCCACGACCTCCCCGTCCCCCCCTGCCCTGCCCTCTCCCTCCCATCCCTCCATCTCCACGTCTCTGCCGAGCCACTCGCCGCTCTTCTGTCAGCTGGAGCGAGACTGCTGCACCTGAGGGCGGAGGCGGCGGGGGGAGAGAACTACTGTACCCGATTGTAGCTGATAAAACACTGGACACTGCCTGCTGAGAAGAAGTGTGAGCTCCAACCTCTCACTCACTGTATATAGACTGAGGACCCTCCACCTTCTCAAGCATCACCCAACAGCAAAGAGGCTCCAGGAGCTGCAGGCCAACTTTCTCCACTGCCCCCTGCCCGCTGACCTCTGACCTCTGACCTCTGACCTCTGACCTTGGGGTCAGACATCCTGCGTCTGTGCTCACGCAGGAGCGAGAGGACCGGCGTCAGACCTGGCTGTAATGTGAACATTGTTGTTAATATAAAACTATCACACCTCCACACACATCGTCATGTCCCTCTGAGCCAGAGCAGCCTCACCGATGATCTCAGAACCTCGGGGGGGGGGGGGGCAAACTGAGGCCAGAAGTGTCTGGTGGCAGAACTCAGTAAACAGCAGGGACGGTGAGGTAGAAGAAAACCTGCTGCCCCCATGTGCAGACCACTGGATGCTGTTTGTATGAGTCATTATGGACGATTGGCGTTTGATGTTGGCAGAGAACTACCGTGAGTCACCTGCCTTTAATCCACAGACGTTTCCCAGTTCGTTCTTTTCTTTTTTCTGAGTTGAAAGTCTCCATCATGTCAAACACACTACAAGTCTGCCACCGAACAGCTTTGATGTTTGTTTGTTCGAGCAGTTGACCACTTTGCCCTGAGATTTCCCTCCGTCTGGTTAATGAACGGTCCACGTTGCTTAACGTTTGTCAGATCTGCATCTGTTCCGTGCGATTGAGGTTTTACTGACAGTGAACAGGCTGCAGCTGATGAAAATGGACAGAAGCCTTCATCACATTTGGTTTGTTGAAGCGAAGCGGTCGTTCCATTGAAGAACCTCTTGCCTCCTTTCAGTTCATATGTGATGTGATGTGATACACGGAGAAACACTCTTCTTTTAAAAACAATGAATCTTGATACATTTTCACAGTGCTGGTGCTGAACACTAGGAACATTGTGTGTTATGGACTTATACTGTTTCTTGTTCATATGTTGAATACTACCTGGGTTCCTTTTGTTTTACCGCCGAGAAAAACTGCAGACCCCCTATCTAATGTCTGATGAGCCAAAACATGGCGGTGAAAAGAACCACTGCCCAACTATACCGACACTTCATAGCAATGTTCATTCCCCCAGGCCTGCTCCAGACTCCAGTAACAATCCAATTCTGCTTTCTTAATATGTCCAAATCCAAGGAAGACAAACTCAGAGCGGGTCAATGTCCAGGACTCAGTCCCCTTGGGACTTCTGTCACTCTCAAAGGGGGTCAGGGTCCCACAATTGGGAAGTGAATATAGTGTGTAACAGTGATTTCCAGCCCTGGTCTTGGATGTCTGCGGTCCTGCCTGCTCTTTGTATCCGTCTGCTTCAGTCTCGAGGTGACACGATCACTAAGCGCCAAAAGAAAAAGAAAAAGAGCAATGAGGAGCTCGTAGTTTCACTCAGGTGTGTTTCAGCATGGAGAGACTAAAAGGTGCAGGACTGGACCCTCCAGGTATTTCCTGCTATAGTCTGTTGCCACTTACATAGTCACTGCTGTAGCAGCACATTCCAGACTAACGCCAACTTATGTTTGTCCCTTACTGGGGACCGTTTCACTTTCTCGTCCATCGGCGCCAGCGCTGGTTGACAGTCGGCTCCATCACCTGGACCACAGCCGGGCCTGTCTCACGTTTCTACCTGTCACATGTGTTTTGGGGGATTTGAACGATAATGAACCCTCACACACTCGTACCACAGTCTTCACACAATTATGTGAAAAGTATGTGGAAAGTGCTTTTGAATGGACAATGGACTTCACTTATGTAACGTTTTTCTATTGCAGCCCTGAAGCGCTTTATATCGTTAATCACATTCACACACACACATTCACACACCAATTAAAGGCTGCAGCCATGCAAGGCCCTGTTACGCTAATAGGAGCAGTTTGGGGTCCAGTGTCTTGCTCAAGGACACTTCGGCATGTGGACATGGGAATCAAACCTGCAACCTTCCGGTTGGGAGACGACCGTTCGACCAGTCGAGCCATGCCAACCTTTTTTTAAGAAATCCAAATGAGCTGGAGTCTAAAATGATATTTAATTTGTGTGCTAACGCAATACTTTGATCCCTCTACTCTTTAACTATTAGTAAGTAAAGACGTCTGTCCTACAGCTGCATGAAAAGGTGCATCAGGTGTTCATATCCTGATGAAGGTTTGTGACCGTGTGAAACAGGAACACTGGTATCTTCTGGGAGTTCAGAGCTCATATTTCTACCCTGTGGAGGTTTGAGCCTCTGCGTTCAGCACGGCGCTCATTGCAAGGGGAGGTTGTGGTTTTTTCAATAAATATACATCATAATTCAGATTAAATCTTAACTTTGTTCAATTTGATGTCTAAAGTTTGAAATATTCAGAATCTAAAAATGCCTGTCTCCCTCGTGCTGCAGCTCACCTGTATAATACGAAGTGAAGACGTTACAATACATCATGAATACATCCACCTCCATCAGCTCTTAGAAGAAGTTCCCACTGCAGTATTGGCAGAAGGTATAACACCTGACATTCAATGATTCCTTCTTTAAAACAATGTTCAGCACCACATATTTTGGCACATATTTCATGCAATGTCTCTAACATGTGTCTGTATTCAGTGCAGCTCTGATATTATGTAACCTGTGATAATTCTATTTACTGTACCTCTTTCACCTCTGAGACGTCCGGATGAAGATAGAATAGAATGTTTGAAGTAAGCCTGTGTATTTGCACGTTTTTTTGTAACTACTAATCAACCGATCAGAAGAGAAATCGCAAAGTAAAATGATATAGTCTCTTTTAAAAGCTCATTTCAAATTAAGCCATTACCAGATTAAGATCCTAGGACGCTTTTCTGTCCTGAATGTACTGGTCTCTGTTCGTCAAGAACAATTTGAGTTAAAGAAAGGTGTTAACGACAGGGGGACAAGGACACGGGGACAAGGACATGGGGGTCACCAAAACACCCAACAGGGCACCTGCAGTGACGAGCTCTGCAGGAGTGTGTGGTTCAAGCAGAACCTGAAAGTTATCAGTAGATGAAGAACAATGTGAGTCCCGTTCTCCTGGGAGGTCCTCACAAAAAAAAAAAACTACAAATAATTAGCGCTGCCATTGTTTTCCTCCTATTTCCTGTATATCTCTCCTTCCATGACAAAAACAACAACAACAACAAAAAAAGGATGTTAAGAACTTGACTATAACACAAAACAGCAGAAGTCAACAACAATCATTGTCTTACACTGTTCATCTCCAGCTGAACAGGATCATCTGTCTCTGTCGGAGAATTCAATCATCTCCATGCAGGCTGCTGGTTTATTTCTAGAATTCACTCTCAGACAAGCTAGACTTCTTTTTTATGCCTTTGCAGGACACCATTATCTTCCATTAATTCAGTACAATCACATTTAAAAAAAAAAAACACACAATCCTTCAGTGTAGTGAAAATGTTGGCTTTGCAGTCTGTGTTCTGTCTGCTGTGATTCCCAAACTGTACCAACAAGGACGTGGGCTGGTGATGACCCCCCGGTTAGTAAGAAGATCAACCAGCAACGTTTTGTCCTTTCAAAGTCATTAGCTGTGACTCAAATGTACTATATGTAAGAGTGACTTTTCCTCCTGTAACTGTTAGTAACTGTAACTTTGGTGCATTTGTCCTGCTCTCTCATCAGTCTGTTGTTAGTCTGTCACATAGGTTTTTTTTTGGTTTGCCAATTTTAATGATGAAAAAAAAACAGATAAAGGTCAAAAATCAAATTGACCACATTTATGAAAAGAATCTCCTCCGTTATCGACGGACAATTGTCTCCAAGTCTTGTTTTCTTACAGGAGGCAGTGAGACTCACTACACCACCTTGTGGTCTGAGCTGGTATTACAAGACAGTGAGCCTGTTGATTAAATCACTGCTGCAGCGCGTGTTTCTTCACATTCTGTCATAGTTTGCTTGTTGTTTTTTTTTTAAATCTTTAGAGTAAAGAGGCTAAAATGTGGACTCACCGATGGCCTGTGGCCCTTTCCTCCGTGCTTTGTGTCGCATGTGGCTTATTGTTTCTGCTGTGAATGGCTGCTGATGTGCTGGGGCCATCGTTGGACAGGTATGAATGTTTGCTATGACGAGAAAATTGCTGTACCATATTTTTGTATTGATGATGAGCCTTGTTTTTTAAGATAGAGTCAGTTGGGAAGACAGTCGGTGTATGGTTGCACCAGAATCGGAGAAAAAAGTCAATCAACTCTGTTTGGTTTAGTTTTTGTTTCAGACGATCCACTGCCATTTTTTTGTAAATACGGAGAAACGAGCTCGAAAGTCGCTCAGCTTCAATATCTTTACTAGATTGTTGTATAAGCGAAGATAAATCAACTGGAGCCGCCGCTCGATACCCAAAGTCTGCTGTTACTTTGACCGCCTGACTCCGACTTGTTGTGCTAAACACTGTCAGCTCTCTTGTGTCTATGTATGAGAATGTTGTCTGTACAGAAAACCTGAAGGTACATGTTCCTATGTAATGTCAAACGAGTTTGTCAGTGTAATAAAGCTACAATATCAGAGTTGCCTCAGTCTTCACGCTCTCTGTACCGTAGAAGCAGCTGTGTGGTTTTCAGACTGAACAACCCTTCCCTGGAGACGAGCGTACGGCACGGCTGTAGACCAGGGTACTGACGCTGCTTGGTACGGTCCACTCGCTGGGTATTGTACAGTTGACATGCAGCTGTATGAAGAAAACACGCCTCAGTTTTATAATGGACGATAAGATATTGTCAGCGCGGCGACACACTGTGAACATGTGGGTGTTCAGTTCAATTTCCTTTTGCATAGCGTCAAATACAACACAGTTGTTTCAAGGTACCTTTACAGAGAAAAAAAAAAAAAACAATACCCATGTATCCCATCCCCAGTACACATGAGCAAGTAGTGGACGAGTGGAAAGGAAAAACTCCCTGTGAACAGGACCAAACCTGCAGAATCAGACTCAGACTATCAGAAGTGGAAAATTTCTGCTGTTCCGGTTCCAGAGAGAGAGAGAGAGAGAGAGAGAGAGAGAGAGAGAGAGAGAGAGATGTTTGCGACATATAATCATGATAAGTAGTGAGTGAGAAAGGAAGAATCTTAGGTCCTCCAGCAGTCTTTACCTATAGCAGCATCAAAGTGGTCTTGAGAGGCCTGAAGCAGCCATAACTGTAAGCTTTATTAAAAAGAAAAGTCTTTAGCCTAACATTAAAAGTACAGACTGTGTCATACTGTTTAACTGAAACTAGAGCTGTTCCACCAGAGAGGAGCCTGAGAGCTGAAAGTTCTGCCTCCATTCTCCTTTTAGAAAACCTGGGAACCTCCAGTAAGCAGCACTCTGAGAACCAAGTGTTCTTCAGGGCAATATAAGAAAAATACTAATACCAATACCAATACCAATGCCAATACCAATACTAATACTTCTTTCAGATATGATGGATCCTGGTTGTTAAGAGCTTCATAAGTTAAAACAAGGATTTTAAATTATATTCTAGATTTAGCAGGAAACCAATGAAGAGAAGCTCATATCGGAGTGATGTGACCTCTCCTGCTAGTTTCTGTCAGAATAGCAGACGATTCGAGTTTTGCAGAGTGATTTTATTTTGAAATCTTTTATTTTTTTTAATAGATTTGCAAACTATTTGCCCAAACTGTTCAGAATACTTCTAATTGAGCTTGAGGATATTTCTCCTGCTGCTGCTCCGTCTACAACAAAATCAACCTGAGTGTGGCTAATGCTAATGCTAATGCTATGAGAACTGTTTTCCACTGGATCCACAGATGGAACTGAAGTAAATATTGATGGGATGATTTTCCTTGAATTGGGTCACAGCAACGTCTAACATGAATGCAATGTTGAGGATATCATGTTCAGCATCTACTCGAAATATATTTATTATATATATAATGAATCTGTCTGAGCTCAGTATTATATTGCAGTAAAAGTCTGAGAATTCAGATACAGATTTCAGTATGGACCTGGGGGACGATACACTACAACAAATAGAACTGGCTTCTGTGTTTTCCAGTTGAAATGCATGAGGTTCAGATATTTCTGGTTACTTTTACTTCTGGGACGGATAAGAAGACTAGCTTTGTAAATGGATGTGATTCCTCCAGTTCTGGAAAGTTGGGGTAGGATTCCTCCTGTAGTTGGACAAAGATTGATGATCAAACGATGCGTAAATGGGGGGGGGGGGGGGGTGCTCAGGCTCTGTTCACATCCGACCTCTGACCTTTCACCTCCAGCTCCCCTCTCCTCTGTATCCCAGTCTGGACCTCACGCCCCTCCTTCCTCTGTCTCACTGATCCAGGAACATGGTTTTCACACCATAAAAGGCCTCAGGGTGTGGAAGACAATATTATGAATCTTTTTAAAAAGACTGAACTCTTCTGATCTTCTCTGGCAGTGTTTTTATTGGCCTTGACAAGAAGACATAAGTCAAACATTTTCGTTATTCTTGCGGCGCAAACTGCTGCGTCTTTAGTGGCTTAAATTTGCTCACAAGTCAAAAGTGGTGAACCGTTTTAAATTTTATAGTCATTGTGCATGTCTGGCAAAATGGCTCCGTAGCGCCCCCTAAATTTCTTCTTTTACATTCGTAACATCTAAAACTGGCAACAGGCTTAACACGTTTCACCGACGTCCAGGAAATTCGCTGGGTATATGCGGCGGGTCAAGCCACACTAAACTGTCCACGACACCCGGACTCTAAACCCAACAGGAAGTCTGACATTTCACATTATGTGTGAAATGTGTGAAACACAATCCTCCGAGGGAGCAACTCCGAGAGGCTTGAAATCTGGCCAGTCTACAGAACAGGCCTTTCTGATGAAAACGTTTCATGATGTAACTATAATCTCAACGGCCATGGCCACGGCGCTCCTATGGATATCTGATGCTTCGCCATGAACCAGGAAGTGATGTGTCGCTCTGCTCCACATGCTGCAATCTGCCTGAAACTTCACGTGTTTCATCACTGTGCTGCCTTGAACACATCCATATGCTGATGTCCATTCACAGTCATAGCGCCACCTATTGGTGAGAGGACATTTCAGGAATTATATTTTCACATACCATGGCCCCAAACATTGTGATATCCTCCTTGAGATTGGTCGGGACCTGGAACACATCAGGACACGCAAAAACATCGTGACACCCAAACTCTAAACCCAACATTAAGTCCGCCATTTGGTCGAACTCCTGCTACACGGTAAGTCCAGGATTATACAACAGTTCTTTCCGATGACAACCGGATCAAAGATTCTTCCTAAAAGTCAAAGTGGTTGGCCATGGCAGCGTGCCGTACATTTGATGGTTCAGCATGAAACAGGAAGTGATGTGTAGCTCTGCTCGACATGCTGCAACAGTCCAAAAACTTTACATGCTTCATCAAATGGTCTCCCAATGTCCCGACGCAAACATAGCACCACCTGCTGGCAACAGGAGAGATCATGTTTTACATTTTTAATGCGTTATCATGAACTACTTTAGATGTGGTGCTGTAAATGTAAAATATGTTGATGGTGAAAACTGTGACTTTTCGTCAAAAAGGAGCCACTGCAGGGGGGCCGTAGAGCCACTAGGGAGCAGCTGCAGAGGCTCTACAGCAGGGGTGGGCAATTCATTTTTACACGGCCACATGAGAACAAAACATTTTATGGAGGGCCGGAACAAAAGGCTGAATTAAAGTCTGCATAATGTTAATAGAGTTTCCTTATATAAAGCAGTAAAGAGCATTGTTTTGATAAGTTGGTAAGACCAGTAAGAGTATATGTTACAATTGAGCAACGAAAAAGAGAGGTTGTCTTAGAGAAAATGACATTTATTCATTAAAATTTCCCCAAACAACGAAATGTGAACATTTGTACAGTTTTAGATTCATTACATTACTGACCATTTCAGCCACATTCAGTAAGATACATCATATTAGAAAATAATGATGGGAACTTGTAGTCTAATCACATTCACACACTCATTCTGTGTTTTTCAGTTCTTCTTTCTTGTTCAGTGAGAGAAATCCGGTCTCTGTTGGTCTTTAACGAGAGCATCAACGTCAGGTTGAATGTCTGAGGCGGAGATGTGAAGCACAGCTGTCAGAGGGTCATCACTGAGAGAGGATCTGGACCTGGACTTGTTAAACTTCATCACTGAGAATGTTTGGTCACATATGTAGGTAGAGCCAAAGAGAACAAACCTCTTCTCTTGCTTAAGAGAAGAGTAGAATCCCAGCAGTGGTCGTGACTTACAGTGCTCTGCCAGTGTGACATCAGACTGCAGGTCAGTGAGCTCCAGCTGGACATCATCAGGTACATCCTCCTCCTTAATTGTGGATTTCACTTTCACGATCTTCAACATTTTTTTTTATTTTTTTTCATTAATTCAGTCAACTAGTTGATGTGTCATCCAAAGCCTTGCTCCAGTGTGAATGAGGAGGATCAATTTAGCTGCTGGGTATTCATCTTACTGGAACCTGAACACAAAGGATCACCACTGATACAAACATAGTTTTCATGCAACGTGATCAAGCAAAAATCAATGATGTTAAGTATAAACAAAACTTAAAAAAATTGAATTGACTGTTGTTTCTGCATTTTTGCACCCACTGCAAAATCTATTTGATCAGGTAGTGAGGTTCGCCCTTTCTTCGCTCTCCTCATCGTTGAAAAAGGGGGAGCTCTTCTATACGGTACCTTCTTTCCTGCTCTTCATAACAAATGGACAAGGCGCCTGTGAGTACAAGGTGCTTTCCAGGTGTGTAAACAAGATCAACATCGTATCTTTGCATTTTCATCATTACGCGCTGGATGCGTGGTGGCATTTCCTTTAGGTTCTTTTTGAATAGAGACAAGTGGCCGGTGGTCAGTTTCCACCGTGGAAGATGGTAGTCCATACACATAACTGTGAAACGGCTCCAAACCAACGCCTAAACACTCCTTTTCAATCTGGGCATACTTGCATTTGGACTTTGTCATAGCCCTTGACACATAGGCGACTGGTTTCCAGCGCTGTCCCTCAGCTTGAAGAAGCATTGCTCCAGCGCCATCTTTGTTGGCGTCAGTTGAAACTTTAACCTTTTTCGTGTGGTCATAGTAGGCTAAGAGTTTTCCTTTGTGTTTGCCACTCTTGCTCATGTTGGGTAAGCCATTTAAAGTCACGATCATTGTGTAAGAGCTCCCAGATGCAGGATGTCTTTGCTGTGAGATTAGGAATAAATGTGCCTATGAAATTTACCATTCCTATGATGCGCATGACGCCTGTTGTGTCTGTTGGTCTTGGCATGTTCAGTATAGCTTTGATCTTGTCTTTGTTCCGTTGTCCACCTTGAGCTGTGAGTTTGTCTCCTAGGAAGAGGATCTCCTGCACTGCGGACTCACACTTGGCTCTATTGAGTTTCAGTCCGTACTTTTGTACACGCTCCGTCACTGTGTTAAGTCTCTGACTGGTTTCTTGGAGAGTGGAGCCCCATACAATAATGTCATCAATGTGAAATCTGACTCCCTCTAAGCCTTCGATGATCTGTTCCATTGCTCTGTGGAATATTTCTGGTGTGGATTTTATTCCAAACGGCAGTCTAAAGGCCTCTTCATACTCCATAAGAACAAGACGAAAGTTCGGCAGTGCGGGGTCCTGCCGAACAAAATTACGTAATTTCCTTCGGCCAGCTCCCTCTGGCCGAAGACATTTGTTTCGGCTGTGCCAACCACCCTGGCCGAACTATGTGGGTGCCGCACTGCCGAGACTTCTGCACTGCGCATGCGTGTTCCAGTTCGCTCATGACTATCAGTCATATTTTAATCATATTTAGCTTGTAACAGCGCTACTGTACGAGCGCCGCAGCTCGTTAAAATGTCAAGGCTTTTACATGATGCACCTGAACGCATCACGTCAGCTCCTGTAGTTAATACCGGACTAACATGGCGCTCGGACAAAAGCTCTCTTTTATTACTGAAAAAGTTCAGAGAAATGTATTTCTGAAAGCACTGGAGGTAAGAAATATACTGCAGTTGAAAAGTTTAAACGCTGCATCACAGACGTGTGGCTGCTGCGAGGGGGCGTGGCCTGCGAGTTCGGCAGCTTCTTATTGGAGTATGAACAGTCCTGCCGAAAAAGCTTTTTTTTTTCTGCTGCTGGCTGACGTCACTGCCGAATTTTCTTCTTGTTCTTATGGGTTCAAAAGGGAGTATGCAGGGGCCTTAAGAAAACTGTACCTCCAGAAAGGTGTTTTAAAGGTACATTACTGAGTGCTGCTCTCATCTAGTTTTAACTGCCAGAAACCTAGTGAAGCGTCAAGTTTTGTGAAATAGTTTGCTCCTGCCATTTCACTGATTATTTCCTCACGTGTAGGTATTTGATAATACTCAGGTTTGATGTTTTCATTTAGATCGTTTGGGTCCATGCATGTTCTCATCTCACCATTCTCTCTCTTCGTGACAACCATGGAGTTGACCCAATCTGTCGGTTCCTGGACCTTTTTAATAAATGACATGACTGCGATTTCAAATGCAGGGCGGTCAAAGAGCCGTCCAACGACTCATTTTTCAGCTGCATACGAGATCTAAACATGTATCTTCTTGTTTTTCTTCGGAGTGCAGTGAGCATGAAATTGAGAAAGCACAACGTCCATCTTATCTTTATCTTCAGCCGTATCAAACACAAACCTATTGTACACTTCAATGGCTTGTGGCCCAGCTAATGTTAGCAGAACCTTTTCTTGTGTCCGGCTTCCACTCCAGTCCCGTGGCCGTGACATACAGGTTGAACTGTTGTTTGAACGCACGCCACTTTTCATCAATGTTGCCCTTCAGTTTCAGGCTTTCTGGCGGCTTCAAATCCATGCCGGCTTCCTCGTTGTCGGCCGTGGCTGCCCAACTTACTTTACTCCTGGTACCGTGTCGTGTTCGTGTTTTAAAAGTAGATGGAAGAGGCTTGCAGTTGTGCCAGAAGAACTTTAACAGCCAGCTCACTCGCAGTCCGAGTTCACATGTTGTGTCTCTCATTCCACTGCTGCATCGTTCAAACTCTGCTTCGCTCAACAGCAGCGACGCCTAGTGGTCAACACTGACCATAACAGTGTGCTGAAACTGCGAGAGAGCTAAACCAAGATGCCTGCTCTCCAGGACCAAGCTTGGACACCCCTGGTTTAATGTATAGGTTTATATTTCTATTGCTTCAGTTTATTCTTGTTTTTATAGTTCAGCGTGGGCAGCAAAGTAAGAATTTCATTGTCCAGGGAAACACGTTTCTTTACTGTACTTTACTGAATACAAACACTTTGAAACTTGAATGTTGAATGTTGAATGTATCACTACCTCCTACACCACTTTCTCCACTACCTCTGTCTCCTCCACCTCCACCCCCTCCTACACCACCTCCTCCACCTCCCCAGGTTCTGTTCTCAGTCTTTGAAGACAGCGGCCTCCTGCTGTTCACCCGCCTGTGGCAGTTTGGCTTTCAGGTCTGTGATTGTTCCCCTGTTACCTCCTGAAGGTGACTTTCCTCTCCAGTGGCACAGGTTGCAGAAAAAAATACACCCCAGACCGACTGATGCAGACGCATGCAAGGACCCACACAAGACGCATTCCATATCAGTACTATTAGACACTTTTATTCTTTAGCTAACGCAACGTGAAATGGTTTGGAATGGAGGCTGTACGCATGACACCATATGAAAATATGAACGAGAGGATGTTGGGATGTTAGGATGGCACCTAAACACATTCATATCCACTAAATTGACAACAGAAAACACACACGCACTCACACGCACACGCACATGCACGTGCACACGCACACACACACACACACACACATACACACACACACACACACACACACACACACACACACACACACACACACACACACACACACACACACACACACACACACACACACACACAGACACACACACACACACACACACACACACACACACACTCACACACACACTCACGTGCCTACTCAACCACCCACCCACCCACACACACATGAAAGAGCACTTTGAAGTATTCTACAGCTGGACCACGGAGTCACAGAAGTCCTGCCAACCTCCAGCTCGGTCATAAACGGTTGGTTATATTGTTGGACTTGATATGTGAGTTCATAAACCAGCATGGGAGGACTTTCTCAGGTCCAGAGAGTCTGTGTGGAGCAGCGAGAGGAGAAAACATCCACCAAACACAAAGCAGATGCTGCGTTGTGGTGAAACAAGGCACCAACAGGATGGGTTCTTTATGTTCAACATCTTGTTCATTTTGTTTCAGGAGCACCTGCTTGGTGATGACAACTCCAAATAAGACATCCGGTGTCGTGCTTCCACTACAAATGTATTTTTAGGGGCTGAATGCTGAGCTCCTGTGTTACAGTTTGAGTGGTTTAACTGACTACTGGGGGGGAAACTATAACTCAGCTCAATGGGCTCAACATGTAAGACTTCCCACAAAGTCTTTCCCTTCATTATTTCAGCCTGAAACCTGGACACATCAGGAGAGACATCAGAAAATCAAGATCATCATCATATACTGAATATATATATATAATGAATAATCTATATATAATGAATAATCACACATCATATACTGTAGTATATGATGTGTGATTATTCATTGTAAGTCATCTCATGATCACAATCCTTCATATTACAACATACCGTTTATTGCATGCTTCAATGATATTCTGCAGTCCTACCTTTCAATTCAGTTTAATTCAATTCATTTACATTGCAACAACATTTATCGGAAATAAAACTGTTGAAATTAACTTCATTTGTAATTGAAATTGACTAGAAAACAAGCTTGTGAATCTTTCCATTAAGATATTGTTTCTCGAACTCAAGACACTTATAGCCTCGTGAAAAACTATGTACCTATGTAGAAGTCCTCACTAGGGATTCACCGATACCGATACCAGTACAGTAAAACCTCTGATGTAGGGACGTCCTAAAATCCAAGGGCAGGTGTCCCCTGAAGACAGGTGTCCTCTCTCACAAGGACAAATTGTAGGACCAGTTGATATTGAACGAACCAAACATCAAATATGTTATGGTTATTTAAAAGCACATAACTGAACCAATACAAGATGTATACAATATATGTACATTATATATATATATATATATATATATATATATGTGTGTATATAAGATGTATAAAAGCTAATTATTAAATAAGATTTAATTTACTTCAGGGACCACATACAGTCCAGTTTCATTCTGGGTGGACCAGACTGGTAAAATATTACTATAATAACTTTTAAATTTACGTCTGCAACGTCCCCTAATAACCACAACAATCAGGGACTACAAGCTCCGGTCGAACTGCAGTAGCTAGAAGCAGGCGGAGCGGGGCCATAGACCTATAAAACTAGAGTTATATATAGTGGTTTATGTGTTTATGTGCAGAAGTCTACTTCTAAATTTCTATGTGGTCTGTATTCTTCTGCGTTTTTGTTGTGTTTGGTGAGTCGCAGCGCCCCTAAAGGCCTGGCATGTGTACTACATGCCCTGAAGCCTCGTGTTGAGCCGTGTTCATAGTGAGGTGTGGACGGTTTATTGGGAGAAGGCCAGGGAGGACAAAGATCGTTTTTTCGTCGTGTGGATGTTCCCTCAGTTTACAACAACAACTAAAGAGAAAGAGAAGTATTTTGATTCAATAAGTGAGTTTTACAATAATTTCTAGCTAAACAAAGCTTCTGCCAATAGTGCTTTTAGCTTCAGACATCTTAGTTGCCCCAAAAATTATAGTATATTTGCAATAGCAATGTGAGTATCGGATCGGGAAAGTATCAGAATCGGCCGATACTCAATTCTGAAAAATCTGATCGGTATCGGGGGCAAAAAAGTGTGATCGGGACATCCCTATTATCTACAATATTTTAGTGTCTGTAGATATAGCCTCCTTCTAGATTGCATATTATTTGTGTGTGAGGATTCAGTTCCTGGTCATCCGTCTTGTCCTGCTGCTTCAGGTTGTGTTCTCCTGATCCACACCGATGGTTGCATGAATAGGGCGAGCCCCTCTCTCATAATGCAGTGTGTATTGCTTGCAGCAAAGTACAAGTACACATGCTTAACGTTTAGCTACGCTCATAGTGTGACAGTACCTTGCATGGCTGCTGCCTCCAATGGTTTGTGAACGTGTGTGTGTGAATGGGTGAATGTGATGAAACATGTAAAAGCGCTTTGGGGGCTGCTCACACAGCGGAAAAGTGCTTTATAAGTAAATTCACGAACTTTTCAGAAACAACCAGGAAACTCTCACTACATCAGAATGTGCAGAAGCTCTACTCTATTTCAGCCAGAAATCTCAGCAGCGTTCCTTCGGAGCAGACACCCGGCTGTATCCCCTCCAGCGCCACTGAGGCCTCAGCAGTCGAGACCACATTGAGTCAGTGCCTCCACAGTCGTAACGCCTTCAAAGAAATGACCATTGTCAGCTTTGTGGAGTTTTATTGATGACTGGAATGTCATTTGGAGACCACTTCCATCCAAAATGTGCGAGAACAGGAGCTTTGAGCTACTGAGAGTCGTCATTGTCAACATTACTTTGGGGTTTACTCTGGGAGGATGCCAGAAAAGGTCCCAAACACACAATGTCTGCTGGAACCTGTTAGAACGATGGAAGATTTGTGCTGGTATCAGACACTATGGCCCAGCTTCCCACTGGCAACAAAAACCTGCCGAAACGGTAAAATGAGCTGCTGATTGGATGAATGGATGAACTCATGTGCTCCTCACCATCGCCCCGAATCCATTAAAGAGCTGATAAACATTTTTCAGTACAAAAAGTTATATGGCAAAGAATAGTAGGAACATCTGATAACTGCCTGAGCAAATCTAAACATTAGACAATAAATAGAGATTGTCGATCACACCCCGAAGCACTCTGTATCCGGTTCATTTGTATCTTCATATGATTTATAATGTCTAATCTGGCTTCAGCAACTACAACGTGAACGCCAATCCACATTTCTCTGCTTGGCCTGAAACAATTGTGCATGAATGACGTTCCAGGGTCTGGAAGCGTTATAAATCCAGAGCTTTGCACTTGTTGGTTAAAGAATGTCAGTCCAGCGTGAAGGTCTTCAAGGCCAGCGGCTCGATTTACATGGACAGAAATAATGTGAATCAAACTCTGATTAGAGGAAAAACCTCCATGCGAACAGGTCTATCTTCAAATCCTGCTCTGATAGGGTCCATTCAGACAGAACCAGAGTTCTGGTTCCTCTCCATCCTTCTTGTGAACAGAGTCCATGGCCAGACTGGTTCTGATCTGGTCTCCATAGATGGAGTCAGATTCTCCCCACTGAGCATGTCTGTTACATAGCATCACCATGTGACTCTTCACCATGCTGGTTCCCAGATCAGACCCGGTATGGGTTTGATCCACTCTGAATGGGAGGATATTCATGGTGCATTCACTTCACTGTATTCAGTCTTTATGGAAACGGGACAATCTAATCCCTCTGTCAGAAACTACTCAATCAGACTGATTAAAAAGTGACTATTTAAACAGTTACTGGGTCTTTCTGTCTTACTGCCAGTGAAAAATGTCACTTTTCAGATTTATATCCTTGTATGTCAAATAAGATGTTTTTTCGTCATTCATTTCACTTGTGTCAGATGTGTAAAGACAACCCGATTAACCTCTGAGATTATTTTTCTGTTCTACACTCGTAAGGACTTGAATTAGTCACTGGGTCCTGAGTAGAATAACTCTCTGATCGCTCATGCAAACATGTAACCGCTGTGAAAGCAGTGATAATGCGGGCTGGGAGTGCTGGCTTAGCCAGGAATTCCAGGGGAGTGCGATCACAACCAGGCTGGCGTTGAAAGCTCATATCTGTGGTTTAGTGTGGCACCAAAGTCCCAGAAGGCCATGTGGAGTGGAAGCAGTGAGAGTGGGATTTCTTTTTTCTTTTTTTTCTTTTTTCAAATAAAGCAGGACATTGGAAGGCAGGAGTCATTTTGTATCAGCACATGACAAGCGAGAGCAGGATTCCTCGAGAAGTGATGAAGAACATGGAACCACATCAGCAAATACTATCGTGTTGATAGACATCCAAGTAATAACAAAAATGTAATACTGAGAAAATACCAAGGCTGTTTCACAGAACTGAAGTCAAAAAGAGGGTTTTTCTTGTCCTGAGAGGGGATTTAAATATTCCAACAGATAGAGGTTTTTATGGGTTTTGAGTTAAATCGGCCAGAACAGGTGAATGATGAAGTTCCCAGCATGTTTAGGTCACTCTTCTAGTTAAAGTCAGGTTTTCATGGGGGGATGTCTCCTTGTGCTAACCCTAACAAGACAATGAGACCAGCGTCAAATTACAAGCGTAAATTGTTGTACTTTCGCAGGCTCTGAACTTTTGACAGTAGCGACGATTACATGGACAGGAACAATGGGGCTGAAGCCTGATCAGTGAATATTAGATTAGAGAAAAGTAGAAATTCAAGAAATGGTCCACAGTCTTGATTGGAGAAACGTGGGGGACTCTCGGGGTGGTTTACAGTATTCAGTCATATGAGCCTCTCTGGAGGTGTCGGTTTATGCCAATGAGTGTTATTGTTGACTCAATGCCATCCTGTGTCAGCATTCAAACACTGAATAAACACACCTCTTAAACCACAAATACAAAGAACACCAGAATGACATTATCATCAACTCATAAAAGACTTTCAAACGTAATGTCAGAATCAGATCGGAGTCTGAACAAGAAGCCACATTACGCCAAATTCACTTTCTAATGGTTTTAACAGTAATATGTGTCTCCATATCTAGGCCAGAATAAGTTACTCTTTAGTCAGGCTGTAGAAACTCAGGACCACTCAGTGGTGCAGTGGTTAATCCACTCATGGTTCGAGTCCGGACGGGGACTTTTTGTGTGATGTTTGCACGTTCTCCCACAGTCCAAAAACGTTTCTGCGGTTACCTGGTCACTTTAATTGAACGTCGCTGTGACATCTCTCTGCGTCCGTCCTGTGATGGAGAGGTGTCTTGCACTTTAACACGAAAGATGTTGGACGGTAAGTAGCATTAGCGATATCTTGTATCAGCACAAGCTCACAACCCTCATTTGGATGAGGAAGACAGACGTACAACCACAGTGATATCATGACAAGTTACACAGGAATCAATCCTTCACCGTAAAGGCCTTTGAATACTTTCTGCATTGCGTGTCCACAGACCGCTTGGACTTGTACGTGAACACGCACAGATCTGTATCCATAACACACGTTCGTGCACGTTCCATAACGTAACGATCCCAAAAATATCTCCACTTCTAGTGGCCAGGTGTTCGCCTCCTTTGCTAAAGTTGTTTGTATTTCATTCCAGGGGTTCTGAGCAACCTGGCTCTCTTTATATTGCTTAAATTGTAATTGTACAGACGGGGATACTGACAGATCTCCTCCCACAAGTGCCCAGTAGACTCTGCCTGGCACATAAAGTCGGAGCTCTGTGTGTTGATCTAACACATGTGCGGTTGGAGCGCTATGGCGCATGCACGGCCAGAGCGCACAGTCCACGCTCTCTCAAAAATTGGGCTGCACACGTAGAGGGGTCGGATGACAATATTTACATCACTTCTCTCTGAAAAGTCCTTCCAGGGACGAGAGGTGCAAATTAGTGTCAAGCTATATACTCTATGTGAAACACATCAGATTTTTTTCTATGTATATTGCACTGTCCCTGATAAATAAATAAATTGAAATTGAACTTGGACCAACACGGACTGTGTGGACACGCGGACACGGAGAGGATTGGACGGCCTTAACGCATCAACCTCATGAAGCCAGGGGATCAACCAGGTCATGAGGACTCAACTGACCCAGACTAATAAGCTGCCATCAGATGTCATTGTAACAAAAGACCCTTCTTCTCCAGGGTTCTCCAGGGTTCTCCAGACACAGGACATGGAGTCAGCTTTCCTTCTCACTATTTTATTAAACACAACGCAACACACTCCTGCGGCTCCCTATTCAGCCCACGCTGCTTCTTCTTCGCCATGATCGGCTGCTGCCTTCTGTCTTCAGCGTCTCTCCAACCAACACCAATGAGTCTGCTGCTCTGCTCCTCTTATACCCCTCAGTATCGTGGGAGAGATGGGCCGGAGGTAATTGGTCCCCCTGATGAGACACAAGTGTGCCCCATTACCCCCCTCCCACAGTCATCTTCCCATTGTTGCTCTCTCCATGAAGTCCCTGCGGGTTTACAGGCAGCCTCAGGTCAGCAGTCCTCATCTGTCCACACTGTCTCTGCCCTCATTTCAACACTGCAGCTAATAAACTGGCCCAAAGCAGACTCCAGCAGATACTGTCAGGAGGTGAAGAAACATGGCCTCTGCCTGATTCAGACTTTGATGCTGTGCCAAGAGGGCATTTCTCACAGTGATACTCAGAGAGGGGCGGTATCACTCAGTGTGCAGTAACCAAAGTGATACTCAAACAACAAAAACTTCTGCTGCTTCTTTTTTTGTAGCACTTCATCTACCTGCACATGCACTGCGCTCACTGCCTGCGTTTGGGGCTGATCGTTGTCCAAAGTGGGAGCAGTGTAACAAGTATCTGAGGTGACTCACACCAGCCTCCTCCTCACATGCAGGGAAACCTGGAGGGGATGAATATCTCCCGCCTGCACACAATGGCTGCACTGCAGGGCCGTTCAGCTCAGGACAGATTACAGGACCTTTTTAAATTGCCTAGTTTGATCCTGCATGCCTCATCATCCCTAACCCGAAGCAGCACTATTATTGAGCCGTTTGCGCTGATGATAGGCCTTTAGTCAAGAGACAGACCGACAGTGATGATGATAATAGATCATAATTAAAGTGTTCGAACATTAACTGAATAACATAACTAAAAAGACAGCCCTGGGCTTCTTTTTTTTATGTATACCGAGAATGTAGCATGAACAGTGTCACGGTGAGTTCAAAAGATGAGTAATCAAAGACATAGTAATGCTATGTTAGAGGACGCTATTGTTCCTTCAGAGTGGAGTCATGTATGAGATAGATGATGAAGGATGGACAGAATCAGACCTGTCTGTTTCTTTAGTGTAGTGGGTGGAGGGAATCAAACCAACTCTTTGTACGCTTTGAGGTGGAGAACAGCTGAAGCCATGACGAAGCACCAAGCAGTGGGCCAAAGCTCGTGGTGAGGAGGGTCTTCATCAGCAGCCCGACCTGCAAACTAGAATTCTCCCAGTCAGCAAAACCTTTAGTTTAAAGGGTCGTCCTGCAGAACACCAGATCTACATGTCTTTTCTAAGCACCTGGAATCAGGTCACTTGATCATTTGTGTTGGAAGACACTTGTCTCCTTGTCCAAGTGTCTTCACCGGTTCAGATTGTTCACTAGACTCAGCCGGTTAGTCTGATTGAACGGTGGAGTTCAGATATTTAAACCCTTTGGGTGTGTCGCCAGTGTTTCTGATTCAGTTCGCTTTGAGAAGCGTCCTACCCAGAAGAATGTGAACATCCATAGACGGTCAGCTGAGGATACAATCTGCACCTCACCTCTTCATCCCCTGAAGAAGGAAACATGTTTGCCCCAGACGACTCCTCGGACGCCTCCTGAGCGTTGCACACCACCCTTTGAGGAAACAGGTGATTCAGCTGAGCCCGCAGAACTCTGATACCTGGCTGCTGGACTCTAAAGGCCTCTTCATACTCCATAAGAACAAGACGAAAGTTCGGCAGTGCGGGGTCCTGTCGAACAAAATGACGTCATTTCCTTCGGCCAGCTCCTTCTGGCCGAACAAATTTGTTTGGGCTGTGCCAACCGCCCTGGCCGAACTATGTAGGAGCCGCACTGCCGAAACTTCTGCACTGCCGTGTGCTGCGCATGCGTGTTCTAGTTCGCTCGTGACTATCGATAATATTTTAATCATATTTAGCTTGTAACAGCGCTCCTGTACGAGCGCCGCAGCTCGTTAAAATGTCGGAGTGTAGGCTGACGTGATGCACCTGAACGCATCACGAACAGCTGTCAGCTCCTGGAGTTAAAACTGGACTAACATCGCGCTCGGACAAAAACTTTCTTATAACTGAAAAAGTTCAGAGAAATGTATTTCTGAAAGCACTGGAGGCCAGAAATAAACTGTGCTGTTGAAAAGTTTAAACGCCGCTTCACAGACTTGTGCCTGCTGTGAGGGGGCGTGGCCTGCGAGTTCGGCAGCTTCTTATCGGAGTATGAACAGTCCTGCTGGAAAAGCTTTTTTTTTCTGCTGCTGGCTGACGTCACTGCAGAATTTTCTTCTTGTTCTTATGGGTTCAAAAAGGAAGTATGCAGGGGCCTTAAGTGCACATAAAACACTGCAGAGGAGAAACCTGAGGCAGGAGCACAGATCATCAAACCAGAAGCAGAAACACAAGGACCTGCATGAAACAGGACCTCCACAACATCTACAGGAAGCAGGAATAACAACTGTATCTTTGACTCCATCACCAAAGCCAGGAGAGAGTGGAGCAGCTGATTCCATATCGTTCATGTAGGAAAGCCTCAGTCGGGAGGTAAACAACAACTGAGGCGCTCCATCAGTTCAGCCCCTCTCTCTGCAGTCTGCAGCGCTGCTGTTTGATCCTCACCTTATTCTCTGATGCACTTCTATTGGCTGTTATCAGCCCGTCGCACATCGCTGCAGTGACGCTGCACTATTTAGTCATTTCAGAAAAGTTTTGACTGTTTTTACTTTTTCAGGCGATCTTAACCATTCTGGCTCTTTTCCGTCCGTCTCTACACTTGATCCCTTTCAGCCTCGTCACCTGTTCTGGCCCTTGAGCCCTTTGGGGTCTTGTGCCTTTCTCGTTGTGTTTCCAGGAGGTTAATCACGTTTAGATCGTCACCATGCCTCTTCAGTAGTGCACATCTCAAAGGAGCAGATTGAAAGTCAGATTGGGAGTAAATCTCTATTTTCCGTTGAGATTTTTCTTTAGAGGTCACTCTGGAAACTCTACATTTCACAGCCGAAGTGAAAGCTTCAAGGAGCCACAACATAGGAGCTGTAGAGCGTCAACCAAGGAGCGAGAGCTCCTGCAGAGGAGCTCTAGAGCGTAGACAGAGTGGCTGTCGAACATCTACAGAGCGGCTGTACAGCGTCGACAGAGGAGCTAAAGAGCGTCTACAGAGTGGCTGTACAGCGTCGACAGAGAAGCTAAAGAGTGTCTTACAGAGCGGATGTACAGTGTCGACAGAGGAGCTAAAGAGTGTTTACAGAGCAGCTGTAGAGCGCCGACAGAGGAGCTAAAGAGCGTCTTACAGAGCGGCTGTACAGCATCAACAGAGGAGCTAAAGAGCGTCTACAGAGCGACTGTACAGCGTTGACAGAGGAGCTAAAGAGCATCTACAGAGCGGCTGTGCAGCGTCGACAGAGGAGCTAAAGCACGTCTACAGAGGGGCTGTAGAGCTACATGTGGCTGCAGAGCTGCAGGTATCAGACTTCTGATCTATGTGTTTAAACTCGACTCTTTGAACATACTAAAGTCAACACTCACTCCCCATCTGTGATAATATTTAACCAGTCTCTCTCCGTGGACCCCACCTTCCTCCACCTCCGTCTGAGGGTGGGTGGGTGGGTGGGTGGGGTCAGGGGTTTCCACTGTGTGTTAAGTTCTACGTTACAGTTACTGCCATGATTCACACTGTGAAGCTGAACGGCTCAGAAACGACCTTAGCTCACCATCTAGTGGTGAAGGGTGTGGCGTACACCAGAGGCTCCCACGAGCTCTGTATCACTCCCCCAGGGAGGTATGGGATCCTCTGACGACTTCTGGAGTTTATATCATCTGCAGTTGTTTGACATGTAAAACAAAATGTTAAAAACAACACATACACGTGGACAGAACAAGACCAAAAAAAAAGTCAGTTTTCTCACACAACAATAAGCCATAACATTAAGACCAGCTCTAACAGTGTGTGAGTCCCCCTAGGAGCTTTTCAGGTGACGTTTGGAGCCATCACCAGGAGTTGAGATAAGATATGACCATTTACAGCATCACACAGTATTCATCCACAACACGTAGTACATGTGTAACTGCTTAACTCAAAGTAAAGGAGCTGATGAAGTTCAGGAGTGAGCATCACACTAATGATTTAAGGTTGATGGGGAGTCCATCCAGGACAGCAGGAGTGTCGCGCTCATTCATGTTCAGGGGCCATGTACGACATAGTCTGAGCATAGTGATGCATATTCTCATATTTTATTAATCCCTGTGGGGAAATTACTTTTTCTACATTGACCCATCCATTTTCTGGGATGCAGTGATGGGAGTCAAAGGTGTTGCTCAGGGACCCACGGGGACCTGTCCTCTGTGGGATTTGACCCTGTCAACTTCTGATCTCAAGTCCACTTCTCTTATAAATGTTTATAGGCCCACCATATATTATGGGTGAAAACAATGCTGTGAACTCTCTAGAGACCCTGTGATTAATTTGTACCAAACATTGTTTCTTTAAAAGATAAGAAATGATTTTCTGATGGATTGTTCGGGGAGTTCATATCATGCTCAAAGATCTAGGAACATGTGTGTCTTCATAAACTCACTGTTGTCACCAATAGCTTTAACGGCTCCATCACTTAAACGATGCAAATCCCCACTGACGAGTTAGAAGTCAAATTAAAGTGATGAGTAGACGACTCATTCACTGAAACTGTGAGAAAAATCTGTATCTCAATTATAATATGCAGGATTAGTAGCCATATGCTGTATTAGCGACAGATGTTCTACTTTTTCTTTTAAAAAGGTGATCATTGGTCTTTTTATTGTCCTCCAGTCTGTCAGGACATGTCTGATTCTCTCTAGGTGGAGGGAATCTGTTAGTGTCGTGATCCACTGGTTCAAAGGGAGATTATCTGTCAAGTATGTTGAATGTGAATGTTTTCTGGATGGATTTTAACTGGATGAAAACTGGGCAAAACTTTGGAGTTCTTCATATTTAATAGTTATTATGCCTGTATATCACTCTAGTGATATGTGGCCTCTGAAATGACTTGAACTTGACTCTCCGCTGTGGCTATAAGTGATTGTCAGCGAGGGAAAATGTGATTTGATAATCATCACCTCATATATATGAGTTAAAGAAAATCATTTAATTTTAAAATTGTATAATCATAACATCCAAAAGTACTTTAATATACAGAAGTGATGTATTTGTGAAGCTGTAAAATATACAAGTATTTGAAATAACCTTGTGTCAAGCGGTTTTATAGAACTATAGAACAGATGTGTAGTTTAAATTCGTTAAGACTAAAACTTGGATAAAGTCTGATGTACTTTTTGTTGTATGTTTATATATTTCTAGAGAAGAGTGCAGTCCATCAGTAATTTGTTGTATAAAGAGTAACTGTAAATGTAAAATTAAGTATTCAATACTTATGATTAGGGTTTACTTAAAAAAAAAACTTTGACGTAAATACAAAAATCTACACATTTTATTTAATTAAATTAAGATGTGTATTTTTGTACATATGTTCAACATCAAACAACAAATATCAAAGCAAATGAACCAATGTCACTGACATGTCAGCCTGCAAGTATCAAATGATCATCATGAACCTCAAGTAGTAATTAAAAACATTAAGAGGGTTACGGAATCTCACTCTCAGAAAAAGCTTGTGTGTTTCTGTGGAAATGATGGAATACAGTTTTGGAGGTTCCTGGAAAAGCTAGACAATTAAAGTTTGTGTGTTCAGGTCATTTGTTCTGCGTGTTTTTGGGTCCTGTATGGTGTGTTCAGCCTGGTGTGTTCAGACTCTGGTGTGTTCAGTCTCTGGTGTGTTCAGACTCTGGTGTGTTCAGTCTCTGGTGTGTTCAGCCTGGTGTGTTCAGTCTCTGGTGTGTTCAGTCTGGTGTGTTCAGTCTGGTGTGTTCAGACTCTGGTGTGTTCAGACTCTGGTGTGTTCAGACTCTTATTTGGTGTACTCAGACACTGTTGCATTCAGACTCTGGTGTGTTCAGTCTGGCGTGTTCAGTCTCTGGTGTGTTCAGACTCTAGTGTGTTCAGACTTGGGCGTGTTCAGTCTGGTGTGTTCAGTGTCTGGTGTGTTCAGACTCTGGTGTGTTCAGACTCTGGTGTGTTCAGTCTCTAGTGTGTTCAGTGTCTGGTGTGTTCAGACTCTGGTGTGTTCAGTCTGGTGTGTTCAGTCTGGTGTGTTCAGACTCTGGTGTGTTCAGACTCTTATTTGGTGTACTCAGACACTGTTGCGTTCAGACTCTGGTGTGTTCAGTCTGGCGTGTTCAGTCTCTGGTGTGTTCAGACTCTAGTGTGTTCAGACTTGGGCGTGTTCAGTCTGGTGTGTTCAGTCTCTAGTGTGTTCAGACTCTGGTGTGTTCAGATTCTGGTGTGTTCAGTCACTGTTGTGTTCAGTCTCTAGTGTGTTCAGTCTCTAGTGTGTTCAGAATCTAGTGTGTTCAGACTCTGGTGTGTTCAGTCTGGTGTGTTCAGACTCTGATGTGTTCAGTCTCTAGTGTGTTCAGATTCTGGTGTTTTCAGACTCTGGTGTGTTCAGATTCTGGTGTTTTCAGACTCTGGTGTGTTCAGATTCTGGTGTTTTCAGACTCTGGCGTGTTCAGATTCTGGTGTGTTCAGATTCTGGTGTTTTCAGACTCTGGTGTGTTCAGACTCTAGTGCTTTCAGTCTGAGACTTAATTGTATTATAGGGTGCTACGTCACCACCCTCTCGTCACCGTCTCGACGCTCTGCGCCGTGACGTCACGCAGCTCTGACAACCTGGTGGTGCCGGAAGAAAAGATGGCGGATCATGAAGAGCAGCTATCCGACGAGGAGAAGGTAAGACAGCGTTTGGTTACGGCTTTCACTGCGGCTCCCGCCGTCAGCCGGAGGGGTTGTGGCTCGCAGCGACCCTCCGTCTCCCGGTAAATGCCGTCGTCCACCGGCGCGTTGTGAATGTGGAGAAACGCCAGGCCTCCGCCGCCGCTCTTATTATTTTTAGCTCAACTTCCGCTCGCTGCGACGCTCCAACGGAGGCTCCTTGTACGGTCCGTCCTCAAAATAAATGGACCCAAACGCGCTTCCCGGGAAGCCTTTCTGCCGCCGAGGCGGTGGTCGTCCCTCCGGCGTTTCCTGACGGTGTTCGGGAAGTTTGTTCCACCCGGCTGGGTTAGTTAGGTTAGCATAGCCGCAGCCTGCTTAGCAGCGGCTCACCCACACGCCCTTCTCGGGTTGGCATCACTTCACACATGGAAACGTCCAAACTGGAGGAATGTCACCGCGTCTAACGACGGCGGAACCGTCACGTCGTCTCAGGCACACGGAACCGTGTATATTGTGGGCGGCAGCCTGCTGAAAGGTGGGGACGAGCCCGTGTGGGATAAAACTCTAAATTTAGATTAACAATATTCTCACTGTGCAGGGGGAATTCCTCCAAAAGTCCATTTTTTTTAATTGAGAAGTAACTGGTAATGTTGGCAGGGTGATACAACACAACACCTCGGCAAATGTTAGTTCTCTCTCATTTCCTTAATAGAACACACACACACACACACACACACACACACACACACACACACACACACACACACACGCCCCACCGATGCTTCCCATGTTCAGCTGTCACAGTTGCATATGTACACATAGATGTTCTTATTATACTAATAGAACCCCGCCACTTTCTCCTCCTTATCACTGTGTAATATTGCAGCTTTGTGAGTAAACAGATGGTGAATGACTTTTTCATGGTGGTTTTAGGTTCGCCTGAAAGGTTACATCATCAGTATGAGTCTGTCTGGTAAACTTGGGTTTTGAGAAAAGGTTTATGTAAAGGAAACCAGATGCAGGATACGTCTTAAACCAGGCCTGCCACTCAGTGTTGGTGAGGATCAGCGCCAACATTCGCCCTCTGGATACTGAAGGATGGGTGAAGGTGCATAATGGATTAATAAACGGTGATGCAAACGTGCAGCAAATTAACTAAGTTGGGTGTTTGTGGACTAGTCACATAAGTCCCACGTATTCGCCTGTCACTGTGTGTTTCTGTCCTGATCATGCCACACTTTGTAATATCTCAGTCAGCAATTAGAAGCGTTAAAGTGTGAGGAAGTGTTCAGCGGCCAGGTTACGCAACACACCATTCACAGTCGGAATGAGGTTTCGTTTAGTCTGCCCCTTCCGAGTCTTGAGAATAGGGCGGGATCTCCCCACTCGTGTCAGCGCTTCATTTCTTGCGCTAAAGACAAGATGGTTAACTACTTCTGGGCAGTGTGAAGGAGGCCTCTTCATATCTCAACCACTTTGACAGCCTAACTGCATGGCTCTCAAAGAAAAGACGGTGGCAGTTGGTAATCTACCAGGGTGACTGATGCCGACACCATAAAGTAGATGTTGTTTATTCCCTGTGAATATGGGCAATGTGTGGCCCAGTGGCTCACATGTCGAAGCCCAGAAGTTTACACCCAGTCTTTGCAGTCAGTGGCCATCTCTTAAGCGCTTGAGGTCTGACTAGTCGACTGCACTCTCGCTCTCTTCTGTGCATCTCAGCGGGAACTTTGTGAAATCTGCTTTACAAAGTTATTGAAAGAAAAGCAAAGTGTGCTTACTCCCCATGACGTTCTTTGTCTTGTTTAGGAGGAAGTAGACGGAGCCGATTTATTTCAAGCGTCGGTACAACGTTTGTGTCAGACACAGTAAACTGTTTTGGAGTTTTTCTTATGGGAATATTCTCTATACATGCCTCAGAGGACCGAGGAATCCTCGTCCCACTGATGTTGCTGTCAGCCACACCTCCTAAAAAAAGATCCGAGAGCTCCCCGATTGGGAATTACCAGAGAGGCTCCTCCATTTGTAAATGATTAAACAGGCTGAAGCCTTTCATGTCTGCTGCGGGAGTTCTCCAGCTTTCTGATTACAGCAGAGACGCACACACGCACACACGCACACACGCACCCACACACACACGCACACACACACACACGCACACACACACACAGAGTGTGACAGGAACTGTCGTTACTCAATCAGTTAGCTGTCAGTTCCTCTGCCTGCGGGCACATTCAGAGCAACACTGACACACTTTTATTGTTTTACCTCTGTGTCTGTCTGTTGGGGCGGGTCAAGGGATTTCACATCTTTACAATCAATGAAATTAGCCCGGAGCTACAAAACAATATTAAATGAATGTATTAAATAGAGTGCATCTCTGAAGTTTCACAAGGTTCGATTCCCATCTCTGCCTGCCTACATGCCGAAGTGTCCTTGGGCAAGACACTGAACCCCAAACTGCCTGGGTGAATGCAGTGAGAGCGTGAGTGGGTGGTGGTGGTGGTTGGAGGGGCCCGATGGCGCAGTTTGGAAGCCTCGCTTCCGTCAGTCTGCCCCGGGGCAGCTGTGGCTACATACGTAGTTTACCACCACCGAGTATGGAAACAATGAATTATGCAATCTATGGCGTCTTTGAGTGTCAAGAAGAGCGCTATATAAAACCAATGCATTGTTATTATAACATTTACATTTTTAGCTGCTTTATTCTTTAACCTTTTGTAGTGATTTTCGCTCTTCAATCTGTTTCAAACCTCCGTCTTGGCTCTGAATCTTTGGTCCTACGTCGCACTGTGAGACCAGTTCCAGGACAGACGTTGTCATGGTCTTTTACGAAAGACAACCTGCAATAAAATTCAGACATCGTCAGATATTTTGGGTGATGGTAACTACTTCTGTGACCCGTTTGTTACGTTTACATGCATTGTGTTGGGTTGGAAAATGAAAGACCATAACGGTAAATGTTGATGTAAAATGCTAGTAGCAGCTAACAAGTACTTACTTTAAGCTCCCTTTACAAAATCGTCATCCCAAGTTGGCTTCTTTTTCCGAGTCACCACCGCGTCCATATTCTGCTTCTCCTCTTTTTCAGGGTTTCTCTCCAAACATAAATGCCGCGACAGCGAAGGCTCAGTTTGTATTTATGTTTAGGACGTCTTATTGCGCATTTACGTTGCCTCATATCGTCCTGTTCTGGGATTCAGCTTGCGTTCACCTCGTGCAATGTGCACACAGCCAACTTCATGTTGTGGCTCAAAGTTTATTAGATTCATGTCGTACAGTGTGCTTATCCGTGAACTTATAGTATTTGAAAAATCAAACAGTCTGTAGGAGCCTTTAAGCCGTTTTAGCGACTTTAACAAATGTATAGATGGAAGCATAAATACCTGTAAGAAATTGTTGATTCATTTTCACATGCTCACCTTTAAAGGAGAGTTCAAAGTAAAGGTGTTGGCAGTTTCCGAGGTCTGTTCAATTCTAGAAAGCCCCAAAGCTTTGTTTGTTTGTTTGTTTGTTTGTTTGCCAGCTCTTTGTTACATCTGATGCCCTCCAGGTGGGCCTTTGACCTCAGGTTGGGAAACACAGCTGTCTGGTGGGGCCTTAGCCTGAGCTGGCACACCGTACAAAGAGGAAGCTAAAGAAGTGGTCTAGTTCCTCCCTCAGACAACCCAACACCAATGAGTCTGACGGGCTTGAAGGATTTATCACCATTGGCCTTCTTAACCTTGATTCAGCAAAAAGCAAATTAAACCTTCTGTGATCTGCTGGATGTGTTTGCTGGAGGTTAATGTTTGACACTCTGCTGCAGCAGAAGGACAATGAAGACAGGAAAAACCATCCGTCTCTTCCTCTGCTTTGTTCACCTCGTGGTTGTGTCGTCTCCCTTCCATCACAGGGCAAACGCAGGTTATACGCTATAGTTTATGTCTACTCAGTTTTGGCTGCGTTCACACTGCAGGCTAATGCGACCCAATTCCGATTTTCTGCTCACAAGTGACCCATATCCGATCTGTTTTACTTCAGAGTGAACATTGCAATTTACTTTCAACGCAAACACTGTCGATAGGGTCACATATATGCAACTTCCACATCATTGAGTCACGAATCTGCACCACAATGTTAAAAGCTGTTTTTATTTTCCTCAATCGCCTTCTTTCACCCATCATTTTATCTAGATTTCATTGAATCCTATTGCACAAGCGCTTGAAAATAGATATACATGCGCTGACTGGCGTAGTATCCATATTTACTTCTTTAAACTATGTACTCGGCGTGACGATGCTCCGCCTTCTGCGCATGTGGGCCACTCTGTGGTTGGCTAATGTTCACAATGTAGTGTGATGGAGGTCGCATTTAAAATGTGATGTGAACGATCATGCAAAGAAATCAGGTCATGGCAAGAAATCAGAATTGAGCGTTAAGACGTGCAGTATGAGTGTAGCCTTTCAGTCACCAGTTGACCGCAACTGTGTGAAGAAGTCAACCTGAAGCATGAACAGGAAGAATATGCAAACTCGGGTCCCATTTACATGTTTTTAATTGAAAACGGAAAACTATCATTGCTTTTTGATTGTCTGTTTACACAACAGTGGTGCTCAGAGCCACTGAAATCGCAACGTTGTGAAAAAACTGTCTCTGTGGAAACGGGGAAAAAATTTCCCTTTTCTGAAATGCTGCAACTGTGCATGTGCACCACGCTCATAATAAAGAGTTCTTACATGTATGCATGAGTAGGTGGGCAATTAGAATGTTTTCCTCCAGAGTGTCATGACTGGCAGTCCATATTCACCTGGGACTTGGTAGTCATTAACAACTTGGTCATCTGTCCATACAAAAGCCCCTATACTCCCATGGTTAATATTTGTAGCGTCTTGTTGTCTGCGCACATTTGTGGTTTCATTGCAAAACAATCAGCAGCACCAACTCGTCGCTTGGCATGCTAATGGAATTGTTTTAATCTTTTCTGCCGTTTCCATGTAAACCCCAAACTTTTCTGAAACGAAAACACAAAAATAATGCGTTTTCACTTGAAACATTGTCGTGTAAACAGAGCCTCAATAATCCCGGACATCAGCTCAACCATGTAGCCATGACAACGAGGCAAAGTGAGCAATAACGCACTTTCTAAAAAGGAGATTCAATCATTGAATGCAGCGTATGAATGTGAAAACACAATTGGCACGTCTCTTTTTGTTAGTTTTTGCTGTAAAACTGAAGTGTAAACGTCCACTTGAGCAGCATGTGAAGCTGGCGAACATATCAGGAGGAGGCGGTTGATTCCTGCTGTGGCCTGCGGTGTAAATAATGTATTGCAGATAGAAGCCTGGGTTAAATGAATCTGCTTTGTAGAATAGAGCCTGTGTATCTGACTGCATCTGTGGAAAGATCAGCACGGAAAGAGTTGGGAGCGTTCAGGCCAGAGGCATGCTTATTGGCTGCACGTCAGAGGTTCTCAAATGAAGTCACTGTGCGCTCTGTCACCACTGTTTCTAAAGATCAGCTTATCGGCACTAAAATCCACAGTAATATCCTCTTTTCACTTCTTTGTCATGTCGCCTTTACTGTAAATTATTGTGAGGATGTGCTGTTGACTGTGCTGCTAATGCTGTTCTAGATTGTTCGTCCTGATAACTCTCTTATATTACATTTGTCGTTTTGAAATCGGCAGTGAATGAGATCAATCGCATTTGAAATCTTTTAAGCAGTTGGAGCCACACATGGACTTCCATTCACAGCAAATGGTGACACAAAACAACTGACATAATTCATCAGATTAATGTAGCGAAGATAAAACGGTAGATTAGTAAAGACACATGGGACCAAAGGAGTTCTTCGTCCTCATGAACTTTTCTTTCCTCAAATCTTCCACTTTGAGGGCTTTGTTACACACTGGGCCAGAAGGGTCATAAAGAAACCTCAGATAAAGCATAATCCTTTTAACAATGCCCAGTGAATTTAATAATGATGAAATGAAAGCATCATGCATAAGTGGAGAGTCAGCGGAAAGTCTCTGCAATCTTCTGAGTGTCCCTGAGTCTGGCTGCATCCGTTAGCTCAGTATCGTCTCTCTATCAGTCTGCAGCCGAGCAAAACACTGGACAAGATTAACCCAAGCCTTAAACTGACATGTGGAAAAGTCACTTCATTCATATGGAATTTGGCGTCTTGGCCTATGGAAATATATAAGAAAGCCAGTATTTTGTGAGTCTGTGGTGAACCGTCTGATCTAGACTGAAGTCAGACTGACGTCATGAATCGTTCTGCTCCTCAGGAGGCTGAATGTGAGCGGAGTGCTTCCGCTCTATATTGCGTGAAAAAGCTCATGTTTCTTTATGCTCATTTCCACTGTAGTTTAGGAGTTTATTAATCTGAACGGGTGTGGATTAGTGATCAGTAGCTTCAGCCTGAAGACATTCACTTCCTGTCCAGAGAGCGATCTGCGGCCCAGTTTACGCGACAATAAAAACAAGTGTAACCGCAAAATGTTCTTCACTTAAGGGGTCTGTTTACATGACACCGGTGCTCGGAGCCACCGTGACTTATTTTATACCGGCTCTCAAGGCGGAACATTTCTTACATTGTCCTGATTCCCCCCGGCAGAGACTGCTGGATGCTCCAGAGTGCTCTTACTGCTCAGTGACATGACGACGAGTTTATTACAGCTTCGTGTAAAATAAACTAATAATAATAATATTAAAGCAAACGGAGCTCTGGTATTGGAATAGTATCGGTATCGGCAGATATCCAAATCCGGGTATCGGGATCGGATCGGAAGTGAAAAAAAAGTAGATCGGTGCATCCCTCGTTGTGTCATGACTCCCAGTCCATATTCTCCTTGGACTTGGTAGTTTTATAGTTGACAGTCACCGTAGTAACAGTCCAACATGGTCGTCTGTCCACGAGAATGTCCATTTACTCCCATTGTTAATGTTCACAGGGTATTCTTCTCTTGTAACCACACACACACTTGTGTGTTTATGTGGTTTCATTACAAAAACAAACCAAAAACCCACTGGTAGCCTGGCATGCTGACTACGTCCATGGAAACTGACATCATTTTCAAAACATTGCCATGTAAATGTAAACTTTCCTCTAATGAAAATGCAAAGACGATGTGTTTTCAATTGAAACGTTATTGTGTAGATGAGGCCTTAATCAGCATTTACAGGTAAAAAAAATAATCTCTAAGCATTTGAGATATTTTGTTTAAATAGGGTTAGAAATCCAGCTAAAACAGTTGCTCTTGGGACATAAAAGGTTAATCTCAGCAGAGTAATGGGTGTGATGTAGGGACCACCACACAGAGCAGGCAGCGCTGTGTAATCCCACATGCTGCTAATGAAACATTATAAACAAGCCTGGCTCTACCTCTCAGGCCAGTACTCTCAAACTCTGATAGACGTTCAGCCTGGAGCCTGCGGGGCGACCCCTCCTCAGTTTGAATTAGCCCTGGGCCATATTCTGCCCTCTTCATTTTTTCTCTCAAGGATGTTTGGATGGAGGAGCGCCAGTCTTGGGGATCAACCCTACAAAGTGCCTGCAGGCCAACACAGTGCCGCAGTTTGCTGCTATCATGATTTCCCTGGCACGATAAGGATTAGGGCAAGTGTGGTTTCAGTGTCAGCGGGTGTCGTGGGATTAAAGAGCGGGCGCTCCCCAAAAGGCTCCTGGGTAATGTGAGGATGAATGTACAGTGAGCGGGTTGAAAAGACCGCAGAGCAGCTGGTGTGTAGGCCAGGAGAGCACAAAGACCCAGGAACCCCCCACTGCGGGGGGGGGGGCTGTCTCGGTTTCCACCTCCTTTATATTCCCACTTCATTGTTCTATTTCTTAGGTTTGATGCATGCGAGCTCTGCAGACTCCCTCGCAAGAATTCTGTGATAATGAATGTGTCGCAGAACTAAGAAAAGAATAATCTGTTTTCAAGATCTGGACACACTTAGCATGTGATAAGGTTGGCCAGTAATCCAATAAAAATCATTAAATAAAGTGACTGAAAAACAACTCGTCCAGTCACCAACTGGCAATTCTTTTTCTTTCCAACATACCAGTGCAATCATACCGTATGTCTCCACTACTCGTTGAGAAGTAGAGAGAAGCCTCCAAAGTTTTTTTTAAAATGTCTGTTTTTGACCTATATATTTGGTATATGAGCAGGTGATTTAAAAACACCACATTCTGCTTGCCCAAGAGGGGTGCCCAAGCACCGGGCCTTGGACCAGCACCGGTCCGTGGAACATGCGGTACCAGGCCGCAAACAGAAGAAAAAGTTTTATTTCGCTTCACTTCAATCAGGGCTTCTTTCCAAAAAGGTTGGGACCTCTTCTTTAGATTGCATTTGACTTCGTTATTTCAACATCAAACCGGGAGACAACAGGACAAAAAGCAGTGGAATGAAAATCAACACAGTGAACAAACGAAAACTGAGCTGCAGGAAAAAAAACAACCGCAATCAAAAGCCGTGGTTCCACCGCGCACGTGCCGGAGTGTGTAAAGGGTTGAATCCCCTCCATTGATGAAGTGATCTATTGTTCCTGATCAGTTTGGTGATGACGGATTAACATTTCTCTGAGAATCTGTGTGTTCTAACCACAGACAGTAGGTTGTTCCTACAGCTGTCTGTCTGTCAGAGGCGGCAGCCGTTATCAGTGTTTTAGTCCATTAAGGAGGAAGTCTTAATCATTTCAACGTCACATGAGGCCATAGGGAAGCGTGCGAACAGTGAAATGCACAAAGTCAGCTGTTTGATGTGAGCAGATTTTATTCTGCGACATCAAAAAACCTTTTTAAAAAAGGGACTTCTAACAAATAGCTAAAATATAAATAATGACTTGTTGATGCCCACACTAAGGAACAATCTCCCTCCTCATCCTCCAGCCAGTCATTGATTCAGAATTCCGTCCTTTCCTTCAGGCTGCCTCAAATATTTAGCGTCCTGAGCCGGTGCTGTCAGATGTCATCATGAAAACCACCCAGGCCTCACATGTCTTTTCCAATGTAAAAGATAATCCATCCTAGTACGAAGACACGTCATATCTACCATCAATGGCATTCAAACTTAGACTTTGTTCTGAAACTACATGAACTGGACTCAATATTCTTCTTTTCTAACAAGAAATGTCAATTGTTATGTCCTTTCTTCTTGAATCGCCTTGTTATAAGTACTTTAATCAAGATTCACAGAATTTCCAGTACATTAGAAAAGTACTGAGAGAACTGCATTAAATGTTTCCATGGCTGCTTCCTTCAAGCTCTGCATGTCATCATAATAACCCTGTTCTAGATTGTGTTAACGGATCATATCCACTTCATTATTTCAAATTAGCATCACTGGCACCACATTTCAGTGTGTGTTTATCATCACAAGTCCTATCGCAACTACACTATCTAATATTCAATGTCAGAAGCCTGATACTCTTGAAGAGGTGTGAAGTTCCTGTAAAGGTCCATGTTCAGCTACTGGCAAATTAAATCTGGAACAACTCAAACCACAAAGACGCTTGTGATTTGAGTTGCTAGCTAGAACTAGCTAGTGCCAGCTAATGCTAGCTAGTGCGCGATCGGTTACGTCTGTCCAGAGTGGACTGAAGACGGAGCCCAGCTGTTTAGACGGTGGCGTTTGTCCTCAGTCATTTAGTTTAAGAATCAAGACCTACCAATGGCAGTTAGAGAAAGTACCACTTATGTCTCATTTAAGAGACAACTTAAAGCATGTCTCCTCGGTCAGCAAACTTCTGACCACTAGGTGGTGCTTTAGTACACAGGAACATATAATTCTATCATCTTGAGTCGGTCTGTTTGCGTGAGTGTGAGGGGGGAGGGAGGAGTGTATGGGTAATATTTGGAATGTGTGATAAGGCACCTTAAAGTTCCTCCACCCGAATCCACACGGATACCGTTGAAATACTTAGGAGCCAGTTTCAGTTGTTGATGTACGTCTCTAATACGTTGTCAATACTTTTCTGAATGAAATTCATCATTACACTCAGACATAAACTTTCATATTTAGCGAAGGATACACAGGATTGTTGACATCTTTGCATCACGGAAACGCTCGAAGATTCACGAAGCAAGATCCAAGATTGTACTCTGGATATCACTGGATCTCGATTCGCTCTGGAAAAGCGATTAACGATCAGTTTCACAACAGTTCAGATTATTCTCGTGGCCTGACGACTTGTTCTTTGAGAAAGTCTGGATTTTTTTCAGGCTAAATGGGTCAAATGTTGTTTCTGCTGGAGCTTCGGCGACGCCGTCATTATATCCCAGAAGCCCTTGTGGCGGGTTTCTGAGGAGGACGTCCGTTAGCGAAACCCAAAACACAGTTTGATGGCGACAAATTCCGGTTTGTTTGTAAACGTACCGACTTTGGTGTGATCGATGTAGGAAACCACGTCTGGAGATGAGCGGTGATGGTCGTGTTCTGGTGTTTTGGTTTATTCTCGGTGCAGAAGTGATGAATTCTATGGGAAGTATATTTGAAAGAGTTTCTTTCTGGTAGAGTAACTTCAACTTTAGCACTTTAGGGATGGACATTGTAGTGTTATTTGTATGATGTATTGCTTTGTAATGCAGTATGTTTTCTAGTATGTGTTATGTCTTGGATGTTTTGTTGCTCCTTTGTATGTTCTGTGTTTGGTGTTTTTACCCCATAAAACTGGGGATGGAAATCAGCTCTGAGCTAAATCTGGCTTATTTACAGTTTGTTCATTATAATATGCACTGGCCCATTCAAATCAATAATAAATTTAATGAAATTTGTCATAAACACAGTGATGCGCAGTATAATATGCAGTGAAATGTTTTTAGCACTTTTCCCAGACCGAAATAACAATGTTGATAATAAACAATAAGAATTAAAACACAAAAGATAACAATTCCGAGAACTGACGTATATCAGCTGGTTAAACGTTTTAGTGCTGCCGTGACACGTCGAATTAACGACGTGACACGTCACGCGTCACATCAAAGATGCCGACGTCCGTGGCCCGAGAACGAGCCCTAGAACGAGCCTTAGAACGAGCCTTAGAACGAGCCTTAGAACGAGCCCGAGAACGAGCCAACATATCAGTCGCATACAAAGAAAGGGTTCCAGGTAGCTTCACACTTTATGTAACAGCATTTTAGATATTTCTGTGATCACGACTCAATATCTTTGCAATTTCAAGCGTGCTGCATTCCTCTGAAACACTTTTTTGAAATCTCAGCCTATTTTGCTTGAGGAAAAGAGTCTACCTAATAATCCTTCATATCGGCTGTAGCTCTCCTGAGGACACCCCCCCCCCCTCATCCTACAAGGACACAGATATGCTCAAATCCAATATGTACTCATGTTTATACAACTTGGAGATGGAGATTATGCAGAGAAATTCTGATATGGTCCAAATACTCACTCGCCTTATAATTGTAGAAAAAGCTAAAAGTAGAAGACACGAGGCAGCGTCTCGTCAGCTTGTTTTCTGACTCCCACTGCTGTAACTCCAGAGCGTTCACGCAGCTCAGAGGTTATTTCCAGGCTGTATTGAAACCGGATCAGACACGGAGTTCACTTGGTGTCAAATGGTTTGAACCACTTCAGGCGCTAATATAAAAGTCACACAGCCGCTCTCAACAAACGCTGCTCTTCTTCCAGAGGAAGGTCTAAATGAAGCTTGATTCAAAGGAATGAACATTAAATCAGCCTCATCTCTGATCACATAATTGGCATTTTCCCACACATTTGCTAAATGTCCCTGGACTGGAGCTTTTTGCATTATACTGATAAACCATAGAAAAGGTCTATAAACCAGGGAAATGTAAATATGAAATATAAGTATCCGAATTGAAACACACTCAATGGACAAAAGTCTGAATGTGTTGGAGGTTTTATTATTCAGCCTCGATACAAGAACGTGTCAGGTTAAACACGAAGACACAATGCTAGTGACTCCCGCAGGAATTCAGAGTGAGCAGCAGTGCACGCATGCACACACAAACACACACTTTTATTTAGTTTTTTGGTTGTTCAGGACAAGTAGGTCATGATGAGCTGATAACAGAGGATTAGCCTTATGCATATAAATTTTAATCTTCACACACACACACACACACACACACACACACACACACACACACACACACACACACACACACACACACACACACACACACACACACACACACACACCTCTCCAGGTCCCACCTTTTCTCTCAGCGTGGCTCATTAGCGAGAATCAATCTGCAGCTCTGCACAAGTGCCACAACATGTATACACACACTGCTAATGGGGCCTCATGGGACACACAAACACCTCATCGCAGGTTTTCTCTAAACGTGTGTGTGTGTGTGTGTGTGTGTGTGTGTGTGTGTGTGTGTGTGTGTGTGTGTGTGTGTGTGTGTGTGTGTGTGTGTGTGTGTGTGTGTGTGTGTGTGTGTGTGTGTGTGTGTGTGTGTGTGTGTGTGTGTGTGTGTGTGTGTGTGTGTGTGTGTGTGTGTGTGTGTGTGTGTGTGTGTGTGTGTGTGTGTGCGCTTAAGCACATTTTCATCTCCTTATATGGTTGTAAAGCGAGCGGGGGAGGGAGGGGCCGTCATCTCTGGTTGCCAGTTTGACATGTGACCTGCAAACAGGAAGTGTTTGCTGTGGCTGAGAAGTGAAGGAGAAAATGACTGTTCAAATGTGCTGTCATCTCACCAAGCAGACCACACGCGCGCGCGCACACACACACACACACACACACACACACCCTCTGCTGGCCACAGGGCTGTTCTACTCATAGAACACTTGAATGCGATATAACTTTAAGCCATTTGAAGTAATCTTGTGTCCATGTATCATAATTTCATGAATTACAGCCGGGACATTAAGAAGTTATTTTTGATTTAATTCCAGAAAAGATAATGTGCCTTATTTTACAACACAGAATATTACTCAGTGCACCTGAAAAAACTATTTTTCCGTCTCTGAGATACCAATTAGTGATACTGCAGCATGGTTTTAGGCAGAAATTTGTGTTTTGGGTGTCCATCCAAAAATTAAGGGTGTCTAAAATGAATTTGGTCGGGGGGCTTCTTAAGAGTAATATATGGCCTTTTTTCATTTCATTTTGGAAGTGAAAAATTAGATTGATCATAGATCCATATAATTAATACCACCTGTGTGGATTCTTCAGGTATAATTCCTCAGCATCTTGGAAAGGAAAATCCTCCTCTCTGCTTCAGCATTTGAACGCATCAGGATGTGTCAGAGAATTACGAACCAATCAAAGGTCGCCTTTCAAAAGGTATAGCCGGCATGGTATCAATTGACCAATCACGTTGCTCGTCACTGGGTGCAATACAAACTGGAAGTCAGTTGTGCGTCTTGTACACGAGCCAATAATAATTAGATAGTGACAAGTAACGATGGCCATTATACACATATTTTAGGGGCTTTGAGCAACACGTTCACAATTCTTTGGGCCGTCTTTACTGAAAATTGATGACTCCCAAAACCATGTACTGCAGATACATCAGACAGCCAACTGAGGCCACACGACACCATGAAAACTACTCGGTACCATCATTGATGTTTTTTTTTTTTTTGAAGCAGGAAGTTATCTAGCATCCCTAATAGCAATGTAAGTATTGGGTCAGGAAAGTATCGCTATTGGGCGATTTAAAAAAAAAAAACAACCCCCCAGACTATCAGGGACCAAAAACTGCGATCGGGACATTCCTATACTTATCAGCCATGGTTCTAGCGGCTTGTTCGATAAATGTTGTTTAAGACATGTTGTGTGTGGCATGAAGTATGAAATCTCCTCATCAGAACTAACGTTTGGTTCTTTCCATTCCCGTGTTGAACTGAAGTTAACCTGCAACCTGTGCTTTGTCTTTCAGGTGCGCATAGCAGCCAACTTCGTCATCCACGCCCCTCCTGGAGAGTTCAATGAAGTCTTCAATGGTGAGTGTTCCTACAGTAGCTCCAGTGGGGACGTCTGGAAAGTTCTTCCTAGTTGTGCAACTTAAATATGAATATGAAACATATCACCTGGCGCCACTAGGTGTCACTGTTTGACAACAGAAAAACTTCCATTGCTGCTGCATTTGACGGACGGAGCAAGAAAAATGTGTCCAGAGAATGATGTTCACAGTAGAATTTAAAGTAAAAACAGAAAGAAGTCAGAGTGAGAAACATGTGAGGGAATGGAGACAAGAAAACTGCTCCTGTTATTAGGAAAACATAGAAGTTACTTCTTCATTGGCAGACGGGTGTTAGTCTTTTAGTTTTCATTATTTACAATAAACGGTTTTCAGTTAAAGAATCTTAGCTCAGATGAATATTAAAGACGTATTGCTGAGAGTGTGTGTGGTCTGATTCACCTGCAGGTGTGTGGGTGTGTGTGTGTGTGGGGGGGGGGTTGGGCTCTGAGGCTGGTTGCTGGTCTTCTTATCGCAGTCTGACACATGGACACTATAAAAGCAAAAGCCTTTGATCTGGACGTGCTGGAACACTGAATTAATTCACCATGCGGGCTCCGCCCCGTCTGTCTGGATCTTCTTCCCTCCGGTAACATTCCTCTTCCTCTCCTCAGATGTGCGATTGCTGCTCAACAATGACAATCTTCTCAGGGAAGGTGCAGCGCAGTAAGTCTCCTCGTTAACAGAGCCTTGGTCGCTCTGCACGCCGTCTTCAGATCATTAAGGTTTTGGTGACACAATCTCTTTTTTTTTTAAAGTGGAAACTGAAGATTTTTGTTGTGTTTTTTGGAGTCTGCTTACAGGAGCCACTAAAATGCAACTTATTGAAAACATTGTGGAAACTGGCAAAACAATTTCTGACACACTGCTACTACGTGTAATAGTACTAAGGTGTAGTGAATAGTTCTACTGCACATGCTCAGTGGATGGATAATCAGAACAATGTTTTCTCTAGCGTCCCATGACTCCCAGTTCGTATTCTCCGGGACTTAAAGTTGACAAGTCACCGTAGTAATAACAATCCAACATGTCCATGTACTGGCATTGTATCGGGTGTTGTTCTCTGCATGTGTGGTTTTGTTACACAAGCAAACAGCACCCACTAGTGGCCCTACATGCTTAAGTACATAGTTTTCAGCGTTTCTGCCATGTCCAAACATCGTTTTCAAATTGTTGCTGTGTAAACGCAAAATTTTTCTGAACTGAAAATGCAAATGCGACGCGTGTTTGGCACGGCAAGGCTGGGGTTGAGTACAGTTAAAATGTAGGTCACAGGTATGTGACATTAAGTGGCAGTAAACTCAGGACCAACGCGGAACACATTTAGTGCGGCGCTGCTCTCCGTTCTCTGTGACACAACTTAGAAAACGTTCTCCTTCCGATTAGCAGCATCCAGCTCCTGCTAAATCTCCTCCCCTCCTGTTATGGAGAGGAGCGCCTGCACCTCGTCGGAACACCAGGCTGCTGTGTGGCGCCCACATCTAAGGAAACCCAGTTAACAAAACAACCAGTGAGCACAAAGCAGCGTATGTAAACAAGAAGAAGGTTTATACGGCTGATGAGCTATTTGATTATTGCTGCTTGTTGAGAGTCACGATCGTCACCGACCAATCAGCAGACGGCTGCGTTGTCGCTCCTCCTCCTCATGGGACCGTACAGACGTGCTGGGTGCGGTACTTTCGGTACTGTCCACATCTTTTGTCCGTGGAAACACAAAAACCTGTCCCGTACTGTACCGGCACATACTGTGCAGTGGAAACAAGGGTAATGTGTACTTGGTTGAATATTGGCTGCAGGTGGATTATCTCAACTGCTTTCAGACTCTGGAGCTCACAGGCTACAGGGTTTGAGTTTGACTCAATAACTTCTAATTATAATTTGTGATAGAACTCCAAATAGTCCACTTGCTTGACGCAGAGGAGCAGGAGCACCACATAGTTTTATTAACATGGAGCTAATTTGAACAACAAAACATAGTCAAATGTTAAAAAAATAAAATAAAATCCTTAAATGTTGCTGTCTTCCGCTGGCCTCCTGTTGGGTCTGCTACACTGGAAACTGAAAACAGCTGAGTCGGCTTGTATCCAAGTGTTAAAAGTTGTTTTAATTGTAGTTTGTAAATGTTGTCAAGTCCTCCTGCGAGCTGTGACGGATCCGTGTGTTCGAATGTATGGAGTAACTGTGCGTCTCCGTCTGCAGTGCATTTGCACAGTACAACTTGGACCAGTTCACCCCCGTGAAGATTGAGGGCTACGAAGAACAGGTGAGCTCACTGTGTGTCACACGTGTCTTAATATCCCGCTTTCTGGTGGGATATGGAAACATCATGTTCTCACAGCCCGTTGTCACGTCTGACTGAAAAACATCTGCACACACCAGCTCACCACTGTAAAACAGTTGAACCAGTTCACCAGGACTGTGAAGGCTGCGGCGGAGGACAGTGGGTTTTACTTCCTTCTTTATTACTTCTGCATTCATCTCAATAAATCCTCATTTAGACAACAGTCAGTGTCCCACAGCTTATGCTCTGTGCTCAGAAAGTTAAAGATGATTCTGTGGATGTGATAGAGTTTCTATCATCATTAATTAAGCTGTAACGGGTATTGTGATGGTACGGCGATATAATCACTCAATGCCTCGGATTTCCACGACGTTTGCGGCGACAGTTTCGTACCTGGGAAGTTTGAACCGGGAGCTTCACCAGACTCGTTATTCCCAGTTTTCCCACTGTTTCTTCACTACATTACAGGAGGGTAGTACTCAGTTTTGTACCGCGTAAGATCACATGTGTTGGATTCTAGCAAGGAAAATCCCAGATTTCTGGTTGGTGTGCAGTTTGTACTGTTACAGCAGAGATGATGGCCTCAACATAATAATGATGATAATAATAATAATCAATTGAATTTATTACACACTTTAGATTTAAACAATCTCAAAGTGCTACAGGAAAACTTTAAAAAGGCAATTCAAATATAAATAAAAGACTTAAAAATATATATAAAAGAATTGGCAGCGTAGAGTGTGTATTATAAGATGGTGGAAGGACCAATCATTCATCTATGTACTATTTATACAGGTTTAGAAGTTCTGTGGAGATTTAACTGTAATGTACAGATGAATGCCAAAGGCAAAATGTTATGTGGAGAATTTTGTGACCCATGAAAATACCAAGAAAAATAGAATTGGGGGGAAAAAAAAGAATAAGAAATAGTGAGCTGAGCCTTGTTGTTATGGTGTCATGTTTCATAACACATCACGATGATGAAACGCATCGTCTTCGACTGGAAGTAGATCAGACATCGTGTGTGTGTGTGTGTGTGTGTGTGTGTGTGTGTGTGTGTGTGTGTGTGTGTGTGTGTGTGTGTGTGTGTGTGTGTGTGTGTGTGTGTGTGTGTGTGTGTGTGTGTGTGTGTGTGTGTGTGTGTGTGTGTGTGTGTGTGTGTGTGTGTGTGTGTGTGTGTGTGTGTGTGTGTGTGTGTGTGTGTGTGTGTGTGTGTGTGTGTGTGCGTGCGCTCCCGTAACAATTGCAGGTCCTGTGTAAAGATGTCATCATGTTTCCCCTGCAGGCTGGAAGCCACGCCCTCCTTTCTGCTCCCACTGCCGGTTTCTTTTGTGGAGCTGTTTTTTTGTAAACCATTCTGTCCTCCACCAAGACATCTGCTGTTTTCCCTCTTGTCACATTTGATCTGCCGTCGTCTTTGATGTGCATTCATGCTCTGTGGCTATTGGTTCACTCTCTCAGGTCCTCATCACAGAGCACGGCGACCTCGGTAACGGCCGGGTTCTGGACCCGAAGAATAAGATCTCCTTTAAGTTCGACCACCTGAGGAAGGAGGCCAGCGACCCTCGGCCTCACGACGTGGACGGCTCCCTGGAGGGGTGGAGGAGCGCCGTGGACTCGGCTGTCAGGGCCTACGTCAAGGAGCACTACCCCAACGGAGTCTGCACCGTACGTCCGAACAGCACCGACACTCAGGGAGTCTGTCTCAAAACACCTGGGATGTAGATACTGACTAGACGCCACTTGCCAGACAATCTCTATTGAGTGGAATATGTCAACGAGGCCGCCATGTTGGGACGGCGCTCCATATGGAGCCCCCATAAATACATAATGTTTCATCTTTTCCCGCATGAATTATGTAAGAGGTTTTACTTCTCTTTTGGCATGAAAATAAACAGTTGAACTTTTTTTTTTTTTTCTTAACATATTGCAATATGCTATAACGACAACGTGGTAAAACTAGTCCTTTACCATGCGTGTAGAGTACTATAGAACGCTGCAGGTCGGAGTTACGTGATGCACCTGAAGGCATCACTCAGAGCCGTCAGCTGCTGGAGGTAGAATGGATTTTATAAACCACGTGACGAGGTCAAGAGGACAGAAATATCACGTTTAGAACAAATTTTAGAGCAGCAGAGGAGTTTAAAACAGCACAGATACAGGTGGAAGTAGAATCTGGAGGCATGAGGCTCATTAACGCGTACAATTGAATCATGAATTTGCCGCGTCATCGTATAGGCATTGTACAGGGTTCAAATCCTGCGAAAAAAGTAGCGGCACATCTGGAAATGACGGTACTTCAGTGTAATACGCTGTCCCAAGGTGGCGACGCTGTTGACTTGTGCTGAGAAGAGAAAGACGGCTTCTAGTCAGTATATATTTCTATGACGAAGCACCGCCAGCGAGGGTCTCAGTCGCCACCCAGCGAGCCTGATGGAACTCCAGCTGAAGCATGTGAGAGCTCGTCCTCATTCAGAGTTGCTCGGCAGATTCGGGGTTCTTAAAGCCCTAATTACACTACAACATCAGAGTCACTGAAACTCTCGGGGGGGGGGGGGAGTACCAAACCGAGGGAACAAGAACAATGACAGTGAGGCTGCATGTGCCAAACATACCAGTCAACAAACATAAACCGACCGTCTGGGAGACAGTTTGTGAAGAGCTGCTACTGCGTTTGCAAACCATGGTCGTAGTAAATAGTTGATCTGAACGAGCGGAGTGTCATGACTCCCAGTCCATAGTCTCCTGGGACTTGGTAGTTTTATTTTGACAGTCACCGTACTAACAATCCAACTTGGTGGTCCGTCCATACGAATGTCTGTGTTCCGTCGTCGTTAATGTTTAGAGTGTGTTGTTGTCTGCATGCACACGTGTGGCTTCATTACAAAAACAATCGGCAGCACCCACTAGTAGCCCCACAGGAAACCTACATCAGTTTCAGTATTTCTGTGTAAACGGACATCGTTTTCAAAACGTTGCAGTGTAAACGTGAAGTTTTCCTGGAATGAAAATACAAGAATGATTCGTTTGCTCTTGAAATGTTGAAACATTCAGGTGGAACAGCATGAGAACAGTCAGACTTCATCTTAGTTCCTCCTCAGGACTCTTCCCAACAGTACATCAGTAAAAAAAAAGGTGCTGAATAAGCAGGACATTTTTCTATAAACTGTGTATTTTTGCAGTGTAGATAAACCGAGAGCTGGACTGCAGGACTGTTACGTTCTAAATGCCCCTCTTATTTCACAGCTCCAGGGTTTATTTAGTCACCAATAACCACAAACCACCGCGGTGCTCGTGGACAACACACACACACACACACACACACACCCACACCCACACCTGAACTTTTCCTTCTCTCTGCAGATTTATGGGAAAACCATCGATGGGCATCAAACCATCATCGTGTGCATCGAGTGCCATCAGTTTCAACCAAAAAACTTCTGGTATGTCTTTCTAATATTTGTCCATCGGTGGAAGCAGGAGAGTCTAAACGGCAAGAAGGAGCCTGGAAATAAAACCTCTTCAACATATGTGGCTCTGCTGCGGCTCTGCAAAGGCTTCACCCAGTTATGAGTGGAGGAACATGTTTGTTAGTTTGCTTTTGGAGCGGCTCCGAAGAACGAGTGTCCGAGGTACTCCGAGGTACTCTGAGGTACTCCGAGGACTTGGCACACACATTGGATATTTTGGGAGAAAATCCACCTGTGAGTGGCAGAATGGCTGAATAGTACGGAAGAGTTTTAGGGCCACTGAAGAAAAAAAACAAAAAACCTTCGTGCGCTTCAGAAAAAGTCCAAAATCAAAGTCGAGATTTTCTTTTTTTTCACGGAGAGACGTCTGTCCGTCCCTCATCATTTACCCGCAGATGTGAATTCACATTAAATCACTTAATTGTGACTATATCGGGTTGCTTACTGCTTATGGACGTGTGATTTTACACAGGATTTCCTTGATTAATAAGAACATTTAAATAAGCAGCCGGGGATCCGTGTCTTTGTCCTTCGTACTCAATGAACTTCCTCTACAGAACCAGGCAGCAGGCTGCTCTGTCTCTTCTGGTCCTGATGCTGATGATAACTGCTCCGTGTTTATGAGCTCCATTCTGTCCTGAAGCGTCTTTTCATCACTTCATTAAACCGCCTGAAATACATTTTGAGGTAGCAGTCACACGCGGGCATGTGGATGGAAGGACTTTCTTTTCCACCGTGAAAAAAAAAAAATCTCGACTTTGATTTTCGCCTTTTTCTGAAGCCACAAAGTATTTTTTTTTTTTTTAGCCTCCGAATTTTTTTTTTCTTCAATGGCCCTAAAACTCTTCCGTAGAATAGCGCCATGTGCAACATTCTGAAAAAGAAATCCCTGCATCACATTCCACCTACTGCTCTGGAATCTGGCACACGTATGTAACACCGAGACACACAGAAAGGTCTCTGACACACATACTGAGAACTCAGCAGGAAGTCATCCTGGGGGGGGGGGGGGGGGGATCTGAAGTACCTCAGCTCTGGCCAGTTGATAGAAAAACGATTGGTGAGCAAACGCCTGAGGGCGTGGCCACGACCACGCCACGGTTTGACTGTGAAACAAGAAGCGCAGGGTGAATATCCTGAACGTGCTCCGATCAGCCTCAAACTCTACAGGTTGCATGAGAGTCCCGACCGGACCACAGCCATGTGACGGTGACCGCCATCGGCGATGGCGAGAGCTGTAGAAGGGAAGTGCAGTGTAAATAGTCAGAACATGGTCTGATCAGCCTCAAACTTTAAACGTTGGATCACAGTGCCGGCCAGACAACAGCCGTAGGACATGGTTGACCTTCTGTAACAGCAACAAATCCTGGAAACAGGAAGTGGATGGGTGAATAGCCTGAACAAGGTCCCATCGGCCTCAAACTTTACAGAGTCCAGGCCTGCTGACAGATATACTGTATGACAATATCAACACTGCCGTTTTGTTGCTCGGTTGAGATTCTTTCAAAGAGATGAATAAAAGACATAAATAACCTCTGAGGAGGAAAACCCTGAATAAATACAACAAATAAATTAAGACATTCATTCAAATAAACACTTTCGTTGCTAAAGATGCTGGTTCACCCGTATGTTTGATATGTGGAGAAACGAGCTTAGTGTGAAACTACAAACTTAAAAACTTGTCTAAACTACTGAAATGGGTTAAATGTCAAAGAATAGACAAAAAACACGTAGTATGGCTGAAATATCTAAAATGCCTGACGGTGGGAACGAGGTGTGATGAAGTCTTTAAACCACTGCTGAACTACACGCAGATGGAACATGTCTGTCTGTGTTTCTAAAGTCTTTCACAAGCTTTTATTTGGCTGAATTTAAAATGGAGATTTCAAAATAAAAAAGGGGAATAACCAGGCACGTACAAATTGTCAATGTTGATGTTTGTAGGGAGCCGAGACTTCACTTTATAGTTCAGTGGTTCAGATCTGATGGATTACAGACCGTCCTACTCTATACCTTGGTAGAGCGGCCGTCTTCCAATCGTAAGGTTGTAGGTTCAATTCCCCTCTTTACCTGCCTACATACTGAAGTGTCCTTGGGCAGTGAGTGAGAGTGGTGGTCAGAGCAGCTGTGGCTACATACCACCTTCCAGTATGGAGTGAAAGAATAACGCGGTGTAAAGGCCCCTGCATACTCCTTTTTGAACCCATAAGAACAAGAAGAAAATTCTGCAGTGACGTCAGCCAGCAGCAGAAGAAAAAAAAAGCTTTTTCGGCAGGACTGTTCATACTCCGATAAGAAGCTGCTGAACTCACAGGCCACGCCCCCTCACAGCAGGCCACGCCCCCTCACAGCAGGCACAAGTCTGTGAAGCGGCGTTTAAACTTTTCAACTGCACAGTTTATTTCTGGCCTCCAGTGCTTTCAGAAATACATTTCTCTGAACTTTTTCAGTAATAAAAAAGTTTTTGTCCGAGCGCAATGTTAGTCCAGTTTTAACTCCAGGAGCTGACAGCTGTTCGTGGTGCGTTCAGGTGCATCACGTCAGCCTACACTCCGACATTTTAACGAGCTGCGGCGCTCATACAGTAGCGCTGTTACAAGCTAAATATGATTAAAATATTATCGATAGTCATGAGCGAACTAGAACACGCATGCGCAGCACACGGCAGTGGAGAAGTTTTGGCAGTGCAGCTCCTACATAGTTCAGCCAGGGCGGTTGGTACAGCCCAAACAAATTTGTTCGGCCAGAAGGAGCTGGCCGAAGGAAATGACGTCATTTTGTTCGACAGGACCCCGCACTGCCGAACTTTCGTCTTGTTCTTATGGAAGATGAAGAGGCCTTAAGGCGTCTTTGAGTGTCCAGAACAGATCTTCATCAAACTGATTCATTGTTATCGTGACGTCTTGGTTCCAAGTTGAAACTCGGCAATGCTTGGTGATGCAGGCTGGTGTTCAGTGGAGGCGGCCCGGTACAGTTTGTTGGAGGTCAAAGGTCAGTGGTGGACTGAAGCCTGGTGTCTCTGTCTCACAGGAACGGACGCTGGAGGTCAGAGTGGAAGTTCACCGTCTCCCCCTCCACCACTCAGGTGGCAGGAATCATGAAAATCCAGGTGAGTCTGTTGCTGCACTAAGCTAATCCATCAAGGTTTAGAACGAAACGCTGAACATCCAGAGTCAAAAGTGTGGAGATTAAATGTCAAAAATAACACTGTTGAAGTGTCAAAATAAAATCCAGGTTTATGTCGATGTGTTGGGAGTTGTGCCTAAATACTGGTCCAACGGTATGGCTCTTGTCCTGCTCGTCCTTACTTGTCTCCAGTTATTGCTGCTTTCTGGCTGCTCATCCCAACATGTCGGTCTCATTCTTCAGTTCTTTAACATTTCTCAGTGATGCTCCTCGTCTGAAGGCTGAGCTCTCATCTGCAGGTTCATTACTATGAGGATGGAAACGTGCAACTGGTGAGCCACAAGGAGGTCCAGGAGTCCATGTCCATCTCTGTAAGTACACCTGGACAAAAAAGACCAGTTGAGTCCTCTGGACTGGAATCCGCAACAGTTAAACATCCAGCTTCACACTCGCCAGGCAGAAGTTCACATTCACTGTTTTTATTCACTCCTTTTACCTGGGATTCACCCTCTGACCACTAGAGGGCGCTACAGAGAGACTGACAGCAGTCCTGGGGACTCTGACGGGGGTTCTCCAGTAAACCTCCTGCAGTGTTCCCGCGGTGTGAGTTGGAGAAACGTGTTTGAAGCTATAAGCGGCCTGCTCCAGTGAGCTCATGCTTCCACTGTGACTCTGGTGGTGGGAGGAGACGTCACCACTGGTCCTCCCTTAACAATGTGAGATCTGAGGGTGTCCTCTCAAATGGCAACTCTGACCAGTTGGACGGGTTTAACAGGAAATGGGGTGATCAGAGGTCAGCTCCAGTGACTGAGGACGGTCCAGCTTAGCTCTGCTCTCCTGGTTTTCTCCTCCTCGGACCGAGGTCTCTTAAAGGGAAAGCGACACTAGTCACTGACTTTGTACAGCATGTTGGGCGTGTAAGGTATCTGCTGGCGTCCAGTCACATACTGACTTAAATACATAGATGTTCTGGTCTTCCTGCTTTTCTTTTATCTTCATTTTCATCCTGCAGAGTTTTGTTCTGTTAGGTCAGTTTTCTTGATTTTAGTTCTGGTTGGTTGTTTGTTTGGTTGGTTGGACAAATGCATGTCCCTTGTCGTCCTTCAGAATGAGGCGTCCACTGCAAAGGAGTTTGCGAAGATCATGGAGGCTGCGGAGAACGACTATCAGGTACGTCTCATACGCTTTTCAAAGATCAAAACTTCCATTCGTTGGACCTGAACCAGTTTGTTCAGACTCTGTGGAACATGAAGACAATATAGTTTAAATGTTTTCAATAATCCAGATTATTACATAGCAGGCCGTTTCCTGAACAGAGGATTTCTTGTTCTGCAGCTCATAAAATACTGGTTTCATTAAAGATCCCAGAATCTCCATGTGGAGTCTGTCAATGTTGTCTTTAACGGCTCCATCTGATCTCGGCGGTCTGTTTTTGCCGTCCTCAGACGGCCATCAACGAGAATTACCAGACCATGTCGGACACTACCTTCAAAGCCTTACGCCGCCAGCTTCCTGTGACGCGCACCAAGATCGACTGGAACAAGATCCTGAGCTACAAGATTGGCAAAGAGATGCAGAATGCTTAAAAATAAACAGGAAAAAAAAAACACGGCAGAGAAAAAACAGACAGACCCCTCCCCCGCCCCTCCACCCTCCACCCTCCACCCTCCACCCTCCACCCTCCACCCCGTTAACAACGTTGCATGACTGGATAGTTGTATTGTCTTTGTACAAAAGTGAGAGAAACCCGGAGAAAACGGTTTGGTCCCATCGCCATCTGATGACGGCTGCTCCTCGCCACCATCAGGGAAGTGTTTTATGAAACACGGCGTCACATGGGGGTGGGACCCCGGCCTTTTCTCCGTCAAGACGGAGAACCCTTTGAAAACAGTCTCAGACCTGCGGAGCAGAGCCGTGACGTCACGTCCCGGTTTGTCTCCCAGTCGGTCGGTTTATGTTTGTTGACTGGGATGTTTGGCACATGCAGCCTCACTGTCAATGTTCTTGTTCCCTCGGTTTGGTACTCCCCCCTCCCCCTCCCCCTCCCCCGCCTCACCCACCAGATCTCAGACTCCCCACCGGGCTGGACAAAGCTTCACTAACAGTCATCAGTAATGTCCATCATGTCCCAGTTCCAATAAAATAAAAGTCTCACTCGCTCCTCCAGTGCTTATTTTTATGACTGTATTATATGACAAGGCACACTGTAATATATACCTGTATGAAACATCCTGTCTGTCGGTTTGGTGGTTTATTTCCATGAGATTAATTGTAATTCAATCACAATTATGTTGCATTAAATGACAAATTTTCTATTTACGGACTCATTTCTTCTTTGCTGTGAGACTGCGAAGGCTTCACGGGGTACTGACTCCACACACAACCCTCAGAGGGCCCAGTACGGCTGCGTAGTACGCTTTACTTAAAAGGACTTTGTGCAGCGAATCTAAAATTCGGTTTGACGGCAAAGAGAAAGAGAAAAGCACATCTTCCTTACGATCAACTGAAGACACTTGGGTGATTATCAGCATAGTTAACGCCACAAACAAATGACGCGGTGTAGAGCATGTTCAACCCCTGGGTCAAATCAATAGAACAGAATAGAAATACTTTCTTAATCCCAGAGGAACATCCTCCACCAGCTCCTGGGTCTTTGTCACAGAGACCAGGAGCTGCAGACGGTTCTGGTCACACCAAGTGACAGGACGGAGTCGTCTCGGACTCCAGCTCGTCACCCGCTGATAGATCCAACTACTGCAGGGTCACCAGAGAACTTCTGGAGGGGACAGGCGTCCACGCAGCAGCTGAAGTCCGTGACGTAGAGGGAGGGAGGGAGGACCGACCACACGTCCTGTCTGCCACTTCCTGATACAGTCCTGCAGGCGCCTGCCAGCCAGGTAGTCAACAATCCAGGGTGGGAGGGGGGTGTTCCATATCAAGTGGTGTCCATGTTAACTGGTGACCGACTTCCTTTAGCGTCCCTCATTACTGTGAGCAACAGCAGATCTTTAAGAACCCCCTGCAGGCTGACCTGAGGCCACAGTGCCCTCTACAGGCTGACCTGAGGCCACAGCGCCCCCAGCAGGCTGACCTGAGGCCACAGTGCCCTCGACAGGCTGACCTGAGGCCACAGCGCCCCCTGCAGGCTGACCCGAGGCCACAGTGCCCTCTACAGGCTGACCTGAGGCAGCAGCGCCCCCTGCAGGCTGACCTGAGGCCACAACGCCCCCAGCAGGCTGACCTGAGGCCACAGTGCCCTCGACAGGCTGACCTGAGGCCACAGCGCCCCCTGCAGGCTGACCCGAGGCCACAGTGCCCTCGACAGGCTGACCTGAGGCCACAGTGCCCTCGACAGGCTGACCTGAGGCCACAGCGCCCCCTGCAGGCTGACCCGAGGCCACAGTGCCCTCGAAAGGCTGACCTGAGGCCACAGCGCCCCCTGCAGGCTGACCCGAGGCCACAGTGCCCTCTACAGGCTGACCTGAGGCAGCAGCGCCCTCTACAGGCTGACCTGAGGCCACAGCGCCCCCTGCAGGCTGACCCGAGGCAGCAGCGCCCTCTACCGGCTGACCTGAGGCCACAGCGCCCTCTACCGGCTGACCTGAGGCAGCAGCGCCCTCTACAGGCTGACCTGAGACCACATTCAGCGCCCCCTGCAGGCTGAACTGAGGCAACAGCGCCTCCTGCAGGCTAACACACACACACACACACACACACACACACACACACACACACACACACACACACACACACACACACACAGCTGCTCCGGGACAGTGGACGCGTGGTAAAGAGCAGTAGAAATGAGAGCGTGTGACTCGAACCGGACCGGCCGCCCCGCACACACACACTGAGGTAAGGTCCGGACACACCTCGCTGGCCCATCCCGGGTCCTCTACTCGAGCCTCGGCTTCTTTCACAACTTTTCTCGCTGTAGCCAGCGGCTAGCCGTTAGCGGCTAGCCGAGCGGCGCGAGCGGCTAGCCGGTTAGCATTCAGACTTTAAAGTGTAAAAAGTGGCTTAGTTTGTACAAGTGTTTGTGTGTGTACGCCTTAGTGTTACTGTCTGTGTGTGTGTGTGTGTGTGTGCGTGTGTGCGCGCGCGAGCGCACGCCTGGGTGTTACGTGTGTGTGTGTGTGTGTGAGTGTGTGTGTGTGTGTGTGTGTGTGTGTGTGTGTGTGCGCGCGCGCGCGTTCCATCTCCATCTTGAGGTGCAGGTGTTCAAAGCAGAATGGTTCAGTGTTTCAGTACTACAATGCTTCAGTACTACAGTGTTTCAGTAGTACACCTGTTCAGTTGTACTGTGGTGATGTGGAGTTGTACTGCAGTAGCTGAAGGTGTAGAGGTTCAGTTCTAAAAAGTCCTGTTCTCTCTGTTTTTGGACTCAGTTTTAACTTCATTTAATTATGAATTTATGAAGCTCTCAAGCTGTGGGACTCTTCTGATTGGGTAAAAGATGTTGACTTTCAGTGATGTGTGTGTGTGTGTGTGTGTGTGTGTGTGTGTGTGTGTGTGTGCGTGCGTGCGTGTGCGCGCTCGCCTGTCTTGCGATGCTTTGAATGAAATGAAAAAAGTCAAACTGATGTACAAACCTGGAAACAAGCGTTTCACAAAGTCCAGTCCGACTCTTCTCTAAAAACTCTTTAATGGCAGCTTCAGATCTGGCAGGATCGACTCCACAGCCGATACGGGACAAAATGTACAGCAACTTCTGTCCACATCTAAAACTAGGAGAGACGTTCCGATCCACTGAGAAGGTCAAATGATCGTTTACATGTCTGCCTCTGTCATCACTCCTGTTGTAAACTGTCACATCGTCCCTTTTAAATGATTTAAATGTTTGTGAAGATCGGAGCTGTTTCTGGAAGTACTGGGCATCAAAGCAAGACTGCTTTCCTTCTCAGCCCGTGGTGGGAGGTACGAAGGGCCAGATCAGAAGTCTTCGCCCGCAGTACGCCTCCTTTTCAACAGCCAGGGTTGCTGCTCTCAAACCACTGAGGTGTTTACTTCAGGAGAGGGCTAAAGGAGCTTTGGGCCGAGCCAGGCTCAGAACGCTGAAGTACATGGATGCCCAAGCCTCCTCCTCCTCCTTCACTTTGGCTCTGAGATCGGAGGCTCAGCAGAAAGTGGGGATTATTGGAGTTGGACTAAACCTTCCTCAGTAGAAATCAGTGGACTTGAGGCGCAGGGTGCCCCATCCAAGATGGCGTCAGCGCCAACAGGCAGCGCCGGTCAATGAGACGTCGCCGTGTACTATGGCTTTGGTTTTAAGAACGGGACTCTTCCTGCTGCCTGTCGGCGTGTGGTGATCTTCTCCCTGCTGAAGAGCTGGAGAACGGAAGCTCTTCTATCCACAGACTAGAACATTTTGTTGAAGGCTCTATCTAATAAATTTAAAGTTTCTATTGACCTGTTAATTAGCAGGGAACAGTCTTACTGTGTCCCTGACAGGTCGATACATGATCATTTGTTTATAATGAGAGAAGTTTTTGAATGATGTTAACTGTACAAATATACTAAACTGTATGTACACGGTAACAACTAAAGTGAGTCTCTGGGACAATTTACCAATGTTTACATGTAAAATGAAGAAATTATAGATTTTGTATTGCTTATTTTATCATCATACATACGTGATACGTAATAATACAGTTTAGTATATTTTTACGTTAAGGCTGTAAATCTTGATAAAAGCTCGGGAAGCACTGCTGCTGTAGACAGACGACCTCCTCCACCCTCCGCCTCCACCTCCACCTCTAATGACTGAGGATAAAACACAAAGTCCACTGAGCCTTTTCTCCGTTCAAATATCTCATTTATACATTTGATGAACAGATAAAACTGAACTTTATCAGTCTGCTGCGTCTCCACCAGAATGTCTCCTTCCTCTCTGACACACTCTGGCCGTCACTACTATTGGCTGTTTTGGGGTCCAGCTGGGGTGCTGCCCCCATGATGTCACTCTCCTGCCCCCCATGATGTCATTGTCCCCCATGATGTCACTCTCCTCTGGCCTCCATGATGTCATTTTCCGCCATGATGTCATTTTCCTCCATGATGTCACTCTCCTCCATGATGTCATTTTCCCCCATGATGTCATTTTCCCCCATGATGTCATTCTCCTCCATGATGTCATTTTCCCCCATGATGTCATTTCCCCCATGATGTCATTCTCCTCCATGATGTCATTTCCCCCCATGATGTCATTTTCCTCCATGATGTCATTTTCCCCCATGATGTCATTCTCCTCCATGATGTCATTCTCCCCCATGATGTCACTTTCCCCCATGATGTCACTTTCCTCCATGATGTCATTTTCCCCCATGATGTCATTTCCCCCCATGATGTCATTCTCCTCCATGATGTCATTTTCCCCCATGATGTCATTTTCCCCATGATGTCATTTTCCTCCATGATGTCATTCTCCTCCATGATGTCATTCTCCCCATGATGTCATTTTCCCCCATGATGTCACTTTCCCCCATGATATCATTTTCCCCCATGATGTCATTCTCCTTCATGATGTCGCTCTCCTCTGGCCTCCATGATGTCATTTTCCCCATGATGTCATTCTCCTCCATGATGTCACTCTCCTCTGGCCTCCATGATGTCATTTTCCTCTGCTCCCATGATGTCACTCTCCCCCATGATGTCACTCTCTTCTGACCTCCACCTTCAGGTCAGTCTCTTCTCCTCCACCTCTACAGTCACTGATCTCTCTGTGACTCTCACACTATTTCCTGCAGTGACGACGCTCTACTGAAGAGGAGACGCTTCTGCTCGAAACTTCTGTACAACTTAGTAGTTACTCCAGCAGTTTGCATTTCATTTGTCGTCAAAGCTCCCGACGCCGAGTCCCACCAGACTTTTTTGCTAGGGTGGCGCGGGGCGGGTTTTCGAGTGTTCCCGACGAAAAAATTGTGGATGGTACGGGAAAAAAACGCGACCAGTGGCTATGATTTTCTGTCTCCCCTCCGTTGAGGTACCGAGCACTGAGGAACGGGTCTGTAAGGAGGAGCGACAACGCAGCCGTCTGCTGATTGGTCGTGACGATCGCCACCCTCGACTTGCCCACAATATTTAATTATTTCATCGGCCGTAAACCCTCCTGTTGTTGTTTACATACACCGCTTTGTGCTCACTGGTTGTTTTGTTAACTGGATTTGTTGAAACGTCGGTGTGCCACACAACACTGGGTCTTTTAACGAGGTGCAGACGCTCCTCTCAGTAACAGGAGGAGGTTCAGCAGGAGCTGGACGCTGCTGTTTAACCTGAGTCACAGAGAACGACTCGGACTCTGCGGCCTGGTGGAGCCGGCCGCTGCAGTAACACACACACACACACACACACACACACACACACACACACACACACACACACACACACACACACACACACACACACACACACACACACACACACACACACACACACACACACACACACACACACACACACACACACACACACACAGTGTTCATATTGTTTTTTAAGGCAGAATACATATTGGGGCCCAAGAGAAAGCACACTGTTATTTGGAAAAACAGAGATATTAACACCTCTACATATTGGTGTGTATCACAGATCGTGTTGTTATTGTGACAGTATCCCATGTTATCTATCACATGCTCACCTGACATCAGGCAGCTCTACCTCCTCTTGTGAAAATCTTTACTTTAACCTCACCAGTATCACCACGTTGCAGGTGCACCTGGCTCTTAAAGGAACAGCTTCACCGCACTGTTTATTTGACAATTATACCTCAAACCAAAACCAAATTGCACCGTGTGTCTTTAGCAGGTTGTAATTAGCAGGTTAGGGTTGGAAAGAGTACATCCTGGTCACAGGTTCTGGTGCACAAGTGAATGTTCTGAGTACATTTGAAGAGCTGTGGTGTACACACACTGCAGGTGATGGAGTTTGGATGCTGTTAATGGGTGTGGGGGAAGTGGCTGTGGACCTTGACCTCTGCACAGCTGCTCCTCAATGGTTCCTCCTCTGCTTGTATTTACTGAGGTTGGATTAAAGGGAAGAGCTTCAGCGCCTGCCGCCCTGATGGACAGCGGACGCTGTCAGAGGACGGCTCAGGTTACACATGATGTTGAGAACAACACGACGCAACACCACCCAGGAAAAAGCTCCGAGCAGAGTTTGATGAAGACACACAACGTGTTGTGCAGACACTTCCTGGTTATCACACTGGTGGACTGCTTCATACTTCCTCCCTCTGGTCTCTGTCTGTCCCTGGAGGCTCCCGAAAGGACAAAGATGGATCCCTCACGGGGCTGAAGCACCTCTGCTGTCCTGTACCAGAGATTCTAATTGCTAAAATGGCAAAAAGCCAGATTTGTTTGTTCACTTTATGATGTGAAACGCTCGATCACTTTCTTTAAACCAACAGTGGTAAATGCTGCACACAGAGTGAAGGTAAACATTGAGACTAGAGGACGTTCAGCCTGTGCTGAAGCTGAGCGTTCATATGGTTGTTACTTATTTTATTATATCACTTTAGAGACCTCAGGACACCAAAACATTTTCGAACAACAAGCAATTTAAAAAAAAAAAAAAAAAAAAAAAAAGGTTTCATAATAAAAGGCTTTTTGTCCTACTGCCGTCATCCGCGAGTGAACAACTAGAAAAAATGAGTGGAATTAAGTCGTGATTCTCGAGCTTTCTCAACCGCGGCCATCTTGGCTCTGACATCACAGGATCAACAGGCGTGGGCAGCCAGGCTGAAAACACAGCGACGGGCTCACAGCAAAACAAAGAAACAGAAATGTTCTCTGACATTTCACACTGTTGAGCAGAAGTTGACGGCTTTTTGTTTAAAGAAAACGAAGAGTATGAGAGTGTTTGCGGGGAGCATTGGAGGTCAGACTGTACAGATTTGAGCCGTATATTGACGATCGACCGAGCAGCTCTGGCTCAGATTCAGATTCCTCTCCAGCCTCTGGATTCCTGGAGAGCTGCAGTGCAAATTTTTAAAAAGGGTAAATGTGTCAACATTCCAGTGTGCGTCCGGTAAATGCAATTATACCTTTCACTGTTTATATTTTACAGTGAAAATTAATAAATTAACATGGAATATGGTGTCATAAGCACTTTAAAGTCTTGAAGTATCCTTGAATCACAGGCTGGGATCAAGATGCTCAATTTCTGATCTTTTCATAACTAAAAGATATAACGGCAACATGATGTTTACAAATATAAAGTGCTCTAAAGGTCTGACAGATGGTTAACTGTTTGCTTCCTCACTTCTTGGTACCACACTTATCATCAGTCTGTGTGTGTTTCATATGTGAAACTGTAATTCCCCTCCCCACCACTAGTCAAAGCCACAGAGCATCAGACAGACATTCAAAGTCTGATATACTTGTAAAGATTGATTAAATGAGAACGAGACAGAAATGACTTTGTTTGAAAGATCTCTGCGTATTCTGTGACATCAAGCACCTGCTATATTCACAGATGTATTCACTGGTGTATTCATCGGTGTATTTGCAGGTCTACAGGTCTACAGGTTACTGTGCTGAGCAGCAATCAGTCGGTGATGCAATGGTGGTAAAGTTTGATCTTCCTCTCACATCAGATGTCATAATTCTGACCTGCAGCCATGAGACTGGAAATGTCAGCGCATAAAAGAGAGATCCACTTCCCATCCCGTGGCGCCGCCGCCGTTCCTCTGTGACCACAGCAGCACTGCTGTAACTGAAGAAATGTGTTCCGTTTGTGTGACAGTCAGGATGATCAACTGTATCTGGGTTCAAATAAATCCAGCATTTAAAGATGGACGTGTGGATAAAATCGACTTGGATGGTCAAATTGAAATGATGAGATACTGTAACAAATATTGGATACCCTCGGTTAAAAATAGAATGGAATGATTTTCACAGTATTGCAGTGCTTATTAATCATCTATACTCCTCTCATTAATATAGTCTGGTCGAGATTCAAGCTGCTGAGAAAAGAGTGTGGTCCTGAGCATTGGCAGTGTGTTAGGTAAGAATGGAGTTTCCCCCCTGAGCTTGTGGCGTGTTATGACACAGTGACCATGTTCACCACAGAGGCAGATCGGACTGGTCTCCGGCTTTTTTTAGACGCCGCTCGACACCAGCTGGAAACATGAGCTCACTCACAAATGTTTGCCCTACCTTTGACAGCACAGAGTGAGGCGGAATGCCCTGCCCCTGCTCTACCCCTGTTCTGAACCCTGCTCCTGTTCTGCCCCTGCCCCTGCCCCTGCCCAAAGAAAAGCCCACCATTAAAGAGTGCCTTCTTTGACCTGTACCCATCAAAAAGATCACACGGCCGCCATGACCCTTTGGACTTTTGCCCCTTGAAGCACCCAGAGGGTGTAATCGAGGTGAACCTCCACTGCCGAGGCTCCACATGAGCTGTTGCTATGGCCAAGTGAGGGAAAGGTCACTGCCGCTGTGCAGAAAGGATCAGAAACCACTTTCACAGTGGATTAGACGTTGAGGTGGATCCTGGTAAAATCTACCTTCTCATAGACTTTCTGAATTCAGCAGCGGTGTTGATTAGAGCCAGACTGGAGCCTGGGGCAGCTCAGAGCCTCAGTAGCTCAGAAAAAGAAGATTTCTATAAAAAAAAAACCCTGGTCAGAGTTGAAATGTGGACGGTGAAACACAAGCTGGGGCTCTATTTTCTAGCTGTGGCAGTGTCTTGAGAGTGCTTTCTTATTTCAGATAAGTGGAAATAAACGATGAGTCAATAAAGCAGGAGGTCACACAGAAAGCCCCCGTGCTGTTCTTGGACCCGCAACAGTGAGAGCGCTAACCACTGCGCCACCGTGTGGTTTTCTGACACCTGCAGCTTTCATTTGAACACCTTTCGATCCTGCGGGAGCTCAGGTCTTCCTTATGGACCTCGGGCTTGGACCCACTCGAGCAGACTTCCTGATTGTTTGTGTTCAGCCACCAGGAAGAGAGAGAGGCGTCTGACACGGAGCAGATAGTTACTGTGCCTCGTCCGTCTCCGTGCTTTGCATACAAAGACAGTTTGATGAATTAAGGCGCTGAGCGGCTGATATTTGCATGCAGGGAGATTTGACTGCCTTCACATGTTTGAATATTTGCAAACTGTGTGACCACATTAACTGAATTTGTGTCAGAGCAGGTACCTTCTGCCCGAGGCTCTCTCAGATGTTGTTGGTTTCTCACATTTAGGCCAAATGGAGGTTTTGGCTTCTGTCCTGTCAATGAATCCAACTTTAAGGCAAAAAACAACCTTGTCAACACACATGGACCGAAGTACCATGTACGATGAGAGTTACTCGGCGGGTCAGTGTCATACAGATGAATGACGATGGTGACATTGGTGTGACACAGACAGCGTTGGCTTGGTTTGGCAGCATTAGTCGGTGTGAGACGGTGACACTCCTAACTCCAAACTCAAGCTTTGGCAGACATGCACACAGTGTTGGGTAGGGATGGGAATCGAAAGACAATTCTGACTTAGAACCGGTTCCAATTGATCAATTCCATCAGAATCTTACACCTTAAATGTGTTCGATTCTTCTTAACGATTCATTTCCAGCACGACGTCAAGTTGCGTTGCGGTACGTTGCATGACGTCACACTCTGCGACGCAGAGCTCCTTCAGCCAGGAGAAAACATGGAGGAAGAAGGTCTGAAGTGGGAGACGATAAACGACTAAATAATAAGATACGGTAATACATGTTCCACTCACCTCATCCTGAATCCAGAGTCCACAGCCTATCGCCTCACAGCCACAAGGTCCAGTTTAAAAAAAAAAAAGTGTCGGTGCAAATCCCGGCAGGAGCCTTTCTGTGTGGAGTTTTCATGTTCTCTCTCTCCATGTGCTGGTTCTCCTCCGGTACTCCGGGTTACTCTGATAGTCAAAACAACCGGTACCGTGACTCCCTGAGCTACACCCTCAGCTCCATCACCTCCTCCTGAGCTACACCCCTGGCCTCCACCACCTCCACCTGAGTGACACCCCTGGTCTACACGACCTCCTCCTGAGCTACACCCCCGGCCTCCACCACTTCCTCCTGAGCTACACCCCCGACAGTCCACCACCTCCCCAGAACGCTGTGCTGTGTGGCTGCTGAAGACGGTCCATTGGGTGAAGAAATGTCCTGTCTGAGGACTAATGAGGGACTTTTAATAAATTAACTCAGCCGTCAATCTGTCCCGTGTAGTGAATGTCTGCTCCAACGAGCCGACAACGTAGATCGTTCACTATATGTGTGACCCTCTAGTTTTCACACCATATAATAAACGATCTACTAGAGTATGTCTACTAGATTGTGTATGTCTACTGTGTACACATACAGAATCTAGTAGAGGTATATTACTGTATGTCTATGTATTAGATCGTTCTGTGTTGAATATCCCCTCAAAGAAAGCACCAACACAATATGAAAACAATATTCCCTGCAGATCAAGAGAACTCGTTCCTCCTGCTACGTCACTTCCTCATTCCTCTCCAGTCTCCCACCTCCCAGAGAGGGTTAACTTGTCAACAGAGTAAAATTCGGAAAAGTGTAAATTCCAGGGGGCAATGAAGGCCAATACACCTTTCACTGTTTTTTTAAGGGAACATTATAATTCAAGTTTCATGTTTGGAAAAAATAAGATTGTTCCTTCTGGTGCAGAAAACTGTAAAACTACACTTTTCCCCTCAAATACTCAGGAATCGTTAGAATTGATAAGGAGTTGGATTGAAAAGCAGAATTGACAATGGCATTGATAATGATAAAATCTTATCTATTCCCACCCCGAGTGTTGGGTGTTTTTCATTTTGGAACCATGAGGTGGGAGTGCTTCGGAACGCTGGGAGTTTGCGTTGGGGATGGGTTGTGACATTGGGGCCGGAATGCGCATCTCTATGCATTTTGCCACAAAACAGACTGAAAAACCATCCGTCATCACTGCTGACAGTATTTAACAACACTCTGTGTCTTTAGTGAGGTACCCACGATGCCCTTCGTCACTGGTACACAGTATTTGATCTGAATAGTAGCAAAAGTTACCACACGTATTTCCTGCTTCTGCTTGATCAGGCTGTTCCTCTGCTGGAGAGTAGGCCACTGAAGACGAGGTATTTCACCTGGCAGATGGCAGATGGCTCAGTCCACTGTGTGTAGGGGTGCACTGTTTCTATATTTGTATGGTGGGGAATTAGTGAATGGTGAAAATAATGTACTGTATATATTTTCAAATGTGAGAAATCGTTTTCCTTTTTATATTGAAACATTTGGTGAATATTGATCTGGGGTGGTTCAAACACCCCTTGGCCTTTTGGGTCAGCCCAGCCTGTCCTGATTGGACCAATTTAGGGTAGGGCTGGGCTTATTTAAGGAGGCCTTCATTCTGTGTTGGGGAGAACTGAGAGACTGAGGGTGCGTCTGAATTGTCCCTCCTATCTCCTTATCTATCAAATTATCATTATGCAAAGGAACCAAGGCTCGTTGCTTCCTTTAGAACCTCCTTTAATTTAGGAACCACTGATGCTTCCTTTAGAACCTCCTTTAGCCTAGGAACCACTGATGCTTCCTTAAGAACCTCCTTTAGCCTAGGAACCACTGATGCTTCCTTAAGAACCTCCTTTAGCCTAGGAACCACTGATGCTTCCTTAAGAACCTCCTTTATCTTAGAAACCACTGATGCTTCCTTTACCAAAGGACACCAGCTCATGTTCCCCCACAATTCCTTGCGGCGACAACATTTAAAAGGACTCGCTCATCGGAGCGTTCAGGGAAACTCAGGATGACTGAAAAAGGAGCAGATTATGTAAATTACCAAAGCAATAATCTGCCCTAGAACCACTTGAAATCATCTAGAACCCAGATTAACTTTTTGTAGTTCATTTTCAGAAACTTGTAGTTCTTTCCCCACCATGGCAGACGTCACTGACTTGCACCGCTGTCGCATTATTATGATGTCATTAAGGGAAAGTGCTGTCCGACTGCCACACCATCGTTATCACCTTCACTAACTCCTTTAGGAAGTTTCCTAACACCTTTCCTTAACCCCCCGTGATGTCATCCAGGGGTGAAGGTAAAGTCCATAGATAAGGAGGTAGGAGGGACAATTCGGACGTCAGTCTGAGGCCCCGTTTACACGACAATGAATTTGAGTGTATCCGCAAAACTTTCTTCACTTTTGGGGGGTCAGTTTACACGGCACCAGTGTGCGGATGCACTGTATCTGCAAAGTGTTTAATCCGGTTCCCAAGGTGGAAAGATTCTTTCACGGCCCAAATCCCTCCTGCAGAGACTGATGGAGGCTACAGAGCCTGTTACTGCTCATCTCCCCCTCCCTCCTGCTCATCCAGTTGTAAACAAACATGGCGGCCGCGTAGTGGTACGACCCGTAGTGGTACGACCCGTAGTGGTACGACCCGTAGTGGTACGACCCGTAGTGGTACGACCCGTAGTGGTACGACCCGTAGTGGTACGACCCGCGGTCCATATTCTAGTTTTATCATCCAGATCAGTAGTTTAATAGTTGAGACTCTCCCTGATATCATCTGATTCCTCATCAGTCCATACGGATGTCAGGTTCTCTCCATTTTCCTCACGTTTATAGTGTTTTGTTCTCTGCACACACGTCTGTGTAGTTTCATTACAAAACCAAGCAACAGCGCCCTCCAGTGGCCCGGCATACTAACTACATCGTTGTCTCTGTGTCCGCTGCTGCAGTGTAAACGCCCCCACTTTTTTTTTGCGGATTAGGTGTTGTCACGTGAAACGTTGTCGCGTAAACAGGGCCTGAGTCAGCCAGCGTGCTCCGAGGCTTGAAGTAAATGTTTTTCTGATTTCTTCAAAGTAAGTGTTTCCATCCATCCATCCATCCATCCATCCATCCAGCTTATCCAGTTCAGGGTCGCGGGGTGCTGACGCCAATCCCAGCCTACTTGGACGGGGGCAGGGTACACCCTGGACAGGTCGCCAGTCTGTCACAGGGCAAACACGTATAGACAAACAACCACACACACTCACATTCACACCTCGGGGCAATTTAGCATCACCAATTGACCTCACATGCATGTTCTTGGACCGCGGGAGGAAACCGCGTTTCAAATAAACTTAATTTGATTTTTGAAAGGCCGACTGATTACCTCATCCGCTGGACACATACCAAGTCGGGGTGACCACTCGATCCCTCACAGTCGGTTAAATAAATGCTGTGTCCCAAACGGAGAAAGTCACCGCTGGTCAATAAAAGGTCTATAAATTGTTAGTTAATCTCACATGACAGACATTCACCATCGGCCATTTGAATGGCTGAAATGTGACTGAACTGATAAATCACCTCTGGTTTTCAAGGTTTATGCCACTATAAAGATAATTAAGCCTCCATTGTGAATTGAATGATTCATTCATTCATTCATTCATTCAAAACCATGTGATGTCGGAGCTGTACATTGAAAGCTGAAGGAGAAGATTGGCATTGGATTAGTCTTTGCTGTTTGCAGAGAATCTTAAGATGAAATCTATTTAATGGCTCATTATCCCACTGGAACAGTCTGTACAGTCACATTTTATCATTATTGCACTCACACACCATGCAGTGGGCTCACATACACACAAACATGATGCAGGGGGAGATAGCATACCCTCATAGTATTCAGCAGGTTGGAGTTCACTGGGTTTTTTTTTTGTTGTTCTTCTTTTTTTTAACTTAAGACGCTTCAAAATGTGAAGAAGGTGAAATCAGACAAGCTCAGGACTCGCTGACCACCTGATCTGATGTGTAGCAGGAAAACGTCATTATTCAGTTGTGAGCTGATACTTGGATGAGATGAATATGTTCACCTGGACTCTCTGAACGTTGGAACCAGGTTCAGTTTTCTCAGAAGCAGAGGCCTTTCAACTATAACACATAAATTTGATCCAGATTCATTGAGCTCTTTTTCCCCCGTTGGCACTCGTCTCTGTAGAGACCCGGTGGTTCTGAATGATGGTGGTGTGATGGTTGCTGGCCCAGTCGAAGCAGCTCTGTTCAGTTCCTCTCCTCCACCAGCGGGGGTCAGCAGTGACGGCGGGCTGCAGCCTGCTGACCCAGTTACAGAAGCCTTTAACCGGCACCAGTAAATTAAGGGCTGAACCATGCTGCCTCTGTGCCAGGGTCGGACCTCTGAGCAGAGGGGGGGTGGGGGGTGAGGTGGGAACGAACCTGCTTCAGGGGGGGCTCTCTCAGCAGGGCCCGAAATGACTGTGAGGAGATGAAACCAGCACACGTGTCGTCTGCAGGGTATTTTGGATCGAAGACCGAAAAGCTCCCGAGAAGAAAGAGGATCATGAATTCTAAGAGATGTGGCCCGTGTGGCCCGAGGAAGCGTTTCTGCTCCGATTCCTCTGGAGTCTGTAAACACATATTCATCCTTTTCTTCAGGATTTCAGTAAACAAAGCGCACAATGTTCAGCGTTTATAAAAGAAGCAATATGTCCCAAAACTTAAAGAACATTCCTAAACAACATATTTCAGTGGTTTGGCACCCCCTCCAGCGTCGGTGTAGGAGCATCTCTGCTCCATATCACACTGTCCTCCTCCTCCTCCTGCCCGACGACGGCCACACTCCCCTCACGCTTGTCCTCACGCTTATTTTCAGTTGCCTAGCAACCAGGAGGCGATGCTTTTTTCCCATTTCTGGGAGGTACTTGGTGAGTCGGAGCGGGGGGCGGGGTGAGTGAACGGCTTTAGTGGTGAGGGGGGAGTGAAAGGAGGGAGCATCTTTTTTTTCCCTCTTTAAGTAAAGACTGTCTTTGTTCCTTTTACTCAGTCTGTTCGTCAATCAGCCCGTCATCGTTCACCTGAAGTGTTGACGAATCTCTGTCCTGGTCCCGGTCCTCTGTCCTGATTCTGGTCCTCTGTCGTGGTCCTCGGTTCTGGTTCTCTGCCTATCCTGGTCTTTTGTCCTCCTAGTTCTCGATTCTGGTCCTCTGTCCTGGTCCTGGCTGCCAGTCCTGGTCCTAGTCCTCTGTCCTGGTCCCCTCTTCCGTGCTGGTTCTCTGTCCTTGTCCTTTGCCCTGGTTTCTTTTCCTTGTCCGTCTTAGTCCTCTGTCCTTGTCCTGGTCCCCTGTCCTAGTCCTGGTCCTCTCTAATCGCCCTGGTCCTCTGTCCTGGTCCTGGTCCTCTGTCCTGGTCCTGGTCCTGTTCCTCTGTCCTGGTTCTGGTTCTCTGCCTATCCTGGTCTTTTGTCCTCCTAGTTCTCGATTCTGGTCCTCTGTCCTCTGTCCTGGTCCCCTGTCCTAGTCCTGGTCCTCTGTCCTGGTCCTGGTCTCTGTTCAGACAGATGGCACCATCACAATGTTTGTCTCTATAGCTAGATGGATCCTTTAATGATAGTTTGGTTGTGATTAAAGTAAGGAGTGTTTCCTCAGGAATGAGGCTGTAAGTTGAGTTCTGGTGGGAACAACAGGTTCTCCTAAAGTAGCAGCACATGTCTTCCTCCATTCAGGATCAGTTGGACAAACTCACTGCTTTGTTGCACATGCAAAATGATTCTATTGTACCACTGTTACTTGTTACTTGGATGTTTAACCTAGGATTGCTTAAATATATTTGGTTTATCGGTGCGCACTGTTGATTTTGATATTTCAATTTGAGCATGTTCAAAATAAAAAAATATAGTACAATTGAATCACAAAAGTTATTTAAGTTTGCATTTTTATTCCACTCTCATCAGTTATTTAGTGTATTAGTACTTAAATCCTGTTAAAATAACATGCAGAATTGCTTTAGTTAATACCAGTCAATACCATATTTTTACTTTTCCCATTTGAAATAAGTCTCAAGTATTATTTGATATTTGATATTTCATTTTCTAATTTTTATTTTACTTGTCATGTTTCACTGTTCATGTGAAAGCTTCCTCAAAAGCCAGGTGCAGTTTAGTCTGTATGTTGCAAGAGAGTACTTTATCAGAGTGCTGTTATTTGCCTTTAAGTTTTTTTATGTGATTTGCACATGTTGGCAAAATTGCACAAATTATACATATTCAAATATGTTCAGAAAGGTTCTTTGGCCTAAATTGCCTTTTGAACTTCTCCTGTTGGGGCTGTGTTTCACATCAGGGAATAGTTTGGTTGAGCTGTTCAGAAATTAACTCAAAAGTCAATGTAAAAACGAATCATGATAAGATTGTGATTTTATTCCCCAAAATATCCTGATATGATATTTTTGCCATATTGCCCATCCCTATTTTAACATCAGCTGCTACTAACGGCTTGTGGCAGGAGTCACCAGTTAACAGCAGCACCAGTGAAACCATAACACCAGACAGTGAAGCACAATCGGAACATGCACATTTTGTAATATTATTAATAAACATATAAAAATACTATTTCAATTATTATTTGAGCTGATATCCAATGGCTGTTAGCTCTGCATATCGGGGGTAATGACTTGAAAAGGTTCCGATGACCGATGTGGTCGTACTATATTGTAACGGATCTCTGTACTCACAGAAATTCAGAGTTTGCTGTAGTTTACATTTCTGAACACTAGTTGATGCTGTGTTTTTGTAGAAAACTATTCACCTTATTTTGTGCCTAAACTAGAGCGCTGCCATATGGCATCATTTTGTCTGCCAACGTCCGGCCGGCGGGCCTACCGTAGTGCATCGTTTCTTGTAGCTGCAGCTCGTTCTGGACGGTGAACGGGATTGACCGTCTTATCTGTGAATTCAGAGTTTTAAACATCGCTCATGTGGATGGGCGCTCATGTGGCTAGCCAGCTGGCTGTGTGGCTTGCTGCTCCACTGCTCCGTGGCTAAATGTGGCTAACCGCCGCCAGCCGCGGCTGGCTGTGTGTAGCATTACATGGTCCGTGCAGAGCTGTCATAACTACTGGATAACGAGGAGAAGGCAGTTGAAACAAAAACGTTTTGAATAGGGCTGCACGATATCGGAAATTAGTGCGATATCGGTGTCCAGTATTGCAATAACAGTATTATTGCCATTATTTTTTCTTTTACCGAAGAATTTAATCTGCATAAACCATATGAAAAAATTATTAAGTAAAGATAGCAATTAAGATCGAAACTCAATTATTACCAAATGTAGTAAGGTACATATATTTACACTTGTTGACCTTTAAATTCTTAAAACTTGGAGTTGCCTTTTATTTTATTCTACAGACCAAAAAATATTACGAATATTGCCGACATTTTATTTGCATTAAAACACATTAATATGTGCACATATGTGATTCGTGCAAATTGGCAATCATCTCTGAAGCAAAAGCTTAAACAAATCCCCTAAAGCGTCAAAATTCGGTTTTTGTACCTGGAAAAATCTTTTAAAAAGTTTAAAGTGCAATTTGGAAGCATTTTGAAGAAAGAGCTTTACAACTAATGATTGAAAACATTCCCGAGCGGTTTTGGAACAGAAGTTTGAATATCTGTGAACTTAACATGACCAGACATTCACTAAATTAAATAAAAAAAATATATAAATAAAGTGTCCAGGGCTTCACTGAGTACAAATTATTTAACCACAAATAGCATGTAAACCTCAACAGGTTTACATGCCATGAATATATAATTCTCACGGCTACATGCTGTGTGTTGCATTCTTCAATTTGGCCCATTGTCCATCACAGTCATAAGAAAAAGGGTTGTGCCTTCAACAGCAGCTACTATCCTCCACTTGTTCCTCTACTCTCAGACCAGTTCTTCAAAGTAAACTACTTTGAACAAAGATCACATACATGTTGACGTTGGCCAGTTTTAAACAAGTGCGTTGGCATGTAACGACATGACCACATGTACTGAAACGTCTCTCCGATGGTGAGCTACTCGCTGGTATACGGAGGTATTCTCTGGCCAGTTTACTTAAGAGCGGGAAGTTGAACTGATGAACACGGCCACCGAGATAGACGCTCATCTTCGCTCTCAATGGTGGGAGACACGAGGTAGCTGTTGAGTTCCACCTCCACTGCGTGTGATGATGCTGTAGTAGATGTTGGAGCTGGGACACACTTGAAAAAAGCGCCCTTGGCTTCTTTTGGAGGTCTTCTGGTTGATCCACGTTGAGCATCGTGCCTTTGCTCCTTAAATACACTAATTGTAGAGACTGTAGTTAAAGCTTTGTGTTGCTTTGAAGTTTTCTCTTAAGGAGCGGTAGAAGCGAAACTCGGCTGTGGAGATTCGTCGTGTTTCCTCTCGACGTAGTCCACTATTTTTCGGCCTGAGTTGCAAAGTACTTGTGTCTTGTGTTGTAAAACCAAAGTAGTCCCAAATTCCGGAGGCGCAGTGCCTTTTAGCAACAAGTTCTTCTTTCCTCTTCATTCTTCTCCTCGTCTCCCGCCATGTTTGTTTTGCTACAGCGTCCTCTGCCTCTACAGAGAGCGTGCTCACGCTGGCCAATAGTGAAACGGCACCTTGCTTGGGACACATTTAAGGTCATGTCGAATTTGTGGAAATGAAAATACACTTGTAAAAATACACAATTAATACATTTGATCATTAGAAATTATTGCACGTTTGAACGGAGAATTGAAAGTGGGTGGAGATGAATAAGGTCAATAAGATGTAAAGACGTCAGCTCCTTTTCTCTGTCCGTGATGGTATAGGTCCACTCAGTATCTGGATGGAAGAGATGTCTCCCTGTATGCAGATGAAGGTGAAGGAACTGTTCAACTGAACCACTCTTAGATTCTTCCAAACACTGAATTCTCCATTGTTACTGTTCATACAGCCGCCTCGGTGACTCTGTGCGTTCAGACACGATTCAGAACAGGTTCTCCCGTTCTAGAGAGCAGAGCATTTAGAAACCGTTGCACTTTTCGAAGACTTTACCGTTTCACTAAAACATACCGGCACACATTTCACCGGAGGCTCAGTCCTTCACAATAATGTGTGTTGAGATGGTACTGAGGCCCCCAGGAGCCAAAATTTGGACATACAAGTGTCCTGAGTCTGCATCCTCGGCCCGTTAACACAACCTTAGGTGCCCAGAGGAGGCAGCTCCGTCCGCTCTGCCTAAAAGAGACGGTTTTACTGCGTTCCACCAAATACAATTGATCAACAGCCACAGAACCGGGACAATGAAGAGAAGACGGTTAATGTTCTTCTTCTATACGTCCCAGACTAAGAACATTGAATTAGTTTTTATAGCTGTTTTACCCTTTTTCTCGTTTTTTGCTGCTTCAGCTGTTTTACCTGTTCTAGAAATGTTCTGGGTTTGAACAATTTTTATTTTTTTTTAATTTTAAGTTTTTACCCCATTCATCCACTTTTAGCAGCAGATGTTACTTCAGCTCTTTTTGACAGTTTTAACTACATTACATCTTATCATAACTTTTTTTATTTCTCTCCACAGATTAGACCTGTGATAAGGACTTAATTTGCAATAAATGCAAACACAGTTATTTTATTTTTGTGATTTTAATTACGTGTCTGCTGTTTTCGCCAGCAGTGCTTCACAAGTGGAGTGGTTTGGTCAGTAGGGGGAGGAGGAAGAAGAGGAGGAGGAGGGCATAGTAGACACAAAAGAAGTGAAGCCTTCATCACTGAATTAATCCTCATGCTGGACTATCTTCAGTATTTGGGGGCATTGCGGTGGGGGTGAATGGGGGTGGGGGGTCGGGTTGGGGTACTAACATGTGGCCGCCCGCCCGTCTCTGTAATTGAGGGTAGCGGCTGTTGTCCTTGTTCACCCTGCGTAACTGTTCATTAGCTCCAGGCAGCCTGCTGCGACATATGTGCACTTCATAGTAGAGGAACTAACCCTCGGAGGCCCTTGTTTCACGTGTTTCACGTGTTTCACGCGTTTCACGTGTTTCACGCATAATGCAAAATGGTGGACTTCCTGTTGGGTTTAGAGTTTGAGGGGGGGTCAGGGACATTTTTGTGCGGACCAACGTACGGCTTACGTCTACCAAATTTCTTGAATGTCGGTGAATTGTGTTGCCCGTAGTAGATGTTGCAAATGTGAAAACAATGTAGGGGGCGCTATAGAGTCATTTTGCCTGACATATGTGTAATGACCATGAAATATAAACATTTTCTCCACTGCTGTGTGCAAATGTTTAATCTGTCAAAAATGGAGCATTTTTGGCTGTAAAAGAGTAGTAAAATAATAATAATAATAATAATAATAATTGCTTGCATTCCAATAGGGCCTCGCCCGGCTCTGCTCGTGCTTGGACCCTAATAAATAGACAAAGTAATGTTAACACCACTTTATTCAGTGTTTAAACTTCCCATGTGTGTGGTCTGGTCGCTCCGTGTTCAGTTAGCACTGAACTGGTGGCGACGTGTACATCGTTAGCAAGTGGCTACATGTCTAGCGTTCGCTGGTGGCGGTCTTCAGTTTTTAAAGTGAAACTCTCCTGCGTTTCGTCCTCACATCCATTAGAGGATAATACCAGCTGAGCTCCTTTCCACACTGATGCTCTGCCGCAGCGGCGTCGTCGCTGAAAGAAGGAGCAGGAATTGTGTTCAAACTGAAAACGCTCAACGAGAGGAAACAAACGGTTCCTCAGGACTGTGACAACGCCGGAGCGAATAACAAGGCTGCCGCTAACTCGCCACCAACTCCCAACCCTGGTCCAGCTCTGCCCTCTCCAGCGCTCCACTCTGGGACCCCCCGTTAAAAAAGAACATAAAAAAGGTCAATATTCTTGTATGGAAAAAAGACCCGCCCGCAGACTTTTTAATCCCTAATATGAAACGTTACCTTTTCCCAATAAGAATCTTGTAATGTAGATATTTAATATAATTATGACTTGTTACATGTCATCAGCCACTGCTTTTGTGTAATATTTGATCTTTCCTTTCATATATATAATTTAAAAAATAAGGCATTACTAAATCCTATCACATGCACAACAATGAAGTTTACAAGTCTGTGTATACAAAATAAAAATATTAACTTTTTTTTTTTATTAATTCCTAAAATTGAATTTCAAGACTATACAATGTGCAACAGAAAATTGACGCATGCTTATTTTATTGTTATATCATCTATCATCATATGTAAGGTGGTAAAATACTATGCAATACGGGCTTACGTTTTTCCTTGTACCATGTATTTGTACATAATTAGTTATTTTCATTGATGCGTTTTATTTATTTGAGTTTGGATACAGTGTTCATACATTTTTAATGACTCAATGGGAGAGGGTCACCTTTCCATGGGGTCAGAATTCTATCTGACACCGGTGTCCTGCGTGTTTTAGTTCTCCCTGCTTCGGCGTACCTCAATCCAGTGATGATGTCATCACCAAGCCTGAGAAAAAGCTCAATAACGAGCCTCTCATTGCATTCATGTGTGTTGCAACTGGGAGAGAGCTAAAACATGCAGGCCCAGAGTTGAGTTCCCCTGTTTGCGAGGGTCTAGAGCAGGGGTAGTCCAGGTCTCTACTATAGTCTGGGGAGGTAATTGCACATGACATGATGTCTTGTGTATCCAGCACCATTCCCCCCCCCCCCCCCCCTTCCCCTCTTCCTCCTTGTGTCTCTTTTAATTCTGCTCGCTCTCTTTTATCACCTTTTCCTTCACCTCCTCTCCTCACCACACCCCCTCCTCTTCCTGCCTCTTTTTCTCTTCCTCCCGCTTCGATCTCTCTCTCTCTCTCTCTCTCTCTCTCTCTCTCTCTCTCTCTCTCTCTCCATTCAGCAGCAGTTGTCAGTCAGCCCCCCCCCCCCCCCCCTCGACGTCACTGGCTGTTTGCATAGCTATTGTCTTACAGCAGCAGCAGTGTTAGAGGCTCCTCACCACATTTTTTTATGGTTTTGAAGGGGGGACTGGATATTCACTCCCTCATTTTTCACCCTCCTCCTCTCCTCTCCTCTCCTCTCCTCGGGAAAAGACTCTCCTTTGGCCCTCCCTCCCTCCCCCTCCTCTTCCTCCGCTCCCTCTTTCATTAGTAAACCCTACAGTGGAATGAGACGGAGGGGAGGATGAGAGGGACGGTGTAGACTGCAGAAAGAAGAGGATGCAGTAGCATCTTCATGTCGGGATTCGGACGGATTTCTGCTCTTGCTGTTGGTTGAATCCTCTCGGAAGGCCTCCGGTGGTGATATTGTCTGTGGCGGCTGGACGCGGCGACTCGCCGTTCGTTGGGAGGGATTTTTATTAAGGCGAGCCGCGGCTAGCCGGAGTCTGGGCATCTGGCCGTCTGGGAGGCAGCGACGGCCGGCTGGCTGCATTGTGTTGCTTTGATGACCCCCGCTGTGTAGCTGCCTGCTCATCAACCTCCCCTCTCTCTCTCTCTCTCTCTCTTTCTCTCTCTTACCCCCCTCCTCCTTCCTTCTCCTCCTCCTCCTCCTCTCTCTCCATCACAGCTCTCGGCCCAGCCATGTTCGGCACAGAGTCCTCATGTAAGTACCACCACCATCTTCCTCCTCTGTGCGTGTGTCTTTGTGCATCCTCTCCATGTGTGTGTGTGTGTGTTTCTATCTGAAATAGAGGAGGAATGCACCCTCTCCTCTCCTCTCCTCTCCTCTCCTCGTCTTGCCTCTTCCTGTTATTGCCTCCATGGTGGCTGGTGGCAGATTGCACGGGGGAAAAAATCCGGGCTCTACCATTTTAGCACGGAGGGTCGGTACTACAAGCTAGCTGGTCACGCTGAGCTTCATCCACCTTGTGCCTTCTCTTGCTTCGGTCCCGTAATGCATGTTTGTACCTCTGGTTCCGTGGAGGGTCAGAGAGGACGCTCTTTGCTTCAGGAACACCAGCCCTGCTGGCTTCACTCACAGGGTGCCAGGTGGGAGGACAGCATTTCTGATGCACACAGCGCTCCAAGCTGTACTGACGGTCCACGCGTGTCCGCCTGTGGTCCTCCAGCTCCTTCGGATCCTCCTCCGGAGGTTCAGGGAACCTTTCAGACCCTCTGACCGACCCCTCTGACTGACCCCTCTGTGGCTCGCTGCTCCGAGCGCCTGCTGATTTGAGCAAGTCTGAGCTGATGTGATTGATCTGTCACGTCTGAACTCGATTGAAGCACCGCCATCCAGTAGAGGATGGTAGATTTCACAGACCTGGTTTTTGTATTTATTTTGGTGCAAAAGTTCAGAAAGACTTTCATAAGTTTTGAGGTCATTTCAGGGTCAAATATGAGAGCAGTTGGACTTGTTTTCATGTCCTGTAACAAAGTGTTGACCTGTCCAGGGTTCACCTGTGGTCAACTTGGGGTTGGCTTCAGCCCTCCATCTATTAGTACATATGCTTGTTTTTATTTACCTCTGTCCTTTCAGTTTCCTTTAGAACAACACCTCAAAAATATTTCCTCAGGTTCCGATGAATTTGTAATTCATCTTCTTTGAGGATAAATTAGATGAGGACCACAGATGATCAAGGTCGCTGTGACCTCACAAATTTCCACAACAATAATTCTGACAAGTTGTTGTGGAGGATTTTTTTTGTGCAGACGTAAAGCTGAGCGGATCTGTTCTCAGTGATCAAAGCTCAGCCTTTGATCCTACATTTCCTCCATTGTTGTTTTTCTGCCTGGTAACAGCAGAAGACGTGAGCATCTTCTGGTCTGACTCCACCCTCAGGTCTCATTTTCCTGATACAGTTTCATCTTAAAGGACTTTTGAACATACGTATGACCTTCTCCAAGGTCATTTGTGAACTTCCAAGCTGCTGTGAGGGGATTCCTTCACTTTCTGGAACATGTTGGCTCACTGTCATCGGGGGTTTGATCAGGATTTGGCGGCGAAAAGTTGGTTTGACATGACTTTTGTGCGACTTGAGTCATTGGCTCCTGTCAGAAAAGCCTTAATTCCTTTTTACTTAAACGACACGTGTTAAATGAGCTTGGACAGGCGTTAATGCTGTCAAGTGGTTTTACGCTGCACGCCAAGTTTCCCCATTGGAGACATGACAATTCAGACAACACAATGGGTGGGGGCTGTTTCCAGCTCCAGTAAACAGACTCCAGGTAGACTTTCTCTTTCTCGACTTAGTCATTGATCAATCTGACGCTGCAACTGCCGGCAGTGTTTCAAATCCAAAGCTCTTTTTGTGTGATCGGAGTCTTTATTGTTGATTGTGATCTACGTTACTCTAAGCACTAAGGCTAAACATTATGTCCAAAATATATCAACATGCACAACATACAGATCATATCACAAAAGACTTGAACTGTGACAAACAAAGTTTTCACAGCACATTCATGCTCTGGATAGCAACATATTTACCAGTCAGATGAGTCCTGCTGCTCTAGATCGTGTTAAACTCATTAAAGATCACATTAACTTAGAGTAGCTCTGCAAAACATTGTTCTGCTCCTCAAGGGACTTTTTTGAATTCAACCAATTTCCTGAAAATGTTGTAAATTGTTGAGTTGATACAGTGATCCCATGATTATCCAGACCTCCTCTGTTCGGATCTGCACCATACATCATGATAACCGTCTGTAGTCGGATGTGGTCCCACATTTTAGCCTAGAGTTTTTCTAGAGCAGTGGTCTCCAACTTTTTGTGTGGTTTTATGCAACAGAATTTTCCCACGGACTGGCAGGACAGAGTATGAAAAGGCCTTAACAAGGTATGAAAAAAACTGACGGAGTTAAGCACAGGAAAGAAGCACTGACGGAAAATAAAAGTCGATGCAGGCAAACAGAAGTTCAAATGGATATTTTCAAATTTAAACTTTTTTTTTTCTTACTTTGTGACCCGGTGCCAAATAATCAATATCCGGTGGTTGGGGACCCCCGATATAAACTATACATAGAAGTAGGGATGCACCGATACCGATACCAGTATCGGTTCAATACCAGGCATGAGTACTCGTACTTGTACTCATAAAACTGCCACCGATACCACGACACCCAATATCGCTTTACGGCAGCGCGCGATTTACGGCACTTCGCTGCAAGGCACAGTAGGCCAGTGAGGAGCAAACATCTCGGCGGCCAGTGAGGCGCCCACAGCGCTAGTTTGTCGGCCATCTTTTTGGAAAATTGACCGTGGAAATGACAGCTTGAGGCTCCTGCTTGCAACAGTGGACGGAAATGGAGCTGCTGCTACTTAAACTGGCTTCTGCAGCCTGTGTCTCACACACACACACACACACACACACACACACACACACACACACACACACACACATAGAACACACCCATTCCCCGACAAGTGTGTTCCTAATATAAAAAAAAAGACAAATAAATGACTCTACATTTCCGTGCATGTACCAGTAAATCCTATACTTTGACTAGATCCATGTACAGAGAGAAAACCTTTTAACCCTGAGAGTACTACTCCGCATGTAAACCACCTGCATAACTCTCCATAGTTGATTCTTTAGTTTCCTTATAAATATGGACAGTGTGGCTGATTGTTTTAAGTTGCTTTTCAACTCATTCCATATGCTTGGACCTCCATAGACATATACTGGTAGATTCTAGTTTTCTATATTTACCTTTTAGAAGCAGTTGATTTCTGGTATAATGTTGGTGAGAGGGTGAGTATAATGGAATGAGTTCGCGTAATCTAGAATTTGACCTGTTAACAACATTATACAGAATACATGCATTGTGATAAAGATTCCCTTCAGGAAGCTTTAAGAGACTACGTTTATGGAAGAGAGCATTTGTTGGAGAGTTTGGCATCGACCATGAAATGACTCTTATGGCTTTCTTTTGTAGTGTCAGAAGTTTTGTAGTGTAAGTAGAGTAAGTATTGTTCCAGATAAGGTTACAATAATTCAAGTGAGGCTCAAACAGAGATCTGTACAGTGACCAGAGTGCATCTATTGGGCCCAACGGTCTGATTTTAAATCATAGACCTGCTTTAAAACATGGACTCATCGGCTGTTGCAGAAATATTCTCAGTGATGATTTCTGCTTTCAATAAGAGAACGTGATGAAAAACCTGAAGTGGCCCATCCAAGCCTTTTTCTGGTGCTTGGCAGAAGAAAGTTTCTGTTCACTGATGACTGTTTGTGTTTTGTGAGACTCTTTTCTCCTGAGCAGAAAAACCACTGCTCTAACGTTAAAAGCTTTTTAGAATACCTTCAAAAAGTGCAGACATCAAGGATATTGTTATTGTGATCATTTTTCTGGAGGGACAGGATGCCACAATAACGGCAATGTTTCCTTCGTGGTGTCACGACTCGTTCCATATTCTCCTGGACTTGGCAGGTTTACAGTTGACGGTCACCGTCCTAACAATCCAGCTTGGCCGTCTGTGTTCTCCCATTGTTAAGGCGTATTGTTCTCCGTGCATTGGTGTGCGGCTTCATTACAAAACAAACCGCCTTGTGGTCTGGCATGCTAACTACATAGTTTTCAGCACTCATGTTGTTTTCGTGAAACTGGACATCGTTTTCAAAACGTTGCCATGTGAATGCAAAAGTGTCTGAAATGAAAATGCAAAAACGATCCATTTTCACTTGAAACGTTCTGTCGAAAAAAAAGAAGTCCTGTAAAAAGGGCCTAAATCATATCTGTGCTGAGAAGGCTGACTGAGGTTTACTTTAAAGAGTATACTCTGAAGATAGAGAATTAAAGACCCCGATGAGTGACACCAAATACGAGTGTAATCCAAAGCTCCGTGGCTCTGTGTGAAAAAGTGTTTGCCCCCTAAACCTAATAACTGGTCGGGCCACCCTGAGCAGCGACTACTGCAATCCAGCGTTTGCGGTAACTTGCAATGAGCGTTTTCCAACGCTGTGGAGCAGGGGTGTGAACCTCAGGTCCTGGAGGGCCGCAGCCCTGCACGTTCTCCATGTCTCCCTCCTTTAACACACCCGGTTCTCATGACGGTTCATCACTGAGTTCAACAGATTGCCTGATTACGAGCCGCTCACTGCAATCAGCCGTGTTGAAGCAGGGAGACATGCCAAGCATGCAGGGCTGCGGCCCTCCAGGACCAGAGTTCCACACACGTGCTGCCGAGGAATTGTGGCCACTGATCTTTGCAGAATTGTTGTATCTCAGCCACATTGGAGGGTTTGAGCATGAACCGCCTTCTTAGGGTCCTGCCACAGCATCTCAATCAGAGGGAGGTCAGGACTTTGACGAGGCCACTCCAAAGTCTTCGTTTTGTTTTTCTTCAGCCACTCCGAGGTGGACTTGCTGCTGTGCTTTGGATCATTGTCCTGCTGTAGAACCCACGTTCTCTTCAGCTTGAGGTCAGGAACAGAAAACAGTCCAACTTTTGTCTCGTCAGTTCACAGAATATTTCCCCTAAAGTCTTTGGGATCGTCAAGATGTTTTCTGGCAAAAATGAAACGAGCCTTAATGTCCTTTATGCTTAGCGGTGGGTTTGGTCTTGGAACTCTGCCATGCAGGCCATGTTTGCCCCGTCTCTTTCTCATGGTGGAGTCATGAACCCTGACCTTAACTGAGGCAAGTGATGCCTGCAGTTCTTTAGATGTTGTTGAGAGTCTTCTGTCACCTCTTGGGTGAGACGTCGCTGCGCTCCTGGGGTAATTTTGGTCGGGAAGCCACTCCTGGGAAAGGATAATGGTTCTCACTGCGGTTCGCTGGAGTCCCAAAGCTTTAGATTGGCTTTAGAACCTTTTCCAGACTGATAGATTTCATTTACTTTTGTTCTCATTTGTATCTCAGCATGATGTCTGTAGCTTTTGAGGATCTCCTGGTCGACTTCACTTTGTCAGGTAGGTCCTATTGAAGTGGTTTCTAGACTGAGGACAGGTGAGCAGTAATCAGGCCTGGCTGTGGCGACAGAAATAGAACTCAGGTGTGATCAACCACAGTTCTGTTTGAACAGGAGCTGGGGGACAAACACTTTTTCACACTGGGCCATTCAGCTTTGGACATTTTTCTTCCTCGTTAATAAAACCCTTCATTTAAAAACTGCATTTTGTATTTACCCGTGGTGTCTTTGACTAATGTTTAAATTTGTTTGAAGATCTGAAACAATTAAGTGTGGAAAACATGCAAAAAGTAAGAAATCACCCCTGAAATTTTCACACCACTGGAAGTAAACAAAGTACTGGGGTGAAGCTGAGATCTGGAACAAGTTTGTTCCGGTCCCACATTTACTGTTAGGCGATGTCACGTACCTGTGTCGTTACGCGGTCATTCACAACCCCCGTCTCCATTTTAACCGTACCGTGTGCGGCGGAACCACACAGCAGAGTTAAGTCTGGATGCGCTTTGCCTTACCGTACTGTCCCGTCCTGGACACGTACTGCAGCCGTACTGGGGCGAAGAGCCGTTTTAAAGTTTGCCGTGTGAAATGAAGAGTCGTCGTCTCTCTAAACCGGCACAGTTTGTCTGAGTGGAGCAATGCACCAACCACATGAAGCTACACGTTCTACACCAACCTGCACCAACTGCACTGCTGCTACTCGCTGCCAACTGCTAACTGCTAACTCAGGCTCGTTTGACACGTTGAAGGTCTGAGAGGAAAACACAACTCCTCACCACAACCAGTTCAGAGATCTGCTGCACGTCACTTCTTAAAGCTTTAAAGGCTTCGGGAAGAAATTCGTCCGGAATAATTCCTTCAGAACAACATTTGAAAACATCCATTTCCAGACAAGAGGAGAGGAAAAAGGAAACGAATTCCTCCTTTGAAACATCACAATGAATTGGGGGATCTTCTGCAGATGGAGGCCACTTGTGGTGATCATCTATTAGCTCAAGCTGTAACCTCCACAGTTCAGAAACCCCAAAACATTTAAAGTGAAGATTGTGTTTCTCAAAGATTAATTATTTTTATTTTAGCTTCAATGTCTTCTGGCATTTTATTGAGCAGTTCATCAATTGTCCTTTCCCCAAGTTTTGAACATTTGGAAGTATTTCTGACCGACACCGGAGGAAGCAGAACTCCATCCACCTCACACACTCTGGTTTGCAGCCGGGCGGAGGTTGACCTGTCAGACTGTCGCTGTCTCTGCTCTCAATAGTTGAAGAATAGACTGAGGGAAAAGTTGTGAAGTCCCATACCAGATGAAAATGGAGGTCAGTAGTTGCAGTTTGTGAGATGGAGCGGCATTCTATTTCTGCCTCAAGCTGTATTGATTTTTTTTCCCCTTTCAGAGACATTTAAACTTTATGGAAGTACCAACAAACTGTGACAGAAAGAAAGAGTGATGAGAATGAATAACTTACAGCACAGAATTCTGACCAAAGGAATTAAAAAGACTTCAGCCTTCAGGCAGTTCGGCAGCCTGAGGCGTATTGATCCCATGTCAGGTTGTCTTAAAGGAACAGAAATCTTATTATCAGAGACGTCAACTGAAGGAGCTGACAAGCACACACAACCTTTTTCTCTCAGTATTGCTAACAGTTTAATAAGCTCTTATTTTGGTGCTTTGCTCCTTTACAATTACACTCGTCTCCTCCTTAGTTGTGTCAAACATGTAGCTGTGCTTCTTTCTTTTCCCAGAGAAAAAGAATAAAGTGAGAGGTCACTCCTCCAGGGGCTGTGCTGCAGACGGGGCTGCATGTCACTCCACTGGAGGCAGGCAACACATTGGAGGTTCACGTTTAGGCTCTCACCCAGAGACAGCATGTTTCCTGTTTAATACGGGGGTCTGCTGCCTGCAATCATGTGGCTCTACAGCCCCTCTGTAGTGACTCTACAGCTCCTCTGTAGTGACTCTAACAGCTCCTCTGTAGTGACTCTAAAGCTCCTCTGTCGTGACTAACAGCCCCTCTGTAGTGACTCTAAAGCTCCTCTGTAGTGACAGTACAGCCCCTCTGTAGTGACTCTAAAGCCCCTCTGTAGTGACTCTAAAGCTCCTCTGTAGTGACTCTACAGCTCCTTTGTAGTGACTCTACAGCTCCTCTGTAGTGACTCTACAGCTCCTCTGTCGTGACTCTAAAGCTCCTCTGTAGTGACTCTACAGCTCCTCTGTAGTGACTCTACAGCCCCTCTGTGGTGACTCTACAGCTCTTCTGTTGTGACTCTACAGCTCCTCTGTAGTGACTCTACAGCTCCTCTGTCGTGACTCTACAGCCCCTCTGTAGTGACTCTACAGCTCCTCTGTCATGACTCTGCAGCTCTTCTGTCGTGACTCTGCAGCTCTTCTGTCGTGACTCTACGGCCCCTCTGTAGTGACTCTACAGCTCCTCTGTAGTGACTCTACAGCTCTTCTGTCGTCACTCTACAGCTTATCTGTAGTGACTCTACAGCTCCACTGTAGTGACTCCACAGCTCCTCTGTAGTGACTCTACAGCTCCATTGTAGTGACTCTACAGCTCTTCTGTCATCACTCTACAGCTTCTCTGTCGTGACTCTACAGCCCCTCTGTAGTGACTCTACAGCTCCTCTGTAGTGACTCTACAGCTCTTCTGTCGTGACTCTACAGCCCCTCTGTCGTGACTCTACAGCTTCTCTGTCCTGACTCTACAGCCCCTCTGTAGTGACTCTACAGCTCCTCTGTCCTGACTCTACAGCCCCTCTGTAGTGACTCTACAGCTCCTCTGTAGTGACTCTACGGCCCCTCTGTAGTGACTAATAGATTTTAAAGATAATCTTTCTAAAAAACTCCGATCTCGCTGTTGAAGGAGACAAATGTACCATTTTAAGTGGAGGAAGGTTGAACAGTTAATCCAGTAAAGTCTGTGTCCGCTGCCTTTAACTTCCACTGCTGAGAATATTGAGTTTCCAAATTCACCTTTTGATTCAATTAAAACAGTTAAAACTGCTAGAAAATTAATATGGCATGTCGGTAATTCACATGGTTTAGTTAGAAAACACCAAGATCTAATGTGGTCCGCATCATTTGATCTCAAAGCGTCAATAACGTCAATAACAGTAAATATGATGGGGATGATGGGGGCGACATTGGTGAAAAAATAAAATAACTTGAGGGAACGGGATAATAAGCCGTTCCCTCAGTTACTAACTTGAGCGAGCGAGTTACTATCTGGCGGCCACAGATTCAATTATCTCGTTCCCACCTGTTATTATTTTATTTTCTCTCTGGCCGCTCTGTTAGAATTGCTAGGAAGAAGTAGAACAACTAAAGAACCTCACCGCTAAAAATGTAATAAAATATCTCTCTGTTTATCTGTCATGGTTGATAAACTTCAGAAAACAACTTTTGCATAAAAAAAAGCTATATTCAATATCTGTGTTATCTTCATTTTAAAGTTTATACGTGTTTTTTGGCTCCACGTTAGTTTTACTTTGGTAAAAGTGGTAAATCGTTAATCGTTCAGACTTGTTTCTCATACGTCCCTGAAACTGATCGAATCGATGAATCCATGTTTTACTCGCCGTGAAATCAACAAATTAGGTTTTGAGGGTGAGTGTCTCATTTCCTTTTCGTCCATGTTCCTGTTCCTACCTGGTGACGTCTGAGGGAGGTCATCATTGGCAAGTTCTACTCAGTGGGACATCTCCCTTTTTCTTTAGTCCTCAATTGGCCTTTGTCTGGAGGAAGGAAGCAGATTAAAGGGCAGAACCTTTGTTCCTGCTGAGTTCTGGTGAACATCCAACACTGTGATTGAATTTCTTCAGTGTAGCACATCTCAAGGACAAACGCATTAGGTTTTGGTGGATCCTGATATAAGTTCACGTTGGGCTCATGTGTCCATTTTCACGAAGTTACCTGGTAATGTCCACAGTCTGGAGGCATTATATTGTTTTTCATTGTGAATCTTTTCACCTGCTTCATTCATCTGAACATGATGTCCAGTCTGATTGTGTCTCCGCTTTGAAGGTTTATTGTCCCTCTGCGCTCGCGTGCAGCCATTATTTTGTTGGCGTGTGACGACACTCTTACACTTGAGGGGCTGTTTAGGTGGGTGGTCTGTCCGTCCACTCCTTCTTTTCTTGAAACATGTGGCCTTTCAGTTTCTTCACATTCGGTTCGCCCGTCCTCCGTCTCAGTGAACTCATTCAACTTGGGCAGGCCAGAGTCAGGTGACCTTCTGAACTCAAGTTTGGCTCCCAAGGGTTAAAGGTTACTTCACATGAAGTCCATCATCACATTTCATGACGTTCCTCAACAGTCTTGGTCACATTTATCACCAATGAGAGACAGCGGTGTCAGTTGGGTGGGTCATCGTTCATCATGTCGGTGACTCGGGGGTCTCATCAAGCTTCTGTAGAGTCTGAACCGCTCACCGTGACATGAAAGAGACCTGACACATTACTATGTGCTGCTTTCAAACCAATGTTTGACGTCTTTGATGATCAGCATCATGTCATAGAGGAGAGAGACGAGAAGCAGCCATCAGAGACGAGACATGAGAATATGTTGGATTTCTACTTTCATGGTGGGAAACATTCTTTTAGTGGCTGTTACATTGGACACAGTCTTGTCGTGTTGGACAGTCCCTTTGATGTGTTATATGAGCTCTATATGGCCTTGTTTCTACTGCCTAGTAGGTGCAGGTGTAGTATTGAATAAGGAGCCCCTGGAAAATGGACCCAGGGTCCGAATTCTGCAGCAGAATATGACACCCCCCCCCCCACCTTCATGGTGGGAAACATTCTTTTAGTGGCTGTTACATTGGACACAGCCTTGTCGTGTTGGACAGTCCCTTTGATGTGTTATATGAGCTCACACACACACACACACACACACACACACACACACACACACACACACACACACACACACACACACACACACACACACACACACACACACACAACAATGTTCATATAATAAATGTTCATGACGGGGAAACGAATCATTCCAAATACGTCTAATATGAACATATTTCTCAACATTTTATTGTGTTAATATGAACTGAAATGTTCTCGACCCCTATTTAAAATGTGTACTATATTATGTTCATTTCCTTTGACACGGAATCTGTAACCTTTTGTATTTAATGTATATTGTAGTACCTGGGTAGCTTTTATATGGCATAGGATATGGGCCCCCTATATAAAATGTATATCATAGTATCTGGGTCCATTTTCTATGTCATGGAAAATGTGCTGCCTCTATCTGCACCATCGGGCTATGTTCTTGAAGATCATGTGTGAGCACTTCGAACCTTTTGTCACTCTTTAATAATGTATCTACAATACTATTGTTATTCAGTACCTATTGTATTTCGTTGTCTGTGTACATATTTGTGGTTAAAATGTATTAACATTTCAGTGCAAGTACTAGGGAGGTCCATATTCTACTGTAGAAAATGGACCCAGAGGTCCATATTCTCTTGGGATCCATCGGTACAGGATTTCATCTGTGACACTGATAAAAGTTGTGGAAAGTACCAAAAGTACCATACTCAACCGTTACCATTTTTGGTAACCCTTCCGTTGAGGTAGCGAGCACATCTGTACGGTTCCATAAGGAGGAGTTACAACGCAGCCGTCTGCTGATTGGTTGTGACGATCGTCACTCTCACAAACCTGCAGTATTTAAATATCTCAACTGTGGTAAACCCTTCCGTTGTTGTTCAGAAATGCTGCTTTGCCCAGGCTGGTTCTTTTGTTGACTCAGTTTATTGAAACGTCTGCCCTACACTGCCCCCTGGTGTTGTGATGAAGGAGATTCAGCGGGAGCCGGACGCTGCTGCTCACAATGACAAAGATATAAGAAAAGTTTTTTTTTTTCTGGCGGTTCTCTTCCAATCATGGGAGTGTTTCTGATCATTTAGGGTGTACTGTTGTAAAAAATTCTTTGCTTTCATGAAAGGAACAAAAATCAATGAAATGAAAATGAAGGTTTTCCCAGCTGCATCACAGAGAATAGAGACTGACAGCTTTGCTCGGACGCCTGAGCTGCAGCCGCAACAACTGTGCTCCGCCTTTACTGTCGTAATGAGGTCACATACCTGCGTTGTTGTGCGGCCGTTCACAACCCCGCCTACATTTTACCTGTACTCTTTGTGGTGACATCACACCACAAAATTTTGGTCTGGGCACGCTTTGCCTTACCACTTGACCTCCTGCGCACGGTGCAGCGCTGGACTGTGGTGTAGTAGATGACCTGCAGTGGCTTTCACTAGTCTGTTCACCTCAGTAACCACTGAAGTGACCTGGTGTGGTTATTGAGGATAATATTATTTAAGAAGCCACGTTAGGCGCTTCATTGAGGTGCAGGTTTAGTAAAGTGGTTTGTTCAGGCCTGCAACATGCACTTAGGTCATCAGTCCAGCTTTTAAACTACGTGACATGTTAGGGAACAGGTGGCTGAAGCTGAGGTCAGCAGAGCCCCTCCCTCCTTGTTTCCATCCACGTTGAAAAATGCATCTGTCCAGACAGAAACTGCAGGATTCCTCCCAGCATGCAGTGGTGTCACAGAAACGCACCAGAAATGAAGTTGTGCCACTTATGAAGCACCAGGGTGAAGTTAGTGTTTACAAGTTAGATGCGAGGTACAGGTTCAGTATGTTCCCCGTAAAGACAGACCACTGAACGGTGAATTAATGTAAATCAAAAGAATTCCATATTGTTGGACGCCTACAAACAACGGTTTGTTGTTGTTGTTAATGCACTTGTTTTGTCTGACGGCTGTGCTTGATGAGACATAATGTATATTTTAAATACCTCACAGTTCCCACTTGTGGATTGGTTCTAGATATACATTTTCAGAACTTTGATGACTTTGGGAGACGATAGTTTCAACCTTCGTCCTGTTCTTGCTCTTTAAGGACTTTTGACTTGAAGGTCTGAGTAATGTTACGTTTGAGAGAGTGGTTTAGGAAAAACTCCCAGGGTGGAGAACTTAGATGAGCTCAGACCACAGTAGTGAACTCACTCTGGAAACATTTCAAGTGTTTTTCTGAAGGTAGTATACACCGTATGAAACACGTCGGCTTAAAGCTAAATATACATAATATCATACACGTTCTCCTGTCGTTCATGATATTACTTGACAATTGCGGGTGTAGTGAAGCTCTTTGGCCTGAAGACGGGGTGTGGGGTCCACATTCTGAACACAGTCTGACTAAAGCGCTGTACATATCGGGTCATTAAGTCTTGTCCGTAACCTGTTCTTTGTTTACACAACAAAAATGAGCGAAACCAGAAAGATTGTCTCACATTTGGGGCGTTTGTTTACACAACAACGGTGCTCTGAAGTATTTATTGACGCTCCTGATTCCCCCCCCCCCCACAGATACTGTCGGAGGCTACGGAGCGTTGTTACTGTATATAGTTATTTTGCTCATGCAGGTGTAACGAACATGCTGACCTCCGTAGTGGCATGACTCCCAGTCCGTATTCTAATTTTAAAGTCCATATTGGTAGTTTTATAGTTGAGATTCCCCTGTGGTATGTGTCATATGTCTGGTTCTCTCCTTTGTGTTTATAACTTCATGCGTGTATGTGTTGTTTATTTACAAAAACAACCAACGGCACCCCCTCATGGCCTGGCACAGTTACTACATCGTTTTCAGTGTTCCTGCGGTTGCCGTGTAAACACAGACCTTTTTCAGAACGTTGCCATGTAATTGCTAAACTTTTCTGAAACAAACGATGCAGTGTCACTTTGTTGTGTAAACAGGGATTGTATGTTAAAGTCCAGGTGAAATAAGGTGTTTATACTTGGTACAACAAGCTTCAGGTTCAGTGTTTTCTCACACCAGCTGGTTATTGACATCTGGACCATTAAATTACCTTTCTACGAATAAGTTACTTTGAAAAAGTACCAGATGATTTTACCCGATTTTTAAGAAAACCAGGTTTAGTACTTATTCCATCAAACCTTTCATATCATAGCAGCAGTTCCAGATCCGTTGGGCACACGTCCACATAACTGTCCACAGTTGTCGACATCCACACAACCCTTGCACAGGTTGTTTCCTTTCTAGTGTGCGTGTGCGTGTGCGTGTGCGCGTGCGTGTGCGCGTGCAGTTTCTGAGGGCGGGACTTGTGTTTGATTGGCAGCTGGCCCGCCGTGGTGCTTGTAGGAGGGAAGCTGTGGGTCGTATCTCAGTCATCACTCAGTGTGAACTGTGTGTCTTCAGCACTGGTGATTAGATTTGCTTTCGATCATTCATCTCGGCGAGTTCCCATCATGCCTCGGTGCAGCCGTGACGGAGCTCCAGGTTGCGTGGCGTGCTCACTGAAGATGGCCATTTGATGGAAGCGCTGTCTCTGTTGCTGTGGTAACCCCCCGTACGTTGGGCGATTGGGTTTCTGTGGTAACTGCTGACTTCTGCTATTTTAGTCTCCGGGAGCTCACACTGAGGCTGAAAGTTGAACGAGCCAAGGTGGAGGCTTATTGTAGATAAAGGATCTGTAGCTGGGAGCTGTTCTCAGACTGACCTCCAGATGTTTGTCCTCATACAGTCCTCAGCATGAGCACAATGAATTTTGAATCATTTTTCAAATAAAGACCCTCATTTGCCTTCCCATTGAATTTTGTAAAACCCTGTGTGGTTTACGGCTTCTTTGCAAACGGCACAAATGTCCCTCCACTCTTATATTGAACGGCAATTAAGTGTCTTCATATTAGTTATCTCAGAAAAAGCCGACATAAAACCACCCCACAGGATTAATGTACAACCACATGAAGACAATACTTTAACCTGGACCAACCTTATGAAGCCAACATGAATACATACTTCTTCAACTTTTTCTCTGTTGTCTTCAATTCTTCCTCTGGTTCTTTATTCTGCTTTTCTATGTTCACTTGATATAGGATTGAATGATTCAGGAGAATTTTTTCCGAGTGGTTTTCTAAAAATGCAACTGGCAATGCATATATGCCCATATTGGTGACGCAATTCAAATCGGTGTCTAATGTGTGACAGACTAAACACTGGTGAGGAATTATTGATCAAAAACCAAACAATATAAATAGACATGTGAAGAGCATTTTACAAATTTCAGACTGGGTGTAGTACTTGTGGTTTGACACCAGCCTCAGTTTCTGAAGTAATTGAGCAGATAAAAGCTTCTTCAGTCCTGGTTCAAACTGAATCGACTGAACATTTGGGGAAAGTTATTATAGAAACATCTGTATTTGGAGTAGCATGCTATGCTATCATTTTGTGATCCTTTTGATTCAAATGTAAATATAAGCATTGTTTGGAGCACACATTCTCAGATTCTGTTCTCCATGAGGCCTCAGCACAAACGATCTCTTCCATGAGAAAATGTACCGTGGTGGTTTCCTTTGAGCTTTTTTTTGTTGGTCAATCAGAACCTGCGTTAAGCTCCATCAGCTGGTATTTAATCTGCATCCTCTTTACCAAATACCAAACACAGTTTTAGTGAGTGTAGAATGTTCCTGCAGAGGCTACAACTGGAGCGAGCAAGAGATCTCTGGTCCCCTTGAAAAACCTCGGTCTCACTTCCTTTACAAACCATCTTTCTGGCGGACAGCGTGAGAGGACGTGACAAAGCGCTCAGTGCATTCTGGGTAGTAAACAAACAAAGCTAATCACACCAATAAGAAGAGTTAGACGCAGAAAGAGAAGGTGGGCAGACGTGGAGTAGAGAGGAAGAAGTAGAGAGGAAGACTCTCATTGATATCTGGTCTGGAGTCTATATATTGCGGTTGTTTTTTGCTACCCATTAGCCATGAGCTAACTAGCCTAGCCACCACAGGCTAAAGTGGCTGGACTTCCGGTTTCAGTCCAGACCAATCAATGATTCATTATACCATCAGAGACCTGTGAACGCCTGCAGCCAGCAGAGATGAGGCTAATGAGTGACCCTGAGCGGGGGGGGGGGGGGGGGGGGGGGTGGTAAATGTGCCTGTTTCAGGGGTAATTATCATGTGAGCTGGGCTGCTGATGGAAGGGGGAGGTTTTGGGGGATTTGGGGGTGCAGCCGCCAGAACAAATGTGATCCACACCTGGAGCTGTGTGTTGTCAATGGAGCTCCTCTTCCTCTTATTCTTCCTATTCCTCTTCCTCTTCCTCTTCTTCTTCCTGCCTGACGAAACCAAAACCTAATTCCGTTGGTCCGATTGTCTTCCGATTGTAGGTCTGCAGTGAAAGGAGGATTAAATTGGAGCCGCAACAACCTCAGTTCCCCGTTTATCATTTTAATCTAGAACCCATTTTCAAAACGCATTTTTCAGGCTCCTAAAGTGTCGTACCAAATGTACAGGGTCTGGTTCTGCAGGTTTTCGTCCTGTTAAGAGGTTTTTCTTTCCACGGTTGGCTTTTCTCTGGAAAAGCGTCTTGCAATGACTGTGTTGTGTTTAGCGCTGTTGAAATAAAATTGAATTGAAGCACCTGGAGAAACCGGTTTAGATCCATTTGAATGGTACCAGCTGTGTCCAGGATACACTTATGCTGAATTGCGAAGAAGTTCTAGATCCAGTTCCTGTGTTTGTGGTGAGCCCATGCAGCGAGTGGTGATTGTTCCTCGTGGTGTCGTTGGAGGTCCTGGTGGTGGTGATTGAACGCTCTCAGTGTGGCCCCGTGCTGATAATCGCTGCATTTGTCATTGTTGCGTTCAGAGAGGAGTGCAGGAAGCTGACTCTGTCAGCCTTTTATTTCCACTGGGCCTTTCTCCATCATCGTGTTCTGGGTCAGGATGTAGGAGGAAACCACCGAGCTTCACCTCTCTCCGCACAGCTGCTTCACATTTTCGAACGAGTTAACTGTGAGCAACCCTGAACGCGTCGCTCCCCTGCCTGTGTAAAACTGATCCCAGACGCCTTCATCCATTCTCCTGGAGGGTCATTTAAGGGTTGTCATGGTTACGCCTGCAGGAGAAGGCTAAGGAACCCCCATCGCAGCTAAAGACCATCATTAAAATCCATGCTATTGATTGGCTGGACCTCCCCTCCTCTCCTGGACTCATTCTGCTGGGTTACCAGAGGGAGGCGTTAAGAAGCCAGTGGCGATAGCCGCGTCCCGCTGTCAATCACAGACAGTAGCCAATCAGAAGGAGGCAGGGAACAGATGGGGTGTCCAGTAGTGAATGAGACCACCTCTGCTGTGGTCCATGGATTTCTCTCGCTGTCCAATCACAATTAAAAAGTGTGTTGGTGGATTTTTGAGTGGAATGGAGTGTAAGTGATGGGCTTGGTCTTCTTTCTTCTCCCCTGCAAACTGCTTTTATCCTGCAGACAGCAGGTGGTCCTGTCCACTATCCTCTGTCCATTCTCCAATGTCCTCTGTCCATTGGCCACTGTCCTCTGTCCATTCTCCACTGTCCTCTGTCCACTCTCCAATGTCATCTCTCCACTATCCTCTGTCCATTCTCCACTCTCCACTGTTTTCTGTCCACTCTCCTCTGTCCATTCTCCACTGTCCTCTGTCCATTCTCCACTGTCATCTGTCCACTGTCTTCTGTCTATTCTCCACTGTCCTCTGTCCACTCTCCACTGTCCTCTGTTCACTCTCCACTTTCCTCTGTCCACTCTCCAATGTCGTCTATCCTCTGTCCATTCTTCACTGTCCTCTGTCCATTCTCCACTGTCATCTGACCACTGTCCTCTGTCCACATTCCACTGTCCTCTGTCCATTCTCCACTGTCATCTGATCACTGTCCTCTGTCCACATTCCCCTGTCCTCTGTCCACTCTCCACTGTCGCCTGGTTGAAAGGAAGGTTCAGGTGGATTTAAACTGAATGTTGATCTGAACATCAGCCTCTGCGCTCGTCACTTTGTGAAGCATGATGTTGACAACGCTACACAGCAAAACATGCTGCTCCTCATCTTTTTCAGATCAATGTGATCATTCCTCTGGTCCCAGAGATCCCGGATGTGCGGCACAAAACATTGAGGATGAAAGTTCAGAACTCATTTTATTCAGACACGTCAAAACATTAATTATCCAGAGAAATCAAACCACCGTTAATAATATTTCATTATTTATTATCAGTGAAGCAAACTTTAAAATAAAGCAGTGTTAAAATCTGACACGTTCCAGGTCATTAATGATTGACTTCATAGAAAAGAAACATCCATGGAGATTAATGAGCACGCAGTGACGTCTGCTGAAATTTAGGTTTGTGTTTGTTTTTGGAGCTAATTTCAAAGGTTTCATCATGATTTGTAGTTCGATGTTTTAAAGCGTTTCTTTAGTTTATTGATTATCTCAGCATGAAGAACGGTTCACTTCATAGAGAATAGAAAATGCTTTATTTATCCCAGGGGTAAATTCCTTGTTGCTCCACACAGAATAGAATATTAAAGTGTCAAAGAATAAAATAAGTAAATATTGGTATGTACAAAGCCGAACAGTGAATAAACACAATAAAACACACATTTGTTTATCACTGTTTTGTGTGTTTACGCCACGTGGAGAACATGCTACCATCTGCAGTCAACTAGTTTTGCCTGACACAAGGTCCCGGATGTGCGGCACAAAACATTGAATCGAAAAAAACTGAATCTGAATGGAGAGAAGTGAGACTGAAAAGTGAGGATGTTTTGGGGAGCAGAATTTTTCACTTTAACAAAATGCTATTTCGATTTTTATTGTGATACACATTCAAATTCAAATTGGACCGTTCAGATTAAGATTTAAAGAATTAAAATTCCCTTTCTGCTTGATGTTTCAAACTTTCAAGGCAACAACACAAGACGGGATGAAACCAGCTGTGAACAAAATGTATATAGCCATTTTATAGGCCATAAATGAACTATTCTACAGAGTTGTTGAAGACGGTGATTAAAGGCTTCAGCATGATTCAAAACACACAACTTATTTAATGTTTAGAATATTTCAAGATGAATTGAGATTTTTGGGGGTGCTTTCCTATTTTTTTTTAGACTAGTCCACTAATCCTGAATTTTGTTTAATTTTGGTGTAGTCCACGGAGTAATTAGTGTGCAGGATAATCCCGATGTGAATTAAAGCTCTCTTTATAGACTGATGAAGAGTCAGACGGTGGTTTCCCTCTCAGCAGCTCCGGGTCGCAGCAGCTGTTTCACCACAGGCCCGATGAAAGAGGCTTTCTGCCCCGAGAGCTCCACTTCACCGCCATGGAGAGCTGCCCAGCTGCTGTGTGTGTGTGTGTGTGTGTGTGTGTGTGTGTGTGTGTGTGTGTGTGTGTGTGTGTGTGTGTGTGTGTGTGTGTGTGTGTGTGTGTGTGTGTGTGTGTGTGTGTGTGTGTGTGTGTGTGTGTGTGTGTGTGTGTGTGTGTGTGTGTGTGTGTGTGTGTGTGTGTGTGTGTGTGTGTGTGTGTGTGTGTGTGTGTGTGTGTGTGTGTGTGTGTGTGTGTGTGTGTCTTGAGTTCATCCCGATGGTCATTAATGTCAGGAGAGTTTTCTCGTGTCGTATTAAACCAACTGACTTTGACGGCGTCGGATTTGATTGACCTTTGGCTAAGCCCCTCCCCCTTAGTTAATATTGCGAACAAGCCGTCGCAGCTGACTGCATGTTTACATGTCAGCTGTCAGTGTAGAATCCATACCGCAACGGGCGCTAGCCAGCTTAGCGCTTAGCCACCTAGCTTACTGGATTAGCTCGGGACGTTGATCTCAGTGGCTAACATCAGGAAAGCTAGGTGGCTAGCTTAAAGAAGCTCATCCCTGCTAGCATCATGTGATCAATATCATACGACTAGATTGCTAAAGATTAAACAAGACATTTCCTCACTTTGGAACAAATGCAGACGTGCTTGTTTCTAGTCGTGGTGTTGAGTTTGTCTTCTGACACTCAACGTCATCCAATAGAGAGACTGTAGGTGTGTGAAGACCGCGGTCGATCAAGGCCGCTATTTTCTTCCCTAGTCGTGATCCGCATTTTGGACAGTGACGCGCTGCGTCTTACCCGGAAAATTAGCATTTCGATTGGCTAGCGTCACGATATTCCTCGGGAGTCCCTCTAATTACGTAGTCGGGGAAACTCCTCGTCCACCGCCATTTTGAATTTTTCACTTCCGTCAACATTCAGATCGTCACCAGAACGTATTAAAAACTCACTCGACTTCGACACATAAAAACAACGTCAACGGGTTAAGTGACGCTTTTGAAAGGTAAAATGACGTATTTTGGATTATTTTGACTTTCTGATCCCGAAGTTTCATAACTTTTTATGGTTCAGAAAGAAAGTTGACTGAGCAGGAAGAGGAAGAGGAGGAGGAAGAGGACAAGATTTGATTTGTTATTGACCAATATAATAAAAATACATGACGCACATTTACCAGGTTTTTAAAAAAAACATGTATATGGATAAAAAGTGACTAATACAATAAATATGGTGTGGTAGAGGTAGTATGTAGTAGTCTGGTAGTAGGGTGTGGTAGCTCAAGTCTTAAGACTATCAAATTTATTTCAGACCAAGAACATATTTAAAATGTATATTATTATTCCTTCAGATTGAAGAGTATAAAGAGGTACACCTTACCTGAAAGTTTCATTGAGATATCTTGATTATTAAAGAAACTACAAGTACAAGTTTGTGGTCACAGATTTGTGTACTAATTACCTTTAAGAAAACGGCACTAATTATTGTTAAGATATCTGAATGGCTTTGGTGTCATTTTCTTACTTTTTTACTACTCTTTCCAGTGGTACCAGTTGCATTCAAATTTCTCCACATACCTATTAGAGTCCATGTTTTGTTTGTGTTTTAGAAATGGGACGAAGTAAACCCCCGTCGTTTGTCCTTTCAGGATTCCTCGTATCGCTGTTGGTGTCCCCGACACATTGTTTTACCGTTTTTACATCTTAAATTACTTAAATAGCCCAGAAAACAACTAACGTGTCAGCAGCTCTAATGCTTCTCTACGGAGCAGAGGATGTTTGTCTGAGTCAGGGCAGTTGGGAGTTTAATGCTATTGGTTCATTCGTTTTTGGGGGTGGGGCTTAGCTCAAGGTAGATTGTAGCAGGACAAAACTACATATCCAGGAAAACCTGAAGAAGCGGCTCCAGTAATAAACAACCAGTGTTATTTTCTGGCAGATCTCTAATCACCTTCCAACCAAGTTTTATTGAAAAAGCTTCTCAACAACACACATCCGACAATTTGACTTTTAGCTTCAGTAACAAGCAAACAAGATTAAGAATTATTTAGTGTAAAAACCATTTATTTCTAACTGGAGAAGATCCTTGGTATTCATTTTGACTATGTAGAACCTCGTAAAATTTAGAAAACAATTTGCACCATTTGGTGGAAGTATTTAAAACAATGTCCCCGAAACATATCGTATGTGTTTAGATCCGTTTGAAACCTTAAGTCTCAATCTTTAACGACTTAATGGCCGCGGAAATGCGAGGCTCTTTGCTCCCTGCAGGACTCTGGAGGTTAGCATTTAGCATTTAGCACAGTCTCTGCAACATGTATTCAGACTCTTCCAGAAAGTTCCTCAGACCTTTAAAGCTTCAGGAAGTGATGTGAAGCAGATCTTTGAGCTCGTTGTGGTGATGAGCTGTGTTTTCTTCTCAGATCTTCAACATGTCAAACTAGCGAGTGTGGCTAGCTAGCAGCTAGCGGTGTGGTTAGCACAGGTTCAGTCTGACGCTTGTATTTTCTGTGTCCCTGTGAAGTTTGAGCTCAGCAGTCCAGATCAGACTGGATGTGTTTGGAGAAGTCATGTGTCTCTGTTGAGTATGCTTTGGGAGTCACGACACTCTGGAGGCTGTTGTTGTTGTTGTTGTTGTTGTTGTTGTTGTTGTTGTTGCTACATAAAGCACTATTCACTGCAGCTGTGGTGTGCATGTCTCAGTAGCAGGGTTTCCATTTTCTACACAGAATGGAGCCCGGGCATTTCCAGAAAGGGACATTTTCGTCTGTCTTACACGACAACAGAGTCAAAGTGTTTTTAAAAAGTTCCACGTTGTGAGTCATTTTCAAAAAGTTGTGTTTTGAGTGGCTCGGAGCACCATTGTCATGGAGACACACAAAACACCACCAGTTTTATATTTTCACTTCAAATCGTTGCCAAGTAAACTTGCCCTAAGACTTTCTAAATAATCCACCCATCTGCTGTCTCAGAGGTTTCCATCTCATTTTAGCTCTGGGGCAACATGCAGCAGCAACATGCTTTTATTGTGGCCGCACGAGAACGTGATGGCATGATAGCATTTATAGCCATTTCTAAAATAAGAGTATGTCCTGTAAATATATTTATATTTAGTGAACTTTTAGGAGTAAAACACTCGGTGTGGCTGAGAACTATCACCACACATCACGCTGAACGCACCGTCCCCAATGTGAAACATGGCGGAAGCAGCATCATGCTGTGAGGATGCTCTTCCGGGGGGCGCTGAACACAGGCAGTATTTTTGCTGCTAAAGACGGTTTAAGTAGCAGCAGCTCCATTTCACTGGACAGTTTAATGCAGCGAGTCTCCAGGCGTCATTTGGACGGTCAATCTTTGAAAAAGACGGCCCAAAAAAATCCCCCACACCTTCTGCTTATGTGTACAGTAGAACCTCGGACTAGGGACCCGGTAAGAGCAGACCAATAGACGAGCACGAAGAGGTTTCAACTGTTAACACACCTTAATGAGCAGACAGCCTCCAGCAGGGGGCGCTGCTGGGGAGTTTACTTCAGTCAAACATAAAGCCCGTGGACCAAAACCGCCGCAAAAAACTCCAACCAGCCCCAGAAACCAAGCAAGTGGTTCTATAGGATTTTTAGGATTTCCTTAACATTTCACTGTATTTTGCAGAAGAATGTTTTATTAAAATTTACTTTATGTTGAGGTTGTAGTAATTTTTTAGCACTAATTGTGTGATCTTGCAAAATTCCTCCCGTAAACTGTGGCCACGACAAAGAAACACTTTCAAGTGTAAATTTAAACGTTATTATCACATTATTTTACCAGTCCAGCATCTCAAGATGAAACTGGACTGTATGTGGCTTCTGAAGTTACATTGTTTTTAGTATTCAGCTTGTATACCTCTTTGTATATATTAAGTTCATGTATATATATCGTATACATCTTTATATTGGTTCAATTTTATGTGCTTTTAAATAAGTACGTTTCTTCCATAACATATTATTTGGTGTTTGGTTTGTTCAACAGCAACTCATCCTACAATTTATCCCACCTAACAACGTAGTATTAAGTCGTCCACAATGCATTAGAATGCACCAGTTAAGCGGAGAGCCTGAACCCGCTGCTGAAAAAAATCCTGGAGGAAACGCTGGATTATTTATATGCATTTTAACTCTGTGGACAATTACAGCAATAAAGTTGCACTTTTGACAATATAAATAATGTCTGCAGTCATTTTTGAGTTCATTGAGAATCGAAACTCAAATGTTAGTTTAAAAATCATAAATCTTTTTCGGGGCCAAATCACCCAGCCCTATCAGAAAGAAGAAAACACTGTATACTGCCCCTTTGTCTCAAACAATTAGATTAGGTGAAGTGACTTTTCAGTCTAAGAGCCTAAGAGCACAGCCACTCTCACTCATATCAGTTATCCATCATAACACTATGAAACTTATTCATTGCTTTGTATTGTAATAATATGCTGATTATAATTGAATTTTTAAATGTTGCAGGTGAATTAGATTCTTTTGCTTCCTTGTCCAGATTGTTTAATAACTCGACCCCTTTCACAGAAATGCAACGTTCCATTACTTTATTGCTAACTCTTGGTTTCAGCTGTTAGTCATGTTTGTGTGACACGGCTCAGTAAAGTGTCCAGTGTGTGTCTTTCTACTCAGTCGGTCTCCTGTGCCGTTGGTTCCCCGGTGTCCGAGCTGCACGGCTCTCTGGGAAAGGCCAAACGCAGCGTGCGGATGACGCAGTGCAGCTCCAAAGCGTTCATCAGAACTGTCCTCCAGTGTGAAGGCTTTCTGATGCTTCCCTCACACTCCTCACAAGTCATCTCTGTAGATGCAACCTGGTTGTTTTTTTTTTTAATGAAGTATATATAGATATCTTTCCTAAAGTGGTTTGTCTTTGTGTAGGTGAGACATGCATGGATCTGATAGAACGCACTAACCATCAGCCTCTTCCTCTCGTCTCTTTCCACAGTAAGCATGTTTCTAAACACCCTGACGCCCAAGTTCTACGTGGCTCTGACGGGCACCTCTTCCCTCATATCAGGACTCATATTGGTGAGTATATTTCCACACTGTCGGCTGGGTTCACAACTTGATGAATTTAGTTCAGACCAGGTTTAGACAGTTTTCTTGAATTTGACTGGTTGTACACTGGTTTTCTGTAGTGAAGACCAGAGGTGGAAAGTAGAATACATTAATTGCGCTCTGGATATACTTATGTGTCAAGCAACATAGAAGACCTTTGGCTGAGAATGAGCTCTTCCTTGTATGTCAGCTGTTAATGCTAGGGACTTTTAATTTGACATATTCAAATAGGAACACCATGGTAGGAGGAGATTAAACACACAACCCCTTTCATGATATTCTGTGGCCCCCATCTTGATATGAAAGTATAATATTAGTGCGGCCTGTGGGGGTAGTGGACCGCTCCCACCCGCCGTCCTCCACTACCAGTTGTAGCAAAGGCCCGAAGTTTGACCCTGTGATGTGTCTTGTTGTGAAAAGCATCAACCGAATTGGATCCGGGGGTTTAAAGCACAGGAGGTTCCACGCTTGATTCCAGCAATTAGAATGGGACAAACTCTTAACCGTCTTAAATTTGCAGCAAGAAGAGAAAAAGAAGAACTTCTGCCTGCTGTAAGCGGCATAGTATTTTATTTTGACACTATGATAAACAGGAACACCATGGCAGGACCAGACTACACAGAAAACCATCTTCACACCTGGTTGCCAACTTACAACTAATAAACTCAGCTAAACTCCATAAACTAACTAATTACATGAACCAAGTAACAAAAACACAACGCAAGCATTACCAACACTACAAGCCTAATAATTACATCTAAAACACACAAACAGAAACTCCCATAATGCATTGCAGCGATCAGCTCCTTGATGTTATTAAAATGGCGGCTATATGCGGGAGATCAGTGTTTTTAGAACCATGAGAGTGAGCGGTGTGGCTTTCAATCTCGTTTAGTTGTTGCACAATTCACAGTTTTTTAGAGCTAAGAAAGCGTTAGCCGTTCTCTGTGAGGATGAGGATGAAGCATCATTCCTCCACACGTAGTGACGATCGGCACTCTCATGCCGCGTTGGTCATATACGCCGCTTTGCACACACTGGTGGTTCTGATGACTGGATTTACTGAAATGTGGCGCCCGCCAGCTGTGAGCTGCTTGATCCGACTGCAGTGAGCTGCGGCCGCAATTACACGTTCTACCCGCCACTATTGTTGCGCAACGACGTTACATCTCTGCGTCGTTCACAACTCCGCCCACATTTTACCGCACGGTAGCGCAGTGGTTTGCGCTCTCGCCTCACAGCAAGAAGGTCGTGGGTTCAAATATGGCCCGGGGGCCTTTCTGTGTGGAGTTTGCATGTTCTCCCTGTGCGTGTGTGTGTGTGGGGTTCCTCCGGGTTCTCCGGTTTCCTCCCACATTCCCAAAAATATGCCCTGGGGGGGGGGGGCGTTGAGTTTGAGACCCCTGATCTAACGTGACTAACTAAACCACAAGAAAACACAATCACCAGCAACACTACAAGACTAATATAACCCACAGTATCGGCATTTAACGTCCCAACAACCCAAACTCCCATGGTGCATTGCAGCAGAACAGTTCAGTCCTTGCAATGGGCTCAGTGATGGCCACACTATTATTTGACAGGGAGACACGGTTTCTTATCCAGGAATGCCAAAGTCTTGTCTTAAACATATGATGATGGTACCTGACAGTCCAGGTTGGTTTTCCTTGGTCTTTCAGGGAAAGTCACAGCTTGTGACCGTCAGCCTTATAGAGTTCTAGTTTCACTGCCCTCGCAATTTATTTGTAAAGTTGTTCCTTTCATTAAGAACAACTACTTCAAGATTTATATCTCATTGTCTCCTCAGGAGAGACCGTTCTCCTGCTGTCAAAAAAGTAACTAAGTTAACTTTTATATGAGCTACTTTATACTTTTACTTGAGTACATTTTTAGACTGGTAATTTTACTTGTACTTCAGTAAACTCTTATTGAAGTATTTGTACTTTTACTTGAGTAGAATATTTTAGCGTTCTCTCCACTCTGGTGAATACATTGTTTAGACTGGTTTCTGCTAGTTTAGACAGGTTTTCTTGAGCTTAGATGGAGTTTAGACTGGTTTTCTAACTGTTTAAATTGGATTTAAACTGGTTTCTCTGAAGTACAGACTGGGTTTAGTTGACAAAATTCAACACAGTACTTTCAGGGCACTTTCACAAAGAAAAACCAACAATTCCACATGAGCAAGCGACTGTGGAAAGGAAGAACTCCTGCTGTTTAGACGGGCTTTCTCGGGTTTAGACGGAGATTTGACTGGTTTTCTCAAGTTTAGACGATCTCTCATGTCTTTCCTTGGACGTGTGGACACATGCATGGATCAGTCCACTCAGTTAAAGGTGGTTTTTCCACTCGCAGTAAAACAACCGAGACGATCCTCAAATCAACTGTGTTCCAGTTTGGCATGTCTTTCCTGCCAGAAGGACTGTGGACAGTTCAGTCTCATTTCAGTGGGAACGCTGCGTCACACCTCAGAGAGCCTGAGGAAGACCTGAGGTCGTCTGGAAGCTGGAGTTGAATTAGAAGTGGACGGTTCAGTAAATGAAGCACAAACAGATGCATCAAGAGTAAAGTTGTGCAATACCGGAAACACCTGTGATATGTGATAACGCTGCAGATCGGGAGGTCATGATGATTTGATAAATAACGACGTGAGTATCTGCAGTCGATGTCGCTCTGCTCTGGGTTCACACCTTAAATAACAGACAGGCTGTGTGTTTCACGTACGCTTACTCAGCTTCTTCTCCATCTGCTTTGCAACCTGAGAAACTCCCCGCTATCAAGGAGGCAACGAGCATGGAAACAAACCATTTACTGCATGAACTGCAGAAGTTCAGTCTTTAGCGCAGGATGTGTGTTGCACTTGTGGACGTTGTGAGAATATAGTGGACACATTTCCCACCATTGTGAAGCACTGTCTCTGGGAATGTCAGCTTTGTATGTCGAGACTGTACTTAAACAATCCACAGAGGAGTCTCACATACATTTTCTTTTTGCAGAGTCTCTTTTTTTACAAATAATTGGCTCCAGCTGTTTATTGGGGATTATGGCTGCCACCATTTCAGGGATCCCCTCAGCGATCATGTGATCTGATTTGTACAGATGTTTTTTTCCTGAAGCAGCGGGATCAGTTAAATCAAACAAAGAAAAAAGGGCTGAGATGAGGGGAAACCAACAGTTTTCATCAAAGAACAATAAAAAGAGTTAATCCTGGCTCCTGCTCGGTGGCAGTGTTGGAATCTGCCCTCAACGGGGAACCCAAGCCGAGTTCTGCTGTTGGCGCACCTCGCTAACAAGAGGCGAGGGCCTGAATGGAAAACACCACCACTAATGAAATGAATCCATCTGTCAATTAAAGTGGTGTTTAAAATCAAGACACTTATAGGGTAATATGAATCTGCTGCATTTACCGACCGCATAGCAGTCTGAGCCTGGACTGGATACGGACCAGCAGGCGGTGACTCTTCACACCATCTTGTCGTACAAACCTTTATGACAGAAAACTGACGAGGCTGCATTTTGTTGTCTTTCTTCATTTTCAGTCCGAATCTCTGAGATCATGATAATGAGACATGGAGATGACAATAAATCTAAAATCCCTGCATTTTGTGGGTCTCGTGCCAATGGAAAACATTGTAGTTTACATGCCAGACCAGGAGTTGGGACTGTGTTTTTGTAGAGAAGATGAGGATATAAAGCTGCCAGCTCCTGTTCTCCGTCCTTCATGGTAACGTTCTACCCACACTATATCTGTATGAAAGCAACTCCTTGTAGTTGATGGTGTAGTAAATGGCAGGAAATGCTCACTTTGTCGGAGAAGAGCTTCTTAATCCGAACAAACACTCTGATTCCGCCATTGTTATGATTCCGTTACTCACACATGGGCGGATGCTCTATTGACTGTGACTGTAGAGCTCATGAGAACAACTACATGTTTCAGAGACGATTCCACAACATTGCCCTCCTGAAGCAGTTCTCACAGACTTCAGTGTGAACGGTGATGTCTGGATGCTCCTATGCGACATTCGTAATGTTATTAAGAGAAGAATCATCCCCAGAGATAACCTCCACCATGACTTTAGGAAGCCCAGGATGTAATTGGATCATACTGTAATTACAGAGCACAGGGAGCTGGAATGAGAGGAGATCCATACTCATAAGATGAGTTAGAAATGAAGATTTTCACTCCTTGCAGCCTACTGAGAACAGATTCAGAGATGTTTGATGTAGAAATTACATGTATATGGCTCCTCATCGCTGAGCATTGAACTCTTGAGTGTTTTATCAGACACACTTCACAACATTGCTTGGTCTGCTGTTTAAAATAGCTCCTCTCTTAATTAACTGGTTTTCTACCCGCCGGCTGTGGGCCAGTATGTGTAGGCTGCTAGGAGATGGTGTTGAGCGCCACACATGCTCTGTGAAATGATTAACAAGCTGTTGGTTGAGGCGACAGTGCGTTCTTTGTAATAGGATCACATGTTTATGTGTCCGTCACCATCGAAATACACTGCTCTAAAAAATAAAGGAACACTAAAATAACATCCTAGATCTCAATGAATGAAATATTGCAGTTAAAAGTCTTTATTCAATGTACAGTAGAGTGCGTTGAGAACAAAATAACATATAAATTATCAATGTAAATCAAAACTATTATCCCATGGATCTCTGGATTTGGAATCCTATCAAAATAAAAGTGGAGAATCACATTGCAGGCTGAGCCACCGTCAAGTAAAATTCCTCCAGACGAGTCAAAATGAGGCTCAGTACTGTGTGTGGCCTCCTCGTGCCTGTAGGACCTCCCTACAACGCCTGGGCATGGTTCTGATGAGGCGGCAGATGTTCTCCCGAGGGATGTCCTCCCAGACTTGGATAAAAGCATCAGTCACCTCCTGGACCGTCTGTGGTCAACGTGTGGTTGGAGGATGGAACCAGACATGATGTCCAGATGAGCTCAGTTGATTCAGGTCTGGGAAACGGGCAGGCCAGTCCAGAGCATCAATACCTTCATCATGGAAGAACTGTTGACACACTTCAGCCACATGAGGCCTGGCATTGTCCTGCATCAGAAGGAACCCAGGAACCACTGCACCAGCATCTGGTCTCACAATGGGTCTGAGGATCTCATCCCGGTACCTCATGGCTGTCAGGGTACCTATGGCTAGCACATGGAGGGCTGTGGGCCATCCAAAGAAATGCCTCTTCACACCATTACTGACCCTCCACCAAACTGCTCATGCTGGAGGTTGTTGCTGCAGCAGAACGTTCTCCACGTTCTCCAGACTCTGTCATGTCTGTAACATGTGCTCAGTGTGGAGCTGCTCTCATCTGTGATGATCACAGGGCGCCAATGGCCAATCTGACAATATTGGTGTTTCCTGGCAAAAGCCAATGGCCTTGCACGGTGTTGGGCTGTAAGAACAGCCCCCCCTTGTGGACGAGGGCCCTCATAGCACCCTGGTGAAGTCTGTTTCTGATAGTTTGAGCAGAAACATCCCATTAGTGGCCTGCTGGAGGTCTTCTTGCAGGACTCCTGCAGTGCTCCTCCTGTTCCTTCTTGCACAAAGGAGGAGGTAGCAGTCCAGCTGCTGGCTTGTTGCCCTCCTACGCCCCCCTCCACGTCTCCTGGTGTCCTGGCCTGTCTCCTGGTGTCCTGGCCTGTCTCCTGGTATGTCCTCCATGCTCTGGACACTGTGCTTGGAGACACAGCAAACCTTCTTGCCACCGCTCACATTGATGTACCATCTTGGATGAGCTGCTCAACCTGAGCTGGTTGTAGACTCGCCTCATGCTGCCTCTAGGACACTAACAAAATTCAAAAGTGAGCAGAACATCAGCCAGAAACGACGAGAACCACGTCATGGTTTGTGGTCACCACCTGCAGAACCACTCCTTTATAGGAGTTGTCTTGCTAATTGCCTCTCATTCATTTGCACAACAGGAGAAATTGATTCACAATCAACCTGTCCTAACAGGACAGGTTGATTTCACACCAGTGTGATTTACTTGGAGTTATTGTGTTGTTCAGGGGGTTCCCTTTATTTTTCTGAGCAGTGTATGATATCACTTCCTCCCTGAAACTGAGTCTGACTGTCGGACTGTTCGACCTGATGAGGGTGGGTACATGAGAGCGGTCATCTCCCAATCGGAATGTTGCCGGTTTGATTCCATCTCCACATGTCCTTGTACTTGAACTGTCCTTGAGCACTGAACCCCACACTGCTCCCAGTGGGTGGACAGCCACCTCCAAAGTGCTTTGGGGACTGCTTACATGGTGGAAAAGCGCTGTATAAGTGAAATCCATTTCCCATTTACATGTGGAAACATGGCTCCATTGATAATGTCAATGTTTGTGGTGCATTCAGTAAGTGTTTGGTGCAGGTTAATATCCAAAGTGTTGACTTCATGTGGTTGTTGCAGGTCAATGTGTTGAATTCATTTGGTTGCGTTGCTCTGTTTCTGCTTGGGTTTCATTTTCAAGAACTTTCAAACAAACTGTGCTAGTTCAGAGAGACGACATCCCTTCATTTCACACAGCAAACTTTAAAGGGCTCTTTATTCCAGCACATTTTCACCGCACAGTATGTGTTATGACGGGCCAGTATTGTATGGCAAAGCGCATCCAGACTTAGCTTTGTTGCGCGATTCCACCCCAGAGAGTACGGTGAACAATGTAGGCGGGGTTGTGAACAGCTGCGTAATGACGCAGGTATGTGATGTCATTACCCAACAGTAAACGCAGGACAACCAGGCATCCGAGGAAAGCTTTGAGTCTCCGTTCTGTGTGACAGCTGGGAAAACGTTCTCATTGAAAACATCAGCGTCCAGCTCCTGCTGAATCTCCTCCTCTCCTGTTACTGGGAGGAGCGTCGGCACATCATCGGAACACCAGGGTGCTGTGTAGCACCCACATTTCAAAAAACCCAGTTAACACAACCACCAGTGAGAACAAAGTGGCGTGTGCAAACGACAGCAGGAGGGGTTATACAGTCAATGAGCTATGCTTCAAAGTGTTTCTAGATCCTTCCTTCTCTCTGGGACTGGATGCAGGCACTGATAAGAGGTTTGGATCTGGTGGGCAGGACTCTAGAGCACCAGGACTGATCAGATGGGTCCAATATGCAGAGCATGAATGTACAATAAATGGAAACATTTTTTATCACACTTCAGTTTTTTGTGACGATATGTACATCTATTTGGTGGGTAAGCTGGTGGAATGGTGGAACAATAGGGGTGAGTTGAGGTCAGATTGTAAATAGAAACTGAGAGATATTATAGAGTGGCGATACCGATGTAATCTGACTGATATCACAGTGGCGATACCGATGTAATCTGACTGATATCACAGTGTGTTTGTGTCCTTGTTCCGATCATTCAGGAACAATAGGTAACTTTCAATCGCAGACAATGAATATCAGTTTATCTCTGATCATAGAGCAGACTGCGTGGAGCTGCTGCAAGAAGAAAAGATGGGACGCCATTCGAAAAATGTTCTCATTAATTAGAGCCTTTGCTGATCACTTTTTAATCAAATCTCAGTATTTGATACAAGAAACAACTGAATTTAGTTGATGAATGAATCAATAAATCGACCTACATATGTTTTTGAGAACATTGTTCAAAGAACTCCACTAATAAGCTTAACATTGGCTGGTGGCTACATGTTTAGCCTTAGCTGGTGGCTACATGTTTAGCCTTAGCTGGTGGCAACATGTTTAGCATTAGCTGGTGGCAACATGTTTAGCATTAGCTGGGGCAACATGTTTAGCATTATCTGGTGGCCACATGTTTAGCATTAGCTGGTGGCGGCATGTTTAGCCTTAGCTGGTGGCTACATGTTTAGCCTTCGCTGGTGGCTACATGTTTAGCATTAGCTGGTGGCTACATATTTAGCCTTAGCTGGTGGCTACATGTTTAGCATTAGCTGGTGGCAACATGTTTAGCATTGGCTGGTGGCTACATGTTTAGCATTGGCTGGTGGCTACATGTTTAGCCTTAGCTGGTGGCTACATGTTTAGCATTAGCTGGTGGCTACATGTTTAGCATTGGCTGGTGGCGACATGTGTTTTTGTGTTTCAGTGTAAAAATGTTTTAACATTGTAGATTGTACGTTCTTTCTGTAAATAAATGTTCTCCTGCCTCAGTTCAATCCTGTGGATGTTAAAATAGTTTTATTTGATGTGGAGTATTTTGTTCATGTCAAACTACAGAGTCTCACATAAACACATGCTGCACACCTTCACAATATTTTACTAATTCAGACAACAGCGAAAACATTTACACAAATGGAAACCATTTCTCCAGCCTGATTCTTTTTTAGACTTCTGACCGAAGGAACCAGCTCACCAAGTCCTCATGTGTGACCGTGCTGATTTCTCAGTGAATTCAGGATGAAATGCTCTCTAAATGTGATGTTTTAAGTTTGATGCACTCACAAACTTTTAGTTCAGATTCCATGGAAAGTTTTACAAATGAGTGAATGTTAAAAAGAAAACAAAAAACAAACAGTCTCACCTATGACACACAGAGCGACACCGGCTGATCAGCACAAAGATGAGAAAAACACAGCACTGCTCAGCCGGTGTTTTCTCAGCTCTCAGCAGTTCCCAATCTGCTGCTTCACAGATTATTTGAATCAGAAAAGTGTTTGAAGCTGTTTCTCTTCATCAAAGTCCCTGTGTCTGTCTCCTCTTAGATCTTTGAATGGTGGTATTTCAGAAAATATGGGACCTCCTTCATCGAGCAGGTGTCTGTGAGCCACCTGCGCCCCCTGCTGGGCGGAGTGGACAGCAGCTCCCCCAGCAACACCAACACCAGTAACGGAGAGGCCGACTCCAACCGGCAGAGTGTATCCGGTAAGAGCAACTCATCACCACCACTATTATAATCATCATCATCTTGGTTGTCAGCATCACCATTTTCATTATCATCATCATTATCGTCACAACCACATCCATTATCATATTTATCATAATTATGATCATCGTCATCATGATCATAATCATCATCGTCACCACCATCATTATCATCATCATCATCATCATCTCAACCACTGTCATATTTATCTAACTAATCATCGTCATTATGATCATCATAATCATCATTGTCATCATCATCGTCACCACCACTATCATCATCATTATCATCTTCGTCATCATAATCGTCACAACCCCATCATCATCAATATCATCGTCATCATCATGATTATAATCATCATCGCCGTCATCGTCATTATCGTCACGACCACCCCTATCATCTTCATCTTCATCATCATCATTATTATTGTCACCACCACTATCATCACATCCTCATTGTCACCACCACTACCACAACTATCATATTTATCATTACCATCATCACCGTCGCCACTACTATCATCATCATCATCATCATCATCACCATCATCATTGTTATCATCATCATCACCACCACTATCATCATCATTATCTTCATTTTCATAATCTTCATCATCGTCCCCACCATCAGGCTGACTTCCACCCGGTGGGCGGGAGTCTGGGGCCTCAGGACTCCGTCTGATTGGTCAGACATGTTGACATGCAGAGTGCATGGACGCAGTGTGTTGAGGGGTGAACATTACACGTGTTGACATCTGCAGCCCTGGGATGAACCCTGAGGTTCCATCCACCTTCCTGCAGGAGGCGCTCAGTCCTGGAGTCGTGATGCAGGGTCCTCACCTGGAGATTAGCGGCCTCACAGCGTACCTTCATCCCATCAGTGTCATTCGTCCTTTAGAGATGACACAGGGAAACACGAGTCCTCCATCAGCTCTTCTCCACCAGTGTTTCTGTGCAGGAGCTGGAGTAGAGCTGGTGTGACTGATAATGAAGAGTAAGCTCCTGCATGGCGGTTTCCTCCTCAGCGTCCCGTCATCCAGCTCTCTGTGGAGACGCTGTTGTTTTCCAGCCAAACAGCTCTGAATTAAAGGGGATTATGTGTCCTGATCCTCAGTTTTCTCTAATAATCTGGGGCCTCATTTATAAAACCTTGCGTAGGATTCCTACTAAAGATGTCTGTGCGCCCAAAAGCAGAAAATGGCGTGCGCCAAAAACAATTCAGATCTATAACACCGTGCGTACGCACATCTGCACGCGCTTTCCTTTTCTAGACCCAGTCCACCTGGAAGGTTGAGTTCAGGCCCCGCCCCCTGGACACGCCCACTTTCTACCATAAATGGTCAATGCAAAGGGCCTCGTCAATATTTTTGCATCTCATTCAGCCTGTTGATCGCCGGCATTCGACACTAAATCCTGACAGAAAAGACGAAGAAAAGGAATTTTACGGAGAGAGAAAGTGATGGAGGAGGTGGAGGTCAGGAGATGATCTTCTCTGGTGTCACAGTGGTGGAATCACTAATTAAAGAACAACAAGCGATCGGCAGAAAGTCGTCACTGCTGGAAATAGTGTGAGAGTCTGAGAGTGATCAGTGACTGTAGAGGTGGAGGAGAAGAATCTGATCTGAAGGTGGAGGCCAGAGGAGAGTGACATCATGGAGGCTAGAGGAGAGTGACATCATGGGGGCCAGAGGAGAGTGACCATGGAGGAGAGTGACATTATGGGGGCCAGAGGAGAGTGACATCATGGAGGAGAGTGACATCATGGAGGCCAGAGGAGAGTGACATCATGGAGGAGAGTGACATTATGGGGGCCAGAGGAGAGTGACATCATGGTGGCCAGAGGAGAGTGACATCATGGAGGAGAGTGACATCATGGGGGCTAGAGGAGAGTGACATCATGGGGGCCAGAGGAGAGTGACATTATGGAGGAGAGTGACATTATGGGGGCCAGAGGAGAGTGACATCATGGGGGAGAGTGACATCATGGAGGCCAGAGGAGAGTGACATCATGGGGGCCCAGAGGAGAGTGACATCATGGAGGCCAGAGGAGAGTGACATCATGGGGGCCAGAGGAGAGTGACATCATGGGGGCAGCACCCCAGCCCACCACTAGATATTTGAACGGTGAAAAGGCTCAGTGGACTTTGTGTTTTATCCTCAGTCATTAGAGGCGGGGGGTGGAGGCGGGGGGTGGAGGCGGGGGGTGGAGGAGGTCGTCTGTCTACAGCAGCAGTGCTTCAGGAGCTTTTATCAGGATTTACAGCCTCAACGTAAAAATATACTAAACTGTATTATTACGTATCACGTATGTATGATGATAAAATAAGCAATACAAAATCTATCATTTCTTCATTTTACATGTAAACATTGGTAAATTGTCCCAGAGACTCACTTTGGTTGTTACCGTGTACATACAGTTTAGTATATTTGTACCTTTTAGCTGTAAATCCTAATAAAAGCAGCTGGAACAGAACAGACGTCCCCAGAGATTCTGAGCAGCTCATCATTTGACTCTTTCTAGTGAAGCTTCCTCCAATGGTTCCTGCTGCTGGTGTCAAATTACACTGAATGCTTCATGTCAGGGTGGAACGTTTCCACAGTCGGGTAGTTTCCTGTGAATCAAACATTTCATAATAAACTTCTCAACATGTTTTCCTGATGTCGTTAAACCCTTCATATCCTCCTCAGTGTGGACTCATCAATAATCTCTCTCTCTCTCTCTCTCTCTCTCTCTCTCTCTCTCTCTCTCTCTCTCTCTCTCTCTCTCTCTCTCTCTCTCTCTCTCTCTCTCTCTCTCTCTCTCTCTCTCTCTCTCTCTCTCTCTGCATCTGTTTTCTGTACAGAATGTAAAGTTTGGAGAAATCCGTTAAATTTATTTCGAGGAGCAGAGTATAACCGGTGAGTGACGACGACCTGATGGTTTCCTTCATATTTCTCTCATTTCTAATCAGTTCAGGAATCTCATTCTGATTCTCATTCTGGATCTCATTCAGATTATCATTCAGAATCTCATTCTGATTCTCATTCTAAATCTCATTCAGATTCCCATTCTGAATATCGTTCTAAATCTCATTATGGATCTCATTCTGATTCTCATTATGGATCTCATTCTGATTATCATTCTAAATATCATTCTGGATCTCATTCTGATTCTCATTCTGGATCTCATTCCGAATCTCATTCTGATTCCCATTCTGAATATCATTCTAAATCTCATTATGGATCTCATTCTGATTATCATTATGGATCTCATTCTGATTATCATTCTAAATATCATTCTGGATCTAATTCTGGATCTCATTCTGATTCTCATTCTGATTCTCATTATGGATCTCATTCTGATTATCATTCTAAATCTCATTCTAAATATCATTCTGGATCTCATTCTGATTCTCATTCAGATTATCATTCTGATTCTCATTCTGGATCTCATTCTGGATCTCATTCTGATTATCATTCTGGATCTCATTCTGATTCTCATTCTGATTCTCATTCTGAATGTTTTGACCTGAACATTAGTTACACCGTATGTAAACACTGTATTCTACCTTTAGGATACTGATGTCTGATCTCTTCTATTCTTCCTTTGTTTTGTTGAAAAACGGCAGATGTGGACGTTGATTCAAAAAGATCCGTCTGTTTGAATCACCTAGAATTCTAGTGGATTAAATATTTAAGTTGAATGAAGTTGGATGAGTCCGCAATAGATATTTAATATTTTTATGTAGTGAACATGTAATGCTTAAGAAACTCCTCTGGTGGTTCAAAGAGGTATTACACCCTGCACAGGTCACAGCCAACGTCTTTATTGATCATCAAGTAAAATAGTTATGTTCTCCCATTTCACTGGTTTCATTATAGTTATGTTGGAACTAAACTACACATATGATCCTGTTAATCAGGGGCTTATCAGCCTTTTACAATCCAGAACGATCTCTGATCCCTGAACTCTGATCTGAGACGATCTGTGATCTGCTCAGTTCTGCTTCTCAGCGCAGCATTAGGAACCCCGCTGGTAATGAAACCATGAAAGAAAAGGAAGAGGAAAAATACCAAATGTTAATAAAACAATCCGTATTGTTTGTTGCTTGTCAGACCAGATCGGAGCCTCTGACAGGCTTCATGTTTGGCACATCTGTAATGAATCCTGACGTTTCCTCCCTGTGCTGCTGCGCAGGTACACCTGGGTCACGGGCCGGGAGCCGCTCACGTACTACGACATGAACCTGTCGGCACAAGACCACCAAACCTTCTTCACCTGCGACTCCGACCACCTGCGGCCGGCCGACGCCAGTAAGACCACACGCACACGCACACACACACACACACATTCACACACACATTCACACACACACACACACACCTGTCCATATTCACAGTGGTCCACTGCTGGACACACGTCCACATTACTGTCCACAGTTGTCGACATCCACACAACCCTTGCACAGGTTGTTTCCTATCTAATGTGTGTGTGTGTGTGTGTGTGTGTGTGTGTGTGTGTGTGTGTGTGTGTGTGTGTGTGTGTGTGTGTGTGTGTGTGTGTGTGTGTGTGTGTGTGTGTGTGTGTGTGTGTGTGTGTGTGTGTGTGTGTGTGTGTGTGTGTGTGTGTGTGTGTGTGTCAGTCATGCAGAAGGCGTGGCGGGAACGGAACCCGCAGGCTCGTATCTCTGCAGCACATGAGGCTCTGGAGCTGGAGGAGTGAGTGCAAATCTTTATCTGCTCTGTCGCCTCGTGACGTCTGAGGATGTTAGAAATCCTCCAAGTGATCTTGTTGTCCGCTCAGTGAGTCTCTAACCTTCGGGCTTGATCTTGTCTATGGTGGTAATAACTCAACTAGTTGAGGTGACGAGAGAAAAACTCCCCCAAAAGATCAACCATCACAAAGCTCACAGCGTAGGGTGATCTGTCTTAAACAACATGAAGATGAGGAATCAAACCCTCAACTTTGTGTGCAGCTCTGATAAGTTCCACATTTCAGCCTGTGAGCTTCTTGCTTGAACACAAACCAAGTGTTGGTTTGTGTTTAAAACCTCCTCAGTTAGTCTCGCTCTGTCTTTGTGGAGTTATTGATCGCTCATATATGGGGAAATACGGAGGAACACGGGGAACATGGGAGGATGCAGGGGAACACAGGGGACATGGGAGGGAACATGGGAGGATGCAGGGGAACCCAGGGGACATGGGAGGATGCAGGGGAACATGGGAGGATGCAGGGGAACACAGGGAACATGGGAGGATACAGGGGAATACAGGGAACATGGGAGGATGCAGGGGAACACAGGGAACATGGGAGGATACAGGGGAACACAGGGAACATGGGAGGAAGCAGGGGAATACAGGGAACATGGGAGGATGCAGGGGAACACAGGGAACATGAGAGGAAGCAGGGGAACACAGGGAACATGGGAGGAAGCAGGGGAATACAGGGAACATGGGAGGATGCAGGGGAACACAGGGAACATGAGAGGAAGCAGTGGAACATGGGAGGATGCAGGGGAACACAGGGAACATGGGAGGATGCAGGGGAATACAAGGAACATGGGAGGATGCAGGGGAACACAGGGAACATGAGAGGAAGCAGGGGAACATGGGAGGATGCAGGGGAACACAGGGAACATGGGAGGATGCAGGGGAAGACAGGGAACATGGGAGGATGCAGGGGAATACAAGGAACATGGGAGGATGCAGGGGAATACAGGGAACATGGGAGGAAGCAGGGGAATACAGGGAACATGGGAGGATGCAGGGGAACACAGGGAACATGAGAGGAAGCAGGGGAACACAGGGAACATGGGAGGATGCAGGGGAACATGGGAGGATGCAGGGGAACACAGGGGACATGGGAGGATGCAGGGGAATACAAGGAACATGGGAGGATGCAGGGGAACACAGGGAACATGAGAGGAAGCAGGGGAACACAGGGAACATGGGAGGATGCAGGGGAATACAAGGAACATGGGAGGATGCAGGGGAACACAGGGAACATGAGAGGAAGCAGGGGAACATGGGAGGATGCAGGGGAACACAGGGAACATGGGAGGATGCAGGGGAACACAGGGAACATGGGAGGATGCAGGGGAACACAGGGAACATGGGAGGATGCAGGGGAATACAGGGAACATGGGAGGAAGCAGGGGAATACAGGGAACATGGGAGGATGCAGGGGAACACAGGGAACATGAGAGGAAGCAGGGGAACACAGGGAACATGGGAGGAAGCAGGGGAACACAGGGAACATGGGAGGATGCAGGGGAACACAGGGAACATGAGAGGAAGCAGGGGAACACAGTTAACATGGGAGGAAGCAGGGGAACACAGGGAACATGGGAGTATGCAGGGGAACATGGGAGGATGCAGGGGAACACAGGGAACATGAGAGGAAGCAGGGGAACATGAGAGGAAGCAGGGGAACACAGGGAACATGAGAGGAAGCAGGGGAACATGGCGGAACAGGATTTTGTGACTACGTGGAATTATTTTGACTTTAGCCTCTGCAGAGGAACTCGGTCTCATGTCTGACCAGCGCTCCTGAAGCTGCCCATCACTGAGTGGTGGTAAAGTGTCTGCTGCTTCCCTCCGTAGCTGTGCGACAGCGTACATCCTGCTGGCGGAGGAAGAAGCCACCACCATCATGGAGGCTGAGCGGCTCTTCAAACAGGCTCTGAAAGCTGGAGAGGGATGTTACAGACGCAGCCAGCAGCTGCAGCACCACGGCACTCAGTATGAGGCCCAGCACAGTGAGTACACAACCACTGTACACACAATACAGCACAGTGAGTACACAACCACTGTACACACAATACAGCACAGTGAGTACACAACCACTGTACACACAACACAACGCTGTGAGTACACAACCACTGTACACACAATACAACACAGCACAGTGAGTACACAACCACTGTACACACAATACAGCACAGTGAGTACACAACCACTGTACACACAACACAACACAGTGAGTACACAACCACTGTACACACAATACAGCACAGTGAGTACACAACCACTGTACACACAACACATTGAGTACACAACCACTGTACACACAACACAACACAGTCAGTACACAACACAACACAG
>NC_137631.1:2700095-2705095 GCF_963383615.2 Lipophrys pholis | reverse complement strand
CAGTGTGCTGGATGGTGGAGGCATGTGGTGTGCGTCACCAGAGTGCATCATGGGAAGAGAGTGTGACCTGTGGACGTTGCGTTGACCTTTGACCTCTTCCCACAGCCACTGAACCCCCGTCCTTGCTTCTTGTCTCCTCAACAGATATCAGTTTACCCAAATCTGCAACGATATGCTACACAGCAGCGTTGCTCAAAGCCCGGGCGGTATCGGACAAGTGAGTATAATGTCTCCTCTGCTCCTCAAGAAAAACCTGCTGGAACCAGTAGAATCAAGAAAGGAACCAGTAGAATCGAGAAAGGAACCAGTAGAATCAAGAAAGGAACCAGTAGAATTAAGGAGGAATCGGTAGAATCAAGGAGGAATCAGTAGACTTAAGAAAGGAATCGGTAGAATCAAGCAGGAATCGGTAGAATCAAGAAAGAAATCAGTAGAATCAAGAAAAGAATCGGTAGAATCATGGAAGGAACCAGTAGAATCAATGAGGAATCAGTAGAATCATGGGGGAATCGGTAGAATCATGGAAGGAACCAGTAGAATCAATGAGGAATCAGTAGAATCATGGAGGAATCGGTAGAATCAAGGAGGAATCAGTAGACTTAAGAAAAGAATCGGTAGAATCAAGCAGGAATCGGTAGAATCAAGAAAGAAATCAGTAGAATTAAGGAGGAATGGTAGAATCAAGAAAGGAATTGATAGAATCAAGGAGGAATCAGTAAAATCAAGCAGGAATCGGTAGAATCAAAAAGGAATCAGTAGAATCAAGAAAGGAATCTGTAGAATCCTGGAATCAATCAGTAGAATCAAGAAAGGAACCAGTAGAATCAAGGAGGAATCAGTAGAATCATGGAAGGAATCAGTAGAATCAAGGAGGAATCAGTATAATCATGGAGGAATCGGTAGAATCAAGCAGGAATCGGTAGAATCAAGAAAGGAATTGATAGAATCAAGAAGGAATCAGTAGAATCAAGCAGGAATCGGTAGAATTAAGAAAGGAATCGGTATAATCATGGAATAAATAAGTAGAATCAAGAAAGGAATCAGTAGAATCAAGAAAGGAACCAGTAGAATCAAGGAGGAATCAGTAGCATCAAGGAGGAATCGGTAGAATCAAGGAGGAATCAGTAGCATCAAGGAGGAATCGGTAGAATCAAGGAGGAATCGGTAGAATCAAGAAAGGAATTGATTCAATTCAATTTTATTTGTAAAGCGCTAAATCCCATCAACAAACATCTCAAAGCGCTCTTACAATGATAGAGTACAACAGAACCCAACTAAATTCAACTGATTGAATCAAGGAGGAATCAGTAGACTTAAGAAAGGAATCGGTAGAATCAAGAAAGGAATCAGTAGAATCATGGAAGGAATCAGGAGAATCAAGAAAGGAATCAGTAGAATCATGGCAGGAATCAGTAGAATCAAGAAAGGAATCAGTAGAATCATGGAAGGAATCAGTAGAATCATGGGGGAATCGGTAGAATCAAGAAAGGAATTGATAGACTCAAGGAGGAATCAGTAGACTTAAGAAAGGAATCAGTAGAATCAAGAGAGGAATCGGTAGAATCGTGGAAGGAATCAGTAGAATCAAGAAAGGAATCGGTAGAATCATGGAAGGAATCAGTAGAATCAAGAAAGGAATCGGTAGAATCAAGAAAGGAATCGGTAGAATCAAGAAAGGAATCGGTAGAATCATGGAAGGAATCGGTAGAATCATGGAAGGAATCAGTAGAATCAAGAAAGGAATCTGTAGAATCAAGAAAGGAATCGGTAGAATCGTGGAAGGAATCGGTAGAATCAAGAAAGGAATCGGTAGAATCAAGGAGGAATCAGTAGACTTAAAAAAGGAATCGGTAGAATCGTGGAAGGAATCAGTAGAATCAAGAAAGGAATCGGTAGAATCATGGAAGGAATCGGTAGAATCATGGAAGGAATCAGGATAATCAAGAAATGAATCAGTAGAATCAAGAAATGAATCGGTAGAATCATGGCAGGAATCGGTAGAATCAAGATGGGAATCCTTAGAATCATGGAAGGAATCAGTAGAATCATGGAAGGAATCAGTAGAATCAAGAAGGAATCAGAGGAACCAGGAGAACATAGCAGAGGACCTGCTCGGAGACTAACTGTGTTAAAGTGAGAGTGAGAGTTTTTCTTCTAAAGCTCATAAGAATAAAAACTATGTCCAGTAGTTCTACTCTGATTCTACCACCACATTGAACTCCCCTGGAGCCACAGAACCACAGAACCACAGAACCACCTTCATATGCAGATGAGAAGCTCCAGAAGCTGGACTGGGTTCTGACAGTGTTTCTCAGCCCGTCAGCACAGGTCCAACCTCAGAGCCTCAGTAGAAGACCACTGGTGGACCCACAGTAAAGTTCAAAGTACATTTCAGTAAAAACCGTAACATCTTAACAGCCCCTGCTGGGTTTTCATTCACAATATCAGATCAAATGGATGTGAATGAGTTTTAAAGTTTAAAGGACTTTAGTTCCCAGAACTCATGTTCTGATGTTCTGATCAGACCTGCAGCCTCATTTAACCAAACTAATCCTCCTGCTCTCAAAGCCCCGCTGACCTCTGACCCCTCTGATGACGGGGGTTTACCTGCTTTAGGGCCCGGTCACCGTCTGTCATGTTTCTGAGTCCTTCAGTTTAAATTTACAATATTTCATCTTCTGAACGTGTTCCGATACCTGCAGTATATTCTTATGTACTTATATACTTGTGTTTTTAAGATTCAATATCAAAATAATTATCATTTTGTGTGTGTGTGTGTGTGTGTGTGTGTGTGTGTGTGTGTGTGTGTGTGTGTGTGTGTGTGTGTGTGTGTGTGTGTGTGTGTGTGTGTGTGTGTGTGTGTGTGTGTGTGTAGATTCTCTCCAGAAGCAGCCTCCAGACGAGGGCTGAGTACTGCAGAGATGAACGCAGTAGAAGCCATTCACAGAGCAGTCGAGTTCAACCCTCATGTTCCCAAAGTGAGACACACACACACACACACACACACACACACACACACACACACACACACACACACACACACATTTAGTGTATTTTGTGTAAACGTGACACTGTTGTGAGTCCGACGTGGAGCCGGTGAGTCTGCAGCCTTGTTCTTGTCAGACTGGAGCAGCTCCTCCTCTGTCCAGCTAGAGCTACACTCGGTAGAGCGCATATCTTCGCCAACACCGCATGTCCTCGCAGAACTGAGTTAGCATCACTAGCAAGTTAGCCATTAGCTCATATAGATGCTAACTAGCCTGTCGTATAGCGACATCACTGCAAAACACTGAGCCCACAGATACACAACGCGCTCACACCGGTGTTTCTGGATACTTGGCGGACTGAGATATTAGCTGTGAGCTCTGGAGCGGATTTAGCAGTGTGCTAGCAGGTGGCTAACGGAGCAGAGTAAGCAGTGTGCTAGCAGGTGGCTAACGGAGCAGAGTAAGCAGTGTGCTAGCAGGTGGCTAACGGAGCGGAGTTAGCAGTGTGCTAGCAGGTGGCTATCGGAGTGGAGTTAGCAGTGTGCTAGCAGGTGGCTAACAGAGCGGAGTTAGCAGTGTGCTAGCAGGTGGCTAACGGAGCGGAGTTAGCAGTGTGCTAGCAGGTGGCTAATGGAGTGGAGTTAGCAGTGTGCTAGCAAGTGGCTAACGGAGCGGAGTTAGCAGTGTGCTACCAGGTGGCTAACAGAGCGGAGTTAGCAGTGTGCTAGCAGGTGGCTAACAGAGCGGAGTTAGCAGTGTGCTAGCAGGTGGCTAACGGAGCGGAGTTAGCAGTGTGCTAGCAGGTGGCTAACGGAGTGGAGTTAGCAGTGTACTAGCAGGTGGCTAACAGAGTGGAGTTAGCAGTGTGCTAGCAGGTGGCTAACAGAGCGGAGTTAGCAGTGTGCTAGCAGGTGGCTAACAGAGCGGAGTTAGCAGTGTGCTAGCAGCTCTGACTGGCGGCTCACCACAGAGGAACTATCTAACCTCTCCAGGATCTCATCGATCCTAAACTCATCGATTTGTCCTCGGATGACGACAAACCGTCCCTGAAGGGTTTGTGTTTTCCGGGTCAGTAGTTTTTGCAAGAAGTTTTGAAAATACATACAAACCAATAAATACACACCGACAAACAAACATCACCTTCGCCTCGACGTTCGTTGACGGAGATAAACAAACGTGTGAATGTTGGAGTGACACTTGCCTGAGGCCTCCTTTACATGGTTTCAAGTGAAAATGCAGAACTTTTGCTGTGTTTTGTCCGTTTCCACGACAACAATGCTGGGAGCCACTGAAAAACGCAACTTTCTGAAAACGCTCTGCACATGCTCAGTGGAGCCAATCAGAACCGGGTTTTCCTCTGTGATGTCACGACTGCCAGTCCATGTTCTCCTGGACTTGGTACTTCTATTTCACCGAAATAACGATCCAACTGGGTGGCCTGTCCACTAGAGTGTCGGTGTTCTCCCATTGTTCATGTTTAGAACTGGTTGTTCTCTGCTGCATGTGTGTGGTTTCATTAGAAAAATAACCAACAGCACCAACTAGTGGCCTGGCATGCGAACTACATCAGTATCAAAACATTGTGGTGTAAACCCCACACTGTGGACCTCTACCGGACTGAAACATTAAAATCAAGGAGCAAAGAGAAAGTGATTTACGCTCTCCCTCCTCCTCCTCCTCCTCCTCCTCCTCAGTACCTGCTGGAGATGAAGAGTCTGATCCTTCCTCCAGAACACATCCTGAAGCGAGGCGACAGTGAGGCCATCGCCTACGCCTTCTTCCACCTGCAGCACTGGAAACGAGTGGAGGGAGCACTCAACCTGCTGCACTGCACCTGGGAAGGCAGTGAGTGCACACACACACACACACACACACACACACACACACACACACACACACACACACACACACACACACACACAGCTCTTTGTTGATGTGTGTGGTTTGTTTGTCTGCAGCGTTCAGAATGATCCCCTATCCCCTGGAGAGGGGGCACCTTTTCTACCCCTACCC
>NC_137631.1:2612595-2697595 GCF_963383615.2 Lipophrys pholis | reverse complement strand
CTAGTGAACAGACCATCAAGTTGGATTGTTATTACGGTGACTGTCAAAATAAAAGTACCAAGTCCAGGAGAACATGGACCGGGAGTCATGACACCCCGGCGGTTGGCTCTACTGAGCATGTGCAGAACTCCTGTTTACTAGGATCGAAGTGTGCAGGACCAGTAACGGTGTTTCACAAAAGTAAAGTTTTTCCCCGTTTCCATGGAGACGGAGCATTTTTGAAGAATTGTATTTTATTAATCTCTTTATTAATCTGAGGGAAATGAAGCAGCCACACAGCGCAGTGCTCAGGGGTAGAGGGTCTCGCTCGTCCACTCACGGTGCTTGTTTATGGACTGTGGGAGGACACACACGCACACACACGCACACACACACCCACGTCCCGGCCAGTACTTGAACCAGGACCGTCTCACCGTAAGGCAAGAGCACCAACCACCGCGCCACAATTGAAGAGATTCCTCCATTTTCAAACGGTTTCCAGTGGAGCAGAGAACCGTTGTGTCGGCGGTTCACCATTACGTCACGAGGAAACGCTGTCCTGGCACTGAGGCCTTAATCTGGGTAATGCAGCTCAGCTGCTGCCGTCAGTTTGAGTCAAACATTGTAATGAGCGTTTCAGTTAATCCGGTTCTAACATACAGACCGTGGGTTGTGAGTTCAAGTACTGACCAGGGCCTTGCTGTGTGGTTTGCATGTTCTCCCTGCGAGTGCGAAGGTTTCCTCCCACAGTGCAAAAGCGAGCATGTGACTGCCGTCGGCCCCGAGGTGTGAATGTGAGTGGTTGTTATGTTTGTTTGTCTGTTTGTTTGTTGTTATGTTTGCCCTGTGACCGGCTGGCGACCCGCCCAGGTGCATCCTGCCTTCGCCCACAGTGCGCTGGGATCGGCGCCGACGTCCCGCGACCCTGAACTGGATCGAAGGTCGATACTAGTCCTGTTATGGCTTTTACATACGAATCTGAAGTATCAGAGAAAACCTGTCAGAAACCAGATATGATGTGATCACTTAAGATTTCAGTGTGATAGAGTGAAGCACGTCTTTAAACCCGACCTGTACTCCATCAAACACGACCAGACTACTGAAACCTGATTCGGGTCCTTCAACTAGATTTGTCACCTCTAAAGCAACTCTGATCTCTCATTCATCATCAGTGTGTGGAAGAGGTTCTCCGTTCTGCTTTACCAATGAAACGTAGAATGGAAGTGGAAAAGAAGTCTGTATTTACCAAGCATGTGTCTGTGGGCCGTAGATCAGTAAGTCGTCAGTGTTGATAAAGCAACTTGTTCTCAGTCACCATGCCGGTGAACTGGAACACCTCCAATCAACCATTTATGGCCTCTTCATATATATATATATATATATATATATACTCCATTGAACTGCAGTGGTTCTCTGTACCAAATGCTTCACTCTATAATATATATATATATATATATATATATATGTATATATATATATATATATATATAGGATTATTACCCAGCATGCCTCTGTGAACTGAAATGAAGCAGATTGTTACTGAACACACTTTTGTTTATTGTTGGGTCACTGGTAAAACCTGAAGGTGCAGCTAAACAAACTTTAAAGGTAAAATATGTTGAGTTTTTACTATAAAATGTCTGATAATCATTTAAAATAACCAACAGCTTGTGAGGAAGTCACAGTTTTCTTTGTGTTGTACTGCAGTGAACAAGCTAACCAAATCCTCCAGGCGTGTGATACCAAGTTACACCACCAGATGGTGTTGTGAGTCAGTCTCGTGCAGGGGGTCGAACCCTGGTCCTGCTGGGCTCTGGTCCTGCTTAACAGCTGATGCAGCAGGAGGACAGGGGTTCTGCCGGACCAGAGTTGGACACCACTGCTCGTGTGTCTAGTCTAGTGGTCGGCAACTGGTGGCCCGTGGGCCAGAACTGGCCCACCAGCGGTGATATGTGGGCCGCCAGATGAAACTGAGATCCTTGTTTCACAACACCAAACATTGAGTTGCCAGGAGCTCGCGCCTCAAGAACCGTCAGTCCGAGACTCACAGTGTTTTAACTTCCGGGACGAAGGAAAAGATTGAGATCAGGTCCACCTGCTGACGTTTGATTAAGAATCCTTCAAAACCCCGTGGCTAAGCTAACGTAGTTAGCAAGCTACCTTAGCTTGCTTAGCCAGTGGCGACGGTGTCTCTGTGGCCTGATGTGGGTGTGCAGAGGAGTGCCGCCCCATCAAGTTGCCGACCCCTGGCCTAGTCTGTCCTCCGGCCACCAGGGGGCCTCGTGGCCGAACTATCTCTAGAAAGAAGTGATTTCTTAGTGCCGAGGGTGCGTCGCACCAACGCTTCAGATGTGGACGCAGGAAAGCAGGTGTGACGTCGACCGAGCATCAGTACATTTGGCCGCTGGCGTCACGTCACCGCGGCGGCGTCACGTCTGGCCCTTACAGGTGTGCACGTCCACCTGCTGGTGGCAGTCGCGGCAGTGGACGGCGCAGCACCACTGGAACTTGCACTCACACTTGGTGGTGTGGCTGATCCGAGAAGTGTCGTAGCCTCGGCCGCAGCACATCACCTCGCAGCCGTCCACGCCACGAGACGTCCGGTTACACACTCGTCCTCCGGTCCCCACGGAACCTGCACAACACCCGGGACAAGAAACGGTCAGCAGAGTCACACGGTACCGTCTTCTCCTGAAGTGTCATTCAGCTGGGTGGTTCTTATGAACTCTATTGTTTAGAGTATTAATTTACTGCTGCATCAGACCGACACGGACAGGCTGAACGCTGGGAAGTGAGTGAGCGGTTAAAACCTCCTGAACACTGCCGCTTGCTACTGCTGCTGCTCCTCATGAAGAACGTTTGTGGTTCTGATGCACAGAAAAGAAGAAGAAAGCTTCGAGGAATGTGACTTGGCAGCATGTGAAGCAAAACTGGGCCAATCAGGAGAGTTTTGACGGTCGCTGGAAGCCAATGAGGGAGAGTGAAGATGAGCTGGGGGGTGAAGGGGTAGTGGGTGGGGTGGGGGGTGGAGGGGTTAATATGATGAACGCTAAACGAAAGAGAGATGAGAGATTAATGGTGGGAGGAATCAGCCTGCACTCCCACACTTCATCAGCTGCTCATTTGTGAGCGCACGCACACACACACACACACACACACACACACACACACACACACACACACACACACACACACACAGCGTTGTGAAGACATCCAGATAAACAGTGAAATAAAAGAGGAAAAACTGATCTGATGTGTTAAAGAAACAATCATCCCAGTGATTATGTGGAAATCATCTACGCCGATGATGTGCTGCTTTTCATTCATGTATCTGCTCTATTTGTGGAAACGTCTCAGGATCTGTTTTCTTTAAATCATAACAAACAAACACTATAAGTGTATTTAGCTAAGCCAGAACTATGTATTAAAAAATAAAGATACACATGTGTACATCTGAAATCATCTTCATGGACCAGTCTAACCCTAACCCTCCATGATGGAAATAAAAATCCCTCCAAAGCAGCATAATGAGACAATCTAACAGAAATTATTGAAGAATAACTAAATCTGGCTGAATGAGCATGCGGATGGGGAACCACATCTCCAATCTTCATCTTCATCATGTGAGAGTCTAGATGAAGAAACAATAAGAAAGGGTCATGTTGTGACTGTGACTCTGGACGACTGTTTCAGTGACTCGCTGATGGTGGTCTATCCCTTCACCTGGTGGTCCATGCAGCCCAGTCAATGAGTAATACATGGAAAGATGTTCCCATTGTCTCCATGGTCCTCAGCTACATCCTTTAGTAATTAACTACAACAACCAAACTTTCAAATAAGCCTTAAGTCTGTGAGTACATTCATGGCCAACAGGCAGAGAAGGTCAGCTGACATCACAACCTCGAGAGTATTGTTCAACCAGCCGAACATTTACAATGAAACTGTTCCGATGTGTCTGGACGACCTTGCAGAGAGTGAAAATGACGAAGACATCAACTGGATTGTTTAATAAAGTTGCTGTTGTCCCTAATCTGCCCACTGGAGGCGCCATAACACAACACGGACACCGCAGCTGAACTGTACACATGAAGCAGGAAAGGCTGGTATTGTTGGTAAAATGGAATCAACTCATTTTCTTTTTCTTTTTTTTTCCCTAGTCCTGTTCGGCAGCTTGGTTCAAACAATATGATGTGATCTAGAACCTTCTGGAGTCAGAACAGTTTTTGCTCTTGAACAGGAAGAGACCTGGAGTCTCCTCCTGTTGCTGCTTTTATTAGAAGTTGGTATGGCTGCTGGACACGACCGGGGGGGAACGCTCAAAGAGAGAGAGAGAGAGAGAGAGAGAGAGAGAGAGAGAGAGAGAGAGAGAGAGAGAGAAGCTTGAGGGGGAGAGAGGGGGGGTGGGGGGCATGGGGCACGGGGCACAACATACAATATCCTTGTTAGTGCTACTTATATTATTTACAGTTATCACACTGATCCAAATACTTTCCAACTGTTATTAGATTAAACCAGCCTGAGCAGCTCTATCTAGACAGTAAGATGATTTTCTAGATTAACCAGCCTGAGCAGCTCTATCTAGACAGTAAGATGATTTCCTAGATTAACCAGCCTGAGCAGCTCTATCTAGACAGGAAGATGAAGCAGGAACATGAATTAACAAAGAAGCAACAACAAAAGAAAAACATGATTTTGAAAGTTTGAGCAAATGATGACAGAGAACAAGCAACTTCAACAACACATCTCATGAGGAGTGGAAGTGTGTGTGTGTGTGTGTGTGTGTGTGTGTGTGTGTGTGTGTGTGTGTGTGTGTGTGTGTGTGTGTGTGTGTGTGTGTGTGTGTGTGTGTGTGTGTGTGTGTGTGTGTGTGTGTGTGTGGTTTGTCTACTGGGTGTGGCCGGAACTGTTGTAGGGGGACCCGTAGCGACACCCCGGAGCCCGAGGCCATCGGGCCCGAACACCGTCACCCCGGCGGACAGCAGCCCCCCAGACCAGGGGAACCACCAGAGAGCCACGCCCCCGCCCAGAAAGCACCAGACGGAGAGTGCAGAGATGAACCCCTCCCCCAGGCCACAAAAGCCCACAAGAGAAGGATAAAGGGCACAGAGCCCCAGGCCCTGACCCAAGCCGCCGGGCAGAGACGGCCCCAGCCGCTGCGCCCCGGACCAGCCCCCCCGCCCCAGACCAGGAAGAGCGACAGGCTTGGCCAGGCCCGGTCGGAAGACAGTCAACCTTCCACCCCCAGAGGCCTCGTATCCAACCACCCACGTTCCCGCCCCATGATACTCCCCCCCTGATCTTGATAGACACCCCCACCCCCACCCACACACAGACACAGACACAGACACAGACACAGACACAGGCGCAGAGGCACACGCGCTCACACTCTCACACACTCACACACTTGGGGGGAGGGTGATCAACTCATTTCCCCAGACTTTGACTCTGTTCTGGTTTTATGTACAAACGGTCCAACGTCTGAATCCACATCAGCAGAACTCAAAGAAATATGAATAAAGTGTGAAAACTAAAAAGCCCCATATGTTCTTTTACCTCCTGGCGGGTGTGTGTGTGTGTGTGTGTGTGTGTGTGCGTGCGTGTGTGTATAAAGAAAAGTTGAGAATCCAGTGCCATCTCGAACAGCGTTCTGGAATTTACATTCATGCTTGGCTGTGCGTTCCCTCACCAGGTGATACGTCTGGACATGACCCGAAGCCCCGCCCCCTTTCGCTGGCAGCGAGCCCAGCCGTCATCCACGGTATGCTGCACCGCTTGGGGTGACATCACGGCCACAGCCCTCCTCATGCCCTCCTGCAGCCCCCCTCCAGTACTCGCTGTGTCTGCTTATTGAATTAAGATGAGGCGGCGCCGAGAGATGAGTTTAGCGCCTGAGCCCTGCCGAGCCGAGGGAAATTGATTTCACACTTTAAAGAGGCACCAAGGGGCTGTCTCACTGTCTCTGTGGTGTGTGTGTGTGTGTGTGTGTGTGTGTGTGTGTGTGTGTGTGTGTGTGTGTGTGTGTGTGTGTGTGTGTGTGTGTGTGTGTGTGTGTGTGTGTGTGTGTGTGCTCACAAATGAGCAGCTGATGCAGTGTTACCTCAATCTGCTTACATGTACACTGTTCATACAGTTTCCATGTCTGTTGTAAAGCCTTAACTTGTAACCAAAAGCCTGAGAGCTTCATCTGGAACTTCATCTGGAGCTTCATCTGGAGCTTCAGCTTCATCTGCAGCTTCATCAAGAGCTTCAATATCATCTGGTGCTTCATCTGGAGCTTCATCTTCATTTGGTGCTTCATCTGGAGCTTCAGCATCATCTGGTGCTTCATCTGGAGCTTCAGCTTCATTTGGTGCTTCATCTGGAGCTTCATCTGGAGCTTCAATTGCATCAGGAGCCTCATCAGGAGCTTCATTAGGAGCTTCAGCTTCATCAGCTGCTTCAGCTGGAGCTTCAGCTTCATTTGGTGCGTCATCTGGAGCTTCATCTGGAGCTTCAGCTTCATTTGGTGCTTCTTCTGGACCTTCAGCGTCACCAGGAGCCTCCTCGGGAGCTTCATCTGGAGCTTCAGCTTCATCTGGGGCTTCATCTGGAGCTTCATCTTCATTTGGTGCTTCATCTGGAGCTTCGGCCTCATCAGGAGCTTCATTAGGAGCTTCATCTGGAGCTTCCGTTTCATCTGGCGGTTCATCTGGAGCTTCATCTTCATTTGGTGCTTCATCTGGAGCTTCAGCTTAATCTGGTGCTTCATCTGGAGCTTCAGCATCATCTGGTGCTTCATCTGGTGCTTCGGCCTCATCAGGAGCTTCATTAGGAGCTTCATCTGGAGCTTCCGTTTCATCTGGTGCTTCATCTGGAGCTTCAGCCTCATCAGGAGCTTCATTTGGAGCTTCCTCTGGCGCTTGAGCTTCATCAGCTGCTTCACCTGGAGCTTCATGTGGAGCTTCAGCTTCATCTGGAGCTTCAGCTTCATCAGGAGCTTCATCAGGAGCTTCATGTGGAGATTAAGCTTCATCAGATGCATTATCTGGAGCTTCAACTTCATCTAGAGCTTCATCTGGGGTGGGCAAGGTGGGGGCAAGGAAAACTCTGACTCCCGCACCAAACCGGAGCGCAAAGTATTCAGCCTTCTTGGAGCGAGAGGTGAGGTCCTGGACAGCATATAGTCAATAGAAACAATTATTTTTCACCGACTGTAAATGTCCTGTAGGTTCGTGTCTGTGATGGACCTGCCTTCACACACTGTCAGTTGGGATCAGATTCTGTCAACCTCTGAATAAATATGCGTCTTCTGTCTTCTTCGGGACATCAGATCCATGGATACACGATGAAACAGACGCAGGTCATAGTCACACTGTCGAACATAAGACCACGGATTTTAAGCCACAATGAGACATATTGTCAGAATTTCTCATCTTCCTGCCTTTAAATTTGCATGGAAGCGGACCATGAAGTTTTCACTGGGCTGGAATATTACCGATATGATGTGGATTTATAGCAACATCAAGGAGATGAATGTGAGAAGATGCAGCCACAGAGTAACTTCAGTTGGGAGGACTTCATCCTGACAGACTCGGGTGGAGCTCCAGGTGACCACCTTCACACTCCTGCTTCTTCATGCACCCGTTCAACTTCTGCTTCATGCGTCTTCTGTGTGCTTGTGTTTGGAGGAGCCTGTACTGTGAGCAGCACAATGAGCCCGTCCTTGACGTTTACGCGGAGAACAAACGCCTTATAAAACAAAGGCCTTCAGCCTGCCGGCCTGCGTTTTTCAGAAGAAGCTTCATCCTGCTTTTATCTTCCCACATAAAAGAAGTCTGACCCTTCAAATGAAAACCATGCGTCCCTGGGCAGGTCTCGCAGACTCCTTAAGTCATAAAACTGAAGCAGCGTGACGCTGCTGATCGTCTGTAATGCCCATCAAAGCCGTGACACACCGACCATGTTCTGGTGGAGTCGCCCTCACACTGTGAACTCTTCTGCTCCTGCCACTCAATTACACATTTAAGATTAAATCAGACCTCGTACTTTTTTTGGTAGTGCTGCAAAAAACCCACTCACTAATCAATCCAATTCAGTCACTAAATGTGAGTGAAGATTAAAATGTGTTGGTGCTTCTCACACTGAACAACACATGAGAAGATGTGGAGAGGGGTCCTAAAACATGCCTCATTCTGATGTGTGTGTGTGTGTGTGTGTGTGTGTGTGTGTGTGTGTGTGTGTGTGTGTGTGTGTGTGTGTGTGTGTGTGTGTGTGTGTGTGTGTGTGTGTGTGTGTGTGTGTGTGTGTGTGTGTGTGTGTGTGTGTGTGTGTGTGTGTGCGCGTGTCTGTGATTTATAATGATGTGTGGTGCTCTAAGGTTTCAGGCTGTAGAGGTGAGTAACGGCTCTTAAAGTGGCAGACACCTGATCACCAGGGATCATCTGCTGCCTGACAAGCATCACACACACTTCAGGATTCCTCCTGCTGGATAAATAATATTAGTCTCCAAAGCTGCGCTGCCGTCTCCCTGTTTGAACCGTGTGGTAAAACTGTCTATAAGTAGTAAATCTCTGTTAATTAACATTTATTTGCAAACTGCCTCGCAGTGCTGAATATGCTGATATATCGGGTCAAACGGTTTTTGTTTATTATAATTGCCTGAGTTGAGACCTGGAGATAAACAGACCTGGAACAAGTCAAGAACAAAAACATCCTTCAAAGCCTCAGTGACCAGGATTTATTTCATTATGTCTAAAGATCGCTCTAAATTAAGTTCTCCTCTCTGCTGCAGCTCAGCGCTGAACCTGCCCACCAATCAGCATCATGGAAGAATGGGCGGGGCATTTTCCAAGAGCTCTGATTGGTCAGGAGGCGGAGCTCTGACCTCTTATTGAGAACATAACCTGCTCTGGAGCAGGTTAGACTTTCAGAGTTAGTTATCACGGTGATTTATCCTGGTGAGAAGTGAGTGAGCGTCGTAGTACAGCAAACCAGGGTTAATCCTTGAAGTTATCTCGATTAGAGAAAGTACAGTGTCGTAGTACAGTGTCGTAGTACAGTGTCGTAGTACAGACCTCTGGGCCCCTCGAAAACGTGGGTCTCGGTTCATTTACAAACGTTCTTCTAGCGGGCGGGGTGAGAGGGCGTGACGTAGAGCGCATTGTCTTCTGGCTAGTAAACAAACAAAGCTTAAGGCGCAAATCAGAAGAAGCAGACGCAGAAAGAAAAAGTTGGAGAATATCTCGCAGGCAGACGTGGAGTAGTGAGGAAGAAGTAGTGAGGAAGACGTAGTGAGGAAGACTCTCATTGATATCTGGTCTGAACACTTCATATCATTGTTGTTTGTGCTACGCATTAGCCATGCTAACTCGCCTAGCCACCACGGGCTAAAGCGGCGGGACTTCCAGTTTCAGCCCGGACCAATCAATGAGCCGTGTTTCTTCTTCTCTTCCTCTCTGATCGGTGTTTGTTTCAGGCGACAGCGCCCCCAAACCAGCAGCTGGTGGAACTGCGTGACATTGTCCAGGCGGTCTGATCCGGTCTCTGAGGGGACTGTGAACGCCACCGAACCAAACGAAGGAGTGAAACTTCTCGGCTCCCGTCCCTCCCAAGTGAACCGAGTCCCAGACTATCTGAATGTGAAAGGCCCCCCGAGACCTGACCTGAGTCCTGAGACCACTGGACAGTCCCAAACTGTGTGACACAGACCGCCTGAGGGCTGAGTGGAGAAAGTGTTGGATGGACAGGAGGTGAAACCGACCAAAAGTTACTGTTTACCTGAGTCCTGGTCCCGGATGCAGTAGTCTGGCGAGTCCTCAAAGTAGACCAGGTCGTTCTTGCTGGGACGTTTGAAGTGTGTGTGCGCTGCAGTGAACCCGGTGCCGTACTGGTTCACTGCGACCTGCACGGCGCCGTTGTACCGCTTCCGTAAGTGTTCGCCAGTGCGCCGGAAGTCTGCCATGGCTAACCAGCAAGTGCGGACGCTGCAGGAGCCACTGACCCCGTGACATTTACACTCCAGAGTCATGAAGCGCTTCACGGCCTGCGGACCACAGACAGACGGAACCGTCACGGGACAGAAGTACAGACTCCTGCTCAGATCTGGAGAGTTCTTTCGGGAGTTCTCACCTTCCTGCCGGCTCGGTTGTTGTGCAGGTTCATGAGCGCCCGGCCGTCCCTCTCCTTCCTCTCCTTGGCGTCCACAAACATCTGGCTGAAGCGCATGGCGTGCTCCACGTGGTCGCTGCAGCCCCCCCAGTTGAAGGAGCCTTTGGCGTCCCGTGACGAGCCCTTCTTGGTGGGATCGCAGGAGCACGAGTCCAGCTCGCCTTGGCTGCAGGCTCGGGCCAGCGTGTAGACCACCCCGGCCGAGGAGAGGGCGTAGACGAAGGCCACCTCGCGGCTGCCTGCGTGGAGAACAGCACTTCATGTCATCGGAGGGATCATCTCCTCAACTCGTGCAAATCACAAACAGAAACCTCTGCAACAAATCAAATCTTCAAAGAGCACAACGTAAGATCAGTTAAAATTAACAAGTGAATATGAAAACAACAATCATGAAGTATTCTGAAGATTTTACTGTAAACCGGATGAGAAGAGTTCTGCTCTTTATTTCCTGCGGAAAGTCGTCAGACTATAAAACAATGAAAAATCTAATTACATAAAATCAAAATGAACGTGGAAGTTAAATAAGCGACTTTAGATAAGAAAATGGACCATTTTGTCATGATTAATATTTTGCTTCTTGTGTTCTTTTCGAAAGACTTTCTCTGGTTTCGGGCTCCTTGACTTTCGCTCCTCGTGTCTGATTGCTGCTTCCGGCCCTGATGTGTAGTTGTCTTGTGAGAGCAGCACATATGTGGAGGTTGAATTCTGTTTCTTGTTGCTGTTCCTGTTTCTGTGGGACTGACGTTCCAGCACTTTTTTGTGATCTCCTGTGATCATGTGGACTTTGTTTTTGGGTCATTTAGACTTTTGAGTTTTATTTGTTGGGAATGAAAATGAGCTTCTGTTTCACCGACGCCGGCGTCTTGAGTCCTCCTCTGAGCCAAATGTTACTAAATGTTTGAAGCTTCTTTTTGAAAGATGTCAACAGCAGCCATCCAATATCTTAAAAAAGTTCAAAGAAAAGAATAAATAGAAAGAGCAAACTATTCGAGTTTTCATCCTCACGGGTTGAGAGACTGCGAAAGCTTTTCGAAGACGCTCTGACTCTGTGTAAACGTGAGTAAAACACTCGGGCTCCGTCTCCATGGAGACAACTGAAAGCTGCTACTGCTCATGCGCACCACAATCGTAGTAAAGAGTTCTGCACATGCTCAGTTGATGGACAATAACAACAATGGCGGCTTTTAGAGTGTCATGACTCCCAGTCCATACTCTCCTCGGCCTCCTAGTTTTATAGTTGACAGTCAAATAAATCTCTCTCCCGTCTCCCACAGTTCTGAACTGATCTGTCATCTTTGGCTCTGTACACTTGATTAAAGCAGGTTTGAGCTTTAATTCCATCTGAACCAGTGAGCAGCCTCAGGCCCCTCAGGATGCTCCAACAGGACGTCCAGGATGATGATGCCCCTGGCTCAGCCCTGGCTCGTAGTACCACCTCTCACCACTAGGGGTTACAGGACAGTGATTCCAGACTGCCTCTAAGAAAAAGTCCCCAAACATCACAGTGAGGAAAAACACAGGCCAACACAAGCAGGAGCCTTTCAGAAAGAAAGCCATGGTCCGTTAGGAACTCTTCAAATAACACAACTCATGACTTATGGTCCGAGCCCGAGCAGCGCTGAGTGAAACTCTATTGGAATGCAAGCAATTATTATTACTGCCCAGTTCCTAATAGAAGAGCACCTCCTAATAGAAGAGCACCTCCTAATAGAAGAACACCTCCTAATAGAAGAGCACCTCCTAATAAAAGAACACCTCCTAATAGAAGAGCACCTCCTAATAGAAGAAGAGCACCTCCTAATAGAAGAGCACCTCCCAATAGAAGAGCACCTCCTAATAGAAGAACACCTCCTAATAGAAGAACACCTCCTAATAGAAGAAGAGCACCTCCTAATAGAAGAGCACCTCCCAATAGAAGAGCACCTCCTAATAGAAGAACACCTCCTAATAGAAGAGCACCTCCTAATAGAAGAACACCTCCCAATAGAAGAACACCTCCTAATAGAAGAGCACCTCCCAATAGAAGAGCACTTCCCAATAGAAGAGCACCTCCTAATAGAAGAACACCTCCTAATAGAAGAGCACCTCCCAATAGAAGAGCACCTCCTAATAGAAGAACACCTCCCAATAGAAGAACACCTCCTAATAGAAGAGCACCTCCCAATAGAAGAGCACCTCCTAATAGAAGAACACCTCCCAATAGAAGAGCACCTCCTAATAGAAGAACACCTCCCAATAGAAGAGCACATCCTAATAGAAGAACACCTCCTAATAGAAGAGCACCTCCCAATAGAAGAGCACTTCCTAATAGAAGAGCACCTCCTAATAGAAGAGCACCTCCCAATAGAAGAGCACCTCCTAATAGAAGAACACCTCCTAATAGAAGAGCACCTCCCAATAGAAGAGCACTTCCTAATAGAAGAGCACCTCCTAATAGAAGAGCACCTCCCAATAGAAGAGCACCTCCCAATAGAAGAGCACCTCCCAATAGAAGAGCACCTCCTAATAGAAGAACACCTCCCAATAGAAGAGCACCTCCTAATAGAAGAGCACCTCCTAATAGAAGAAGAGCACCTCCTAATAGAAGAACACCTCCTAATAGAAGAGCACCTCCCAATAGAAGAACACCTCCCAATAGAAGAGCACCTCCTAATAGAAGAACACCTCCCAATAGAAGAACACCTCCTAATAGAAGAGCACCTCCCAATAGAAGAGCACTTCCCAATAGAAGAGCACCTCCTAATAGAAGAACACCTCCTAATAGAAGAGCACCTCCTAATAGAAGAGCAGCCCTCTTTTCCAAAGACGTGGAGCATGCAGAGAAAGAACAAACATCACTAATTCAGGCCCTCTCCTCAAAAAAAATACCTTAAATGGTGCATTCTAATGCAATGTATACTACTGAATATTACATTGTGGACTACTATATACTACATTGTGGAATACTAAATACTACATTGTGGAATACTAAATACTACATTGTGACATCTGATAAATTGAAGGCCGAGTTGATGTTGAACGAAACAAACACCAAATACGTTATGGAAGAAACATACTTATTTAAAAGCGCACAACTGAACCAATATAACATTTTATACAATATAGATGCATAAATATATATATATACACACACACACACACGTATATAATATATACAAAGAGGTATAGTAAATAAATACTGAATAAAACTTTACTTCAGGGACCACATACAGTTCATCTTGAGTGGGCCGGACCGGTAAAATATTATAACCTTTGAATTTACACTTGAAAGTTTTGCTTTGTTGTGGCGCACAGTATACGGGATGAAATACTCTATAATTTTTCTAAATCAAATAGTTAGTACTGTAGTAGTATAGTCAATACCGAAATGACTACAAGCTTAGCCGCACAAAAATGTCACCATTATTATTCACGTCACTATTTCAGATCAACACCTCGGAATAGACTTAGGAACAAGTCAAGAAAAGATCAGAAACATTCTTTAAAACTCAGTGACAAACTTATTATACTTATTATACCTATTTTATTATGCCAACAGGATTGCGTCTCTCCCTAAGAACTCTCCTCTGGCGGCCCGTGCACCAATCAGGATCTTTCTAAGAATGGGCCGATCCTTTTCCAAGAGATTTGATTGGTCAGGAGGCGGAGCTTTTATACTGTCGATCTCTTATCCAGAACATAACCTGCTTCGGAGCAGGTTAGACATTCAGAGTAAGTTACCAGGGTTAGCCCTGAAGTTACCGTGATAAGATAAAATCCAGCTGCTCGCTTTGTGCCACTTTCCTGTAACAGTGAGTGTAAATCATCTCCAGGAGTCCAGAGGCCTGTTCTACGACCCGTGACCAACATATCCAGGAACTCTGTTTCCTGGATTGACTGATCCAGACACTTTGGATCCTGATAAGCTTTACTGAAGCAGGTTATCAACTCACTGGTTCAACCCGGACAGAGGCTGAGTTTCTCTTGTGTTTTGTGTTGGAATATTAATTCATCACCATGACGACAGGAGTAGTTCTGAGTTCCATAAATTCATGTTTCTGCAGTTCTGTCAGGTGTGATCATTAAGCTCATTATTCCAGATCAACCCTTTTGGAGATAAACAGACCTGGAACAAGTCAAGAACCAAAACCTCCTTCAGAGCCTCAGAGACCAGGATTTATTTTATTATGTCAAAAAGATCTAAATTAATTTCTCCTCTCCTCTCTGCTGCAGCTCAGTGCTCAACCTGCCCACCAATCACCATCATTTAAGAATGGGCGGGGCATTTTCCAAGAGATCTGATTGGTCAGGAGGCGGAGCTCTGACCTCTTTTTTTTTTATCTATTTATTTTTCCCCTTGTCCTGTTGGGCAACTTGGTTCAAACAATATGATGTGATCTAGAACCTTCTGGAGTCAGAACAGTTTTTGCTCTTGAACAGGAAGAGACCTGGAGTCTCCTCCTGTTGCTGCTTTATTAGGAGTTGGTATGGCTGCTGGACACGACCGGGGGGGAACGCTCAAAGAGAGAGAGGAGAGAAGATTGAGGAGGGGAGAGGGGGGGGGGGGGGGGGGGGGTGGGGGGAGACAACATACAATCCCCTTGTTAGTGCTACATATATTATTTACAGTTATCACACTGATCCAAATACTTTCCAACTGTTATTAGATTAAACCAGCCTGAGCAGCTCTATCTAGACAGTAATATGATTTTCTAGATTAAACCAGCCTGAGCAGCTCTATCTAGACAGTAATATGATTTTCTAGATTAAACCAGCCTGAGCAGCTCTATCTAGACAGTAATATGATTTTCTAGATTAAACCATCCTGAGCAGCTCTGTCTAGACAGTAACATGAAGCAGGAACATGAGTTAACAAAGAAGCAACAACAAAAGAAAAACATGATTTTGATAGTTGAACGAATGATGGTAGAAAACAAGAAACATCAGTAACATATCCGATTGATGAGGACCTCAGCGGCCGGCAGCGAACCACCCCAGAGAGCCACGCCCCCGCCCAGAGGCTCTGGCTCACACACGGTCGCCCCCACCAGGCCACTGCGAGATCCCATTCTCCAATAATCCAACCCCGAATGGGGAGGGACATCCAGAACATAACCTGCTCCGGAGCAAGTTAGACATCCAGAGTAAGTTACCAGGTGATTTATCCCGGTGAGAAGTGAACGAGCTTCGTAGTACAGAAAACCGGAGTTAATCCTTGAAGTTGTCTCGATAAGAGAAAATCCAGCGTCGTAGTACAGACCTCTGTGGGAGGAGGGTTTGTCTAGTATAAAGAATTATTCTATAAAGTCTAGATGTAGGTTAATTCAGTTCAAAGTATCTATTCTAAAAGCAGACTAAGTCAACTTGATAACAGTCTCCCTGTTGTGTGATCGGTGTGCTGCTGCAGTAACGTTCTTTCCTTGTCCAGAAACGTCTGGAAATATTCATTTAATTGGTTTTCCAAACAATATGAAGCAAATATTCAGCCAGACTTAAATTTGGCAGTTTTCAGCAGCTCTCCCCCTCCCACCAAACACGATCGCTCAACACGGTCGCAGCTAAAAACCGCTGCTAAACTGGAAGTCTACAACATCCCCACGTTTCATAAGGTGGCTCAAGGAAACGCTTCCCGTTGCTAAGATGGAGCTGATTCACCTCAGGGAGCAGAACTCTGATGGTATGGAAATCCTTTCTGATGAAGATGTGACTGTATTCATTATGGTCTGTGCTGCAATGTTATGCCTGCATTATGTGCAAACTGCCTTATTTGACGCACTGACAGATGATTCTGTTGTTTGTTTCTGATGTTTTCTACCCAGGACTCTTCTTAAATAAGGGCCCGTCTTTGTTTTTTTAATCAGTAGCTGTTGGACATCTGGACGTCTACTCCTCAGCTCTCGGTCTTCTCTTTCTATCGTTATTTCGTGACACGACCGGCGGTCCTTGTATGTCACGTTGAACGTCTGCATAGGTAAACACATCACCGGTGAGATTTGAACTTCCATCACTCTTGTTGTGTGTTTTCTGCTCAGGTGAACAGACGTGTAGACGTTTGGTCTCGACCTGTACCTGGGGGCTTGTTGTTGTCTGCCAGGGCAGAGGTGCGTGTTTCATGTATTTCCAGGCTGGATTACCAGCTGAGATTTACCAGCAGAGCCCTGATGTGGAGCCGTTATCTCGGTCCACGTGTTGCTGATGAAAGGTCTGAGCTGCGTCAAAGCTGGCTGTGTTCGGAATCTGTGCAGCATTGAGTGACACGTGGAGGTTCACACAGACAGAAGACGTAGAGAAGGAATGTGAGCTTGAAAGATTCACAGGAGGAGCTTCCTGGTGGTTTTTGGGTGAAATAATCTGAAACTGAACTGTTACAAGCAGGACAGAAGCAGCGTCACATCGTTCCTCAGCTGCTTCAGTCACCTCCTGGCCCTTCCTGTTATACCCCCCCCCCCCCCGCAGGTGTGTGTGTGTGTGTGTGTGTGTGTGTGTGTGTGTGTGTGTGTGTGTGTGTGTGTGTGTGTGTGTGTGTGTGTGTTAATACAACAGACCGGACTGAACACTCCCACAGACCGAACACCAGTGTCCTTTTTGGCAGCCATTTTAGTTTTTAGTCTTTTTTTGATGAAAATGCTCATTAGTTTTAGTCGTTTCTATATGTGACAGTTTTAGTTGACGAAAACTGAAAGAAAAATATTTAGTAAATTATTATCCAGGTTGACAGGTTTCATCAAGTGCTGAGTTCATAATACAACTTTAACATCTAATAACCAGTTTCCTGCTCCAGGAGTGATGAACTCCAGCCTAGACTTTCCGGTTGACGGAGGTCAATGCCGCCATGTTGTACTTCATTGCCGTCGGCTCACAGGCCACCAGCGGCAGCTGCTGGTAAATTGATTAGGTTGGCTCTTCATTATTATTCAGTTTCAGCCAATGTTACCTTCATTTAAATACAGTGCGTTTATAAACCACGTTACGACAACTTCACCTTTTTTTTTTTACATTGAAAGAGGCCTCAGTTCTTTTAAACAGCCAGTGAATAGAAAGCACTTTTTTAAGCTCTTAGATTTCCAGTCGTTAATAAATCTGATCATATCTAAACATTTATAAACTTTAACAAACCTGGACACGTTTGATAAATTCTCAACACATTTCTTGTTTGTGTTCATTTAAAAATATCTCCACTGGAGAAAGTGGAACCTGACCGGCAGCTTTTCAGCCAAATAAATCAGAAGAGACGCGACAGAGTGAATCAGAGACTCACAGCTTGTCTTCATCTCAACATCTGGTAGAAACACCAGAACAAACCAGATCGGACTTTAAGCCAATCACAGAGCTGGAGGCGATTTAAAAAGCCCCAAAGTCTCAGACATCAAATGAGCTGATTAGTTTAATTTCATGCCAGTTACTCTGGTGTTGATCAGTAACTGGTGAGATCACTACTAAACCCCGCCTCCTCGGGGCGGCTTTCCTCGCCCCAAGCTGCTCAAACGCACACACAGACACACACAGACACACACACACACACACACACACACACACACACTCACATACACACACACACAACTGGAGAGAGAGAAATCAAGAAATCCTCTCTTTTATTGAAGATAAGGGGGGGGGGGGGGGGGGGGGCGCTTGCGCACTATATTGACCAGCCACCACTCCGAGCCACATATTTGACATCACAGAGTGATGGAGAAACTCCTGGGTTAGTTCTGGTTCATTCTTACATTTCCTATTTATCAAGAGTGAGAAGATCCCATTGGATCCTATGAAAATGGGGGAAAAAACAACTTTATAGTTGACAGTCACCATAATAGCAATCCAACTCGGTCATCTGTCCGTACGAATGTCTGTATACTACCATTGTTAATGTTTATAGGGTATTGCTGCTGCGGCGGCGGCGGCGGCGGCGGCGGCGGCGGCGGCGGCGGCGGCGGCGGCGGCGGCGGCGGCTGCTGCTGCTGCTTGTGGACATCAGACATCAGACACTAAAGACTCAACATGAAAACTACGTATTGAGTTTCTGCCACTTCTGTGGAAACAGACATTTTGAAAAACGTTGCTGTTTCACCGTGAAAGTTTTCTCAAATGAAAACCGGAAAATTATGCGTTTTCACGTAGACCGACTGTAGCGTCTGTAAGCCCTCAAATATAAAATAACTAGAGGCCTTTGCAGCAAAGACACAAACGCCCAGTGATGTGTGTGTGTGTGTGTGTGTGTGTGTGTGTGTGTGTGCGTGTGTGTGTGTGTCCAGGTCCTAAGTTGAGTGTGCCTAACAAAGTTAATGAGGAGAATGCTGAGGGAACACACCGTCAGGGATGGAAAACTCTTTAATTGTTGGAAATTAGCCCACTGACATTGACAATAAGTAGCTTCTGATGATGGTGTGTGTGTGTGTGTGTGTGTGTGTGTGTGTGTGTGTGTGTGTGTGTGTGTGTGTGTGTGTGTGTGTGTGTGTGTGCGTGCGTGGGACTCATAATGCTGTGTGACAGGACCGGGGGGGCCCGGCTGGGAGGTCCGAATACCACACAGCTGATTAGAGGCCCCCGACATGAAACGGACTAAGTTGACGGATTCTCCTTCGCAGGTTAAATCTCAGGGCATGGGAGAGGAACATCAGGCCGCCGGGTGCAGCCATCCTCCAGAGGCAATAAAGAAAGAAAAGAAGATGAAATCCTGCTCTAACGCGCCGCGACAGGAGACGCTGGCTGACTTTCGTCCCGCTGACACGGTCGCGGGTCTTCCTCTGACGCTTCCGTCGCATGCGGCTCACTTTACCGCTCTGCACAGCTTATTATTCAAACCATCGCTCCCCATCAAAGAGGGGGAAACTCCTGCATCCCATCTGAAACTGGGTGTAAATCACATCTCCTCCTGCAGATCAGCGGGGGGAAGTAAACACGGGCTCAAAGTGCTGGGATTACTTTGATTTGAAGGAGGCCTAGTGTTTCTGCCATTTCTCATCACAACGAGCTGAGCGGAGACTTGTTCTCTGGCTGAGATGGTCGAGGGGATAAATACATAAAACAAAACCCACCAATTACAGCCTTAGAAAGGACATCTTTGAGAGCTGTGATCGATTTGTACCTGGTCTTTCTGGATTCTGGTCATTTCATAGCAAAACACCTGAATGAAATATTTCCGAGCCAGGTGAGGGTGAGTTAAATATACAGCATACACATGGAGTACTACGGTCAAATACAATCAGGGTCTTTTTTAAAAGGTTTGTAGATTAAAATCAATACATCATCTTCAACTAACCCAAAACATACATTAAACATTTAACTTTGAACTGGTGGTTCAGAGTTATTATCAGGCATGAAATCAAAAGTATTGGTCAAAGTTACTAATGTTCTTGTAGCCTCGGACAAAGTACTGGTCTCTGTTCTGGTCCGGTTAGATCTCAGTACTGCATTTGATACTATTGATCAGAACATTGATACTATTGATTAGAACATTGATACTATTGATCAGAACATTGATACTATTGATCAGAACATTGATACTATTGATTAGAACATTGATACTATTGATCAGAACATTGATACTATTGATCAGAACATTGATACTATTGATTAGAACATTGATACTATTGATCAGAACATTGATACTATTGATCAGAACATTGATACTATTGATTAGAACATTGATACTATTGATCAGAACATTGATACTATTGATCAGAACATTGATACTATTGATCAGAACATCCCACTACAGAGACTAGAACATTTCATCAGGGTTAAAGGTTCAGGACTAAATTGGTTTGGATCATATTCATCAGACAGGTTCCACTTCATTCATGTTAACGATAACTCTTCAGCGCAGACTAAAGTTAAACATGGAGTTCCACAGGGTTCTGTCCTAGGACCTATTCTTTTCACATTACTCGTGCTTCCTGTAGAGAATACTATTAGAAAAACACTCCATTAATCGCCATTGTTAAGAAAATGATACACACATCTCTTTATCTATGATACCGATCAACTTGTTAAACTAGAAGCTTGTATTAAAAGAGGCTTGGAATGTTGTTCTTCTGAACTCAGATAAAACAGACGTTATTATATTTAGAAATATTTGAGAAAGAAATTGTCTAAATATATAGTAACACTAGATGGTATTACTTTGTCCTCCAGTACCACTGTGAAGAACCTGGGAGGTATTTTTGACCAGGATTTATCCTTCAACTCCCACATGAAACAAATCTTTCACCGCCGGAATATTTCCAACATTAGAAACATGCTGACCCAGAGTGATGCTGAAAAACTAATCCATCATTAGTTACTTCCAGAGTAACTATTGTAACTCCCTACCATCAGGGTGAAACAATACCTGATTAAAAAGTCTTCAATTGGTTCTAAATGCTGCAGGAGGAGTCGTGACAAGAACCAGCATAAGAGATCCCATCACTCCAATATGAACTTCTCTTCACTGGCGTCCGGTCGACTCCAGAAAAGAATTTAAAATCCTTCTTTGAACTTAGAAAAGACTTATCCAGGGTTTACGTCCCAACCCCACAATCTGTTTGTCTGTCCTCTACTTTTCTCTCCCTCTATCGCTGAACCCAGAACCAGAACAGCAGAAAGTCTCCACCTGGTCTGGTTCTGCAGGTTTCTTCTTGTTAACCGAAGGTTTCATTCTTCCCACCGTCGCCTCGACTTGCTCAAGTGGAATCTTTGGTTTCGTCTCCGTGCCTTGAAATGACCGTGTTCCGTTTGACGTTGTATAAATAAAATTGTACTAAATTGAAGTTTTACCCAGTCTGTGACTGTCCCATTGACATGAGCGAATAAAGTCAATGGGACCATCACAGATTCAAACCGGCAGCTTCAATCTGGACGAACCACCAAGTTTCAAACGAAAACACGGATTTCAAAAAAGAAAAAAGAAATTCGTCAGAGTAGTGGACACAACACGACACTGAGACCCGAGCTGAGATATCGGTGAAGCCGCCATGAAAGCCATTAGCTTTAGCCTCACAGCCGCGCTGTCGGAGGGCAGTTTGTAAAAACACCCATAACGGAACAGGAGACGTTTTGGGACGGTTCACTGTGCTTTACTTTCCACCAGACGGTTTCATTGAAGCTGGGTTGATGTTGAGGTTGGAGAAATTTTCAGGAGTTATTGTTTGCTTTTGTGAAAACGTAAGACATTTCCATCATATAAACTCTGCACCACAACAATTAAAGAACTTTTAGGTAGAAAATAAAGGTTACTGTGGTACTGGTATAATGATAACCGAGAAATAATAATAATTAAAGCATCAGTGGGAATGTGCTGCTTTTCTGATCAATTATCTTTAGCATCAAAGCGTTAATCCTGTGAGGATTAACATCTGAGAACATAATGCTGAATGCAACAGGATACAGCATAAGAAGGACTTTTGATTTATCTTGGTGTTTCACTGTAATTTGCACTTTGTTAAAGATGTTGAGGACTGAAGTGTGTGAGACATGGAGTTTATTAGTTCCTGAGGTAAATGTCCAATGAGATGAAGAGTTAAATAAGTAGAACAATCCCCCTTTTTTAAAATCTTACATCATTAAAGCAGTACAATCACACAGAAGGAGGACCAACTTTAGTCACTGCAGATAAATCCAACCGTTATTTGCGTTATTCAGACAAAACAAGTTAATTCCGTTGCAAAATGGACGTGGAAATCTCCCCGTTACAAACATAATGTCTCCGATGACAAAAAAAAAACCTGATGTTTTAATCTGTTCAAAGTGGAGGCAGCGCTGAATCTGGCTCTCACAGTTGTAACTCAGCTCAGAGACAATGAAGGATCAGTCAGAATAAGTGATGAACTGTAAAGCGAGACAACATGTGGAATGTGATCTGACCTCCATGAGGGAAAAAACCCCCAGAAAGCCTCTGAGAGGCAGTAAATCAAGCAAACACTGAGAACCTCAGCGATTGTTGAGCTTTGTCCGGATCGGCGGTAAGCGTTTGGTGGAACGTGTTTGTCGAATGTGAACGGATGGCCGAGCTGAAACGTCCGCGGCGGCGCGGAGATCTGTTTCACACGTGCACAATGAGCCGGTAACACAAGTCAGCAGATACTGTGGCGGGAGAACTTTTATTCTCCAGGAGGGAGGCTGCCGCTGCTGGGATGGCCCCTCCAGTCATGGTGTGACCGGCACGGGGATTCACACTCTCCATGTCAACGCCTTTAACACAAACTCTTTTCCCGGTGTGAACCCGGGGGTGTAAACTTATTTCAGGAGGACAGACACACAGCACAACAATCCATAAACGACTAAAAGGTTTTCCTTTGTTTTAGGGAAATTAGTCCATTGAAATTCAACTCAAGATCTCAAAAATAAACAAAGAAAAATAACTATAGTTGCAAAGTGAAATCTTCGATACGCACGGCAGCCACTCATCCATTCATTTATGTTTTTAACATCTCAAATGTTTGTACAACAACATTGCAATGGCCATAGTTTGGCGTGTGGGTGTAGTACACTGATGAATCCACAAGGGGGAATGCACTGACCATGAACGGATATAAGCAGGAACCTCTGGACGCCTCAGGTGTTGCTCGATGGAAGTGAACTTATGAGGTTTTCTGACCACAACGCCGCTGCTCTGACACAAACTGTATCCAGTTCATTTGCAGTGAATTATGGATTGCATGAATACACACTTGGTTCAGACCCAACCGTGTCAGTAAATAAAGAACTATTTTACAATTCACGAAGTCGGACATCCTCTTTTTCAGATGGGTTCAGATGTCCAGCATGTCAGCCACTTCATTTATCCGTCGAGAAGAAACACTGGGCTAAGCTACAACAAATAGAATGACAAGAATGACTGAAACGTGTTCTTCTTTCTATCTAATTGAGCAGAAAGATGAGAAATCCTGTCTGCGGCAGTGTTTCTCTTCACATTATTGCTGGAAAAAGTCTGAAACTCTGCAGCGTTCAGCATGGTTTCACTCATCCGCCGTCTGTTAATGTTACTTCACTGAAATAAACACTAAATCAGCTCTTATTTCTATTAATAAACTTGACTTCTTAATTTTCATACCACACTATTTCATCCTGCAAGCTGGCATGGATCCTCTGGGGGGCCGCCGTCGGCCCGCGGGCCGTATGTTTGACACCACAGCTGTAAACACTGAACCACGGTCTGTTTCTTCCAAACTTGTTTTTTTTTTTTTTTTTAAAGTATTTTCCAGCTTCTTCAAAATGATCTTCCTCTTTTTAAATCAACGTCACAAAGACTTTGAGCAGCAGCTCCCAGACTGGATTAAACTCACACAAAGAAAAAAACGGAATAAAACAATGTACAACCCCCCCCCCCCCCCCCCACACACACACACACACACATACACACACACACACACACACACACACACACACACACACACACACACACACACACACACCACACAAAGAGAGTAAACAAACCGATAAAACAGAACAAAAAGTAGAAACCAGAATAAACTTGAACCAGCTCAGATGTGTGAAAATGGCCGCAGCCTGAATGTAAGAAATGACGAGGTCGAACAGGAAGAAGTTATTAGTTATTTTAATCACCTGAACGTTCAGCTGTAGACTTAATGAACTCAGGTTGAACATGGAACGTTCCTGCAGGAGACCTTTTGATAAAACTACTGTGAACTAGACGTGTGCAGTTATAGTTTCCATTCAGTGGCTTATCTAACCTGCTCACGAGTTGAACTGAGTCAGTGGTTTATGTAACAGCTTGTATGACACTAATAATCAGCCCATCAAAAGGCTGTTCGGTTCACGAGCGTGTTCTCCTTCCCGTTTTATCACTGTCTTCAGATCTAATGTCGATGTTTCCTCTTTGAATCGTCGTCCTGGTGGTTTGCGAGAGTTCATTTTCACTTGTGGCCCTTGGGAATGCTAATTTGTCTGCGGAGACTATTTAATTCACAATATCAGTGTTGAAGACACTGAATCTGAATAAATGGTGATTGCGGATTCTATCAGGCCAAAGAGCTGCAGATTTTAAGATAAATCATATAAACTAGTCCAAGAAGGCTAAAAGTTAACAGCTTAAACAGCACAGATTCACAAACCATTACATTTTAACGGTCAGTTTTAGTTTGAATGTTTAAGGTTAATAAAGGTGAGAATAGTGACACATAGAAAGAAGATCTCATTAATGTAATAAAAAGATTTTTTAAAAATTATATAAAAGATTTCATGTAGCTACAGAGGAGGGCAGGAGCCACCCCGTATGTTACCTCGATGTTTTAGTTTGTCAATTGTGGACAATTTAACACAATATGGATTTATTATATTCCCAGTTGGTAGAGCGGTCGTCTACCAACTAAGCCATGCCGCTCAATCGGAAGGTTGCAGGTTCGATTGCGAACTATGCCTGTCTACATGCCGAAGTGTCCTTGGGCAAGACAGTGAACCCCAAACTGCCTGGGTGAATGCAGAGAGACGTAGTTTACCGCCACTGAATATGGAGGGAATTAATAATGTCCTGAAAAGAGAGAGCTACAGTATATAAAACGTATTCATTATTAAAGAAATGTTTTGATTCTTTCTCAAAATTCAGAGAATATTTTCAGACATTGTGTTTATTCGTGGTGAGAATACTTTCGTTCTGCATGTGACCAAGAGGAAGAAAGCGAAGAGAGAAGAAACATGTTGAATGTTTTGTTGCGTTTTGCTTTTGTCACCCATCACCAGGACCCCGGTTTGAATCCCTCCCAACAATCTGTCTGTCTGTCCTCTCCTTCTGTCTCCTAAACAGAACAGCGCTGGTTCTGCAGAAAGTCTCCACCTCTGGAGGAATAAAACTGAATTGAGTGCAACTGAATGTGACCGATCATCACAGGGTCAAAGTGAAATGGAGCCACGTTAATTCTAAAAGTTCGGACAAACGTTTGAGGCGCCGACTTAGTTAGTTGAAGCGATTAGGTGTGTATGTTCTTTCATTCTGCTTCAGACTGGTGACAGGTCGTTTCTCTGCCGCCTCAGCACCGACTTCCACTCACTGCGCAGCAGCAGGCGTCCGAACAGGTTGTGGTCCCGGGCCGTGGTGTTGCAGTTCCAGCGGTGGTTGCGGAACTGGTGCTGGCACTCCGAGATCCACTCCTTCATCCCGGCACCGATGGCCTGCATCACTCGTGGGTGCTGGCGGCACAGCTGGCGCTGCCGGTTCACCAGGCCGGGGATGTTGTCACACATGACCTGGGAGCCCAGGGTGCCCATGTACCTGCAGAGCAGACAGTGTTTACCCAGGATCAGGAGGACGCGAAGACTCACAGAAGTCAATAATGCAAAAGCTATGATTGAAAGTTGCTTCCCAGTGAAACCTCTGCAGAAATTTCCCCTGGCAGATGAGCAATTCCCTTAAACCTGCAGAACAAGGTGATGAGAGACTGGCGGGCAATCCGAACGTTTACAGGCTGCAAACACTTCATAAATGGTTTAAAATCAAACAGGAGTGTCTGTGTAAAAATGGGCTCAGTTGAGTGTGGAATTTGGAGACCAGGACCTTTCGCAAATATTAATTGGAGATTCAAGCGAAAGACAGCAAATAAAGAGAAATTAACTTATATCAGATGACTAAAGCCTGGAAACCTATCTGTCCAAATATCCAGTCCTCAACAAGCTGCAATAATAGATTATGAAAGCCAATGGGAGATAATTATCCCCTGGATCTGTTTCTCTTTGTTCAAAAACTCATCGGAATCACACAAAGCTATTTTATTTTTTTTTATTTTTTTTAAACAAGTTAAGATTCAATGATAAAATCGTGTATGGTGTTGTACATGATAATAATACATGCTTGCACTGGCTTTTGTACTTTAACAAAAACTACCCCCCCCCCCCCCCCCCCCCACCCCCATACGCGCGCGCGCGCACGCACACAAACACACGTAAGCAAAAAGTGAGTAAAAGTATTAAAAAACAAAAAACAAAAGAAACCGAGAACGCACTCACCACCAGGACGCATCGATCTCGGCCGTCAGCCAGCAGACTGCTACAGAAAAGTAAAAACATAATCCACTTGGCAATAAGTTCATATTAACCAAACTTTGGTCCTTTATGGATCTGGACGGAGCATTTCCACCAAATAAAGAAAACTACTGAACATTACAGAAGTCTGAAACCGACCCAACGTCCCGATCGAGCTCGTCTGGCAATTAAAGAGGCAACTTGTGCGTAAAAGCACCGCATGGATCAGATTCCCGCACGGTTATGAAGGGAAGAGTCAGGAGAGAGCGCTTTATTAGTCCAGCGGTGATTTTCAGGCAAGATGATGAGCGATCAGGTTGCTTTCTGCACGAGGGGTGGGCACAGTCCCGTCTCAGGAATGAGGTGAAGAAATGAGATGTCTGAGAGTATCTGTTCAGGCTGGTTTGACACCAGACAGTCTTGGCCCGCGTCCAGATCGCAGCTCCGCGGTCCGAGGCTGACGGGGAGGACTCATCCTGTCACCACACAGACGCGCAGCCCTCACGCTCAGGGACAGGATGAGGAAAGGACAGGGGTCAGGACTGCGGTGGCGCAAGACGCACCAACATGCAGAAAGTGTCCCTGAACGCGAAAACCGCGTTTTACACATATGAATGCACTTTCTTCAGTTGTTTGAATTCAACAAACACAAACACAATGAACGATGAAGCCTGTGAAGGAATGATTGAAGTAAGAGCTGTGCGTAATGACGCGCAGGTGCCACGCGCTCCTCATTCCCGACGCAGTCATTTCACAGCCTCATACTACTAATCTCTCAAAGTAATGACTCAGGAATGATGGCTCAAACAATTACGATTCTCCCAAAGCAGCACCTAAAGGTGACGTGTCCATTTCCACTGGATTACAGTCTTTTTGAAGTCTCGAGGGGGAAAATCTGGACCATGTCACGCGGCATTTTCTCCATCTTTGATCTGGTCCGGGTGGACGAGGAGGTCCGGAGACCCTCAGCAGATGAGATTAATGTGCAAATTGGATTTTTTCCCATGAAGCATAAAACAACAAGGAGCTTTAGGCCGTCCTCCTCGAGCCCGCTCAATACTGTTTGCGCAGTAGCGCAAGGAAATCCAATTTAATTGGACTAATTCGTTGGCTGCCTTAATAAATCTCATTAAGGTCGCTGTGCCTCATTATGTTTTCCACAAGGATAAAGATAATATCTGATAATCACATAGCTGTCAGAAGTAAAGTACAAATACTTTAAGGATGTTTTAAACACGTACCAAAAACACTCATATAATATAAATCTTATTCTAATCACGGGTCCAAAATATGGTGCAGATGGTCATTTTGAAATGTCCTATATCCTTCTTTTTCAACAATTTTAAACAGGTGTCAGAGGCCCAGTGACATTGTATTCCAAGTCATGCTGTCAATCAATTAAGAAAAAAAAACAAATTTGCACAATTTTCAGTAATTAATTGCGATTAGTCACATTTGTTTCTACTTGGTCATGATGTATTCATGGAAAACCATGGAATTAATGTCCACTCAACACATATTGTTTCAATTTAAAGACTATTTTTATAACTTCTTTTCAGCTTTGAGTGAACGTGGTTTAGCAAAAAAATAAAAGGGAAAGAGAAAAAGAGGAGAAATTAATATTTTACCTGCAAGTATTTCCTCCAGCTTTAGTAGTTTGGTGGCTACTGGTCAGCCAACATGGCAACCTGCTGTTTTGCTGCAGAATTACTTCTGTGGTCATTAAATTCTCTTCACAAAGTGTGCTAATGACTTTCACTTTTGCTTTCTTAAAGGAGTCATGAGGCAAGTGAAACGTTCTGCCTTAATATTATTCCATTGTTGACTGGTATTCTGCTGCTTTGTAGGCAGGCTGCTGCAGGTTTAGGGGGTAAAAGAAATAATAAAGAAGTAAATAAAACTGATCAAAATCATTAAACGACTTTGTCCCACAGCAAACCAAGTGGAGGTGTGAACCCCCCACCCCCACATCTAAAGCCTTGGTACCTGTGGAGCGGGTGGAGCGGGGCGGTAAGGCAAAGCGCACCCAGACCCAACTCTGTTGCCCGGTCCCACCAGAGAGAGTGTGATTAAAATGTAGTCGTAAAATGTGTAACGTCTTTACGCAACAGTAGTCATGGGACCAACGCTGAAGTTGCAGCCACCCCAGTAAAGCCGTGAGCCTCTGTTCTCTGTGACACAGCCGGGAAATCTTTCTCATTGTGAACAGCAGCGTCCAGCTCCTGCTGAATCTCCTCTCCTGTTACTGAGAGGAGCGTCTGCACCTCGTCTGAAGACCTGGGAGCTGTGCAGGACAGACATTTCAATAAACCCACTTAACAAATCAATCAGCTTGTAAAAAGCGGCGTATGCAAACAACAACGGGAGGGTTTATACTGTACAACCGATGAGATATTTAAATATTGCTGCTCGTCTCAAGTGACGATCTTCACTACCAATCAGCAGACGGCTGCGTCGTAGCTCCTGCTAATGGGACCCGTTTCGTTGTGCTTGGTACCTCAACAGAGCGGTGACAAAAAAATCGACACTGTTGGTTATGGTTCTTTCAGTACTAGCCACAACTTTTTGTTCTGTGGGAACACACAAAAACCCACCCCGCCCCGTCCGGCACATACTGCCCGATGGGACTGTGGCTCAAGAGTGTGAAAGCAACCTGGGAGTAGTGGATATACACCCCAGGCCTGATTTATTAAACAAACACTGATCATACAGAAGAAACACAAAACTGAATTTATTTAGCCCATTACCCCGGGATGTTACACGCCAGACAGTTTTAGATGGCTAATAGTTACCAAAAAAATAGGATTTTTTAACACTTTCTCTCTTTCCTGCATCTGTTGGCTAATGGAGAGGATTTAAATTCAAACTGGTCCTATAACAGAAACTAACACAACATGAAAACAATTAAAATATAAACTAAAACACTAAGGTCCGACCCAGGAAACACTGCGGTCAAAGTAAAAGCGACCTCTTCCTCCAACACTTTGAAGACGGGTTGAAAACAGTCGATCAGTTTAAGACTCAGAACGAGCCGTCATGGCTTCGACTGGACTCATCCGGACCGGGATCAGAAGATGCTCGTGCACAGGAAGGAGGGAGTGTCTCCCTGGGTGGCGCCGTAAAGGAGCAGGATGAAGGAGGCTGAGCCCAGTGCCACCAGAGCAATCTGGGCCAGAGAGCGTCCTCTGTGGGCAGGACCAGGACCAGGAACCCCACCATCTCTGGATTCATCCATCTGAGAGGACACACACACACACACACACACACACACACACACACACACACACACACACACACACACACACACACACACACACACACACACACACACACACACACACACACACACACACACACACACACACACACACACACACACACACACACACACACACAGTCCGGATTAAAGTACTGGTATGAGTCAGGTTGAGTTAAACTGAGCGGGTGAGAATAGTGGGGGAATGCTGGGTGAGTGTGAGGCTCATGTCCAGGGTGACGGCATGTCTGGTCCCATCGTACACCGACTCAGACCGACACCAGAACCTGAGTCACTGGGACTTCCTGAGCCTTTGTGAACCAGGAGCGGAATCATCATATAGATCACAAGCTCGGGGTGGGTGATAAGGCAAATATATCATTTCAGGATTTTTTATAATAAAATCTTGATCCCAATTTTATCACGTTTTTTTTTTTTTTAACTTTATTTATAAAATGCGAGTCACAGACATGATATACCAAAGTGTGCACATTTTTCTTTCTTTTTTTTTTTTAACATTGACAAACCCCCCAAGCCTCTTGAATGATTAAAGTACAAGTATAATGACAGAATAGAGATAATAGAAATATATATGTATATGAAAAATATATAAGGGGAAAGAAAAATAAGTATAAACAAATATGTACATACATCTGCATAGTACATACCCTCATATATCGACACGTCCCCACACACATACCCCTATGTACACGTACAGATACACACCTAAACATATGAACCATGTATATACTCGGACACATCCGTTCACCTGCTTGAATAGCTGTCATTCGCCGTGCAGAATAGTTATCGATGGCTGCCTACTCCCTGGTTGTCAATGCGAAACAGTTATACTGCCATATTCTAGAGTGAATACTTTGTGGGGGTGGTCATCTGCCGCTGGTGGACCGACATAGAGGGAAGTAGAGCTCATATATGCCCCCACACTGGGTGCTTACTGAAACACTTCCTTAGTTTGGTTTAAAGAATCGTTGCCAAAATTTGGATAGTTTGGGACATGACCAAAACATGTGAGCACCTATTACAATTTTGATCAACTGTGTCTGGATAGAGCATTGAGAGTTTCTCCTTACTATAGTGTCGTCTGTGCAGGACCTTAAATTAGATGACAGAGTTTGGCACAGCTGGATGACGAGTTAACGGCCATTGAGGCCCCCTCCCAGAAGTCCTCAGAGAAATTTAGTTGGGAGTTCTGACTCCCAGTGTACCTTAATTTTTATTAACAATAGAGTCATTCATAGGAGAGAGTAATTTATAGAAGGAGGAGATGTGGCCTTTTGTTAAGAACCACGTCTATTCCGCTGGGTGTTGGAGTCTGTGGGAATGGCATAGTGTGTGTTTTTGCAAATCAGTCTCATCTATGACACACAGAGCTGTACTTCATCATACAGCAACGTCACACAAAAGTAAAGAAAATAGCAGATCTACAAGTTCAACACATTGTGAGGTTGTCCTTCGGCTATTTTCACGAATAATTACAATAAAGGAATGCAGGTTTTTGACATATAAAGTTTCCACCAAACGGCAAATACTTTCTGAACTACTAAGGATTGCGTATAACACACAAGACAACGTGGTAACACTGAATTCAATGTTCATTACTCCAACAACAACAAAAAACCAAGAACAAAAACATTCTTACTTTTGTAATTGTGGCTTTATTTCTGAGAATTTGCTTAAGTGCAATAAACACACCCAAAATATGAGCAATGGATGAGAGACACATATGCTCAACTTGGCCTCATGTGGCAGTAGGGTTGAGCAGTAATACTGTAATAACGTATCTCGCAGAATCCCAAAATTGCAGCGCATCAGTTTCATTACCGTCTTTAAAAACTTTTCTTTCTTTTTTTTTTTTTTTTCTAAATCTGCTGTGCATCTCGGCTTTAATGCTTAAACAACGAGTGTCTGTCCAGCACTTGTGTATGTGTGGTTGAGTTTTCAATTCAATGCAAATACAACTTGTCAGTAGGCTAAACTGTTTCTCTTGTGAAGATGACGGTTAATAAAGTATTTGGATGTCACTTCATCACGTGAAGCTCAGAAGGGAAAGTGAACACAAAATGACAAGCTGCCAGTTGGTCTCCAAAAAAATCTCTAAACGTCCACTGAGCTTGCTGGATGGAAATACTTTACCAAAACATCCCAGATTTATATAATATAGTTAGAAACTAGGTTCACGTATCAGTTGTTAGAGGATCACCGACAGCTGCAAGTAGTGCAGCAGATAAGTTAAACAATCACTCAAAATGTGATTAAAGCACCAAATATGGCAAAAATACTCCTTTGGGGCAACTTTTTCTATTTCTAATACGCTGGCCACCTATAATCCATGATGGCCGCCATTCTGGCTTGGAACTTGGCCGTTTTACCAGACAATCTCGCTGCGGTAACCGATTTAGTTGATCTTGGTGTTTAAAAGTAGGTTTTCAAGTATAGGGAATCCAAAAGTACAACATGTATTTTGAGTTGGAGGAAAGGCTTCATAAGGTCTCTGCTTTCGGGCCAACATGTCTAGTCTGGCTTCATCCACACCTGCAGCTTTACTGGACCCGTCATACGTCGTCACCACAAACCTTTGCAGCGTCTCCACTGGTTTGCTGAAGACCGCCTGGCAAACCTGGGATGAATGTCCTCAGGCTTCAGGATACAACATCACAGCCTGCGGAGGCATGGAAGAAAAGAACTCCTCTGCTTTTCTCCGGTCCAATGGAACGATGAAGATCATCCACAGGAATCCAGTTCATATTTTGTCTTCACCAAACGGCCACCCACAGCTGCTGTGCGCCAATCTCTTGAAGGGCTGGCAGAACACTGATCACGATGAACATCGGTGTCATTGACCATCAGGACTTTGCTGCCCTCTTCTGCTGCATTCCCGGCATGGAGGAAGACGTATTTGTCAGCTTCTTGATGATGACAAGGCGCCATACCATTCATGCTGACTACATGGTTCCTAGCAACATCATCTATATCTACATATTCGTGCACTTTTCTGAGCCAGGAAGTTGAACAGCTCAGTTTTGTTGTCATTGTCTCTCTGAGAGTTCTTAGAAGGTTATTAGTTATTCAGAAGTTCATAAATCAGATTCTTCATGGTCAAACTTGTATGATTTGGTACCAGAATCATCCATATTGGGCAAGTCCATTTTTACTGCAAAAAGTAATATTGTGGTGCCATATTGGGGAAAAAATGGCAGCCATCTTGGATTTCAGGTGGTCAGCATATATATATATATATATATATATATATATATATATATATATATATATATATATATATAGTAACACCTAAAGAGTATCTGTGCCATGTTTGGTGGTTGTGTCACATTTTGAATGATTCACCTGAAACAAATCCTTTATTTGCTGCACTAAAGTGGTCATCAGATAACATGACACCATATAGGTGACTGACTGTCCACACCGTAACACCTGACCGGAAACCTGTTTTCCTGGATGCTGCAGCGCTCAGAGATGATTCAGGACGGAGAGACAGAACCTTTCCAAAAACAGTTCAGGACCAAAGACTTATACCGGGATACTGTCGGAGCCTTTCACACAGCGAGAGTTCCATCCATCCATCCATCCATCCATCCATCCATCCATTTTCCTCCCACTTATCCGTTTCCGGGTTGCGGGGGTGTCAGTCTGGGCACCGTCACCCAGATCACATTGCACCGATTTAGAACCTTTCCTGTGGGTGGTGAGCCCACGTTGAGGTGGTGCCCAACGTGGGACATGAACCCTCTACCTTGAGATTGCTAGTCTCATGCTCTATCAACTGAGCTAGCCGGGGGCTACAGCGAGAGTTACATGCACTAAAAGCTGAATTTGGACAATCAGAGCAGATTCTCATCACGGTCAGCTGACAACTTGTTATTGACCGACAGCCAAACAGCTGGAATGACAGTGTCTTAGCTCTGTAGAAACTGCGGTTATATCATTTGGCTCTATGGAGGCTTCATATCAGGTCAGCTCACACACACTTGTGAATCAGTATAAAAGAGGAGGGAGGAGATGCTCCGTCTTTCCTCATAAACTAAAATTACATTATTAATTTGCATGTGACAGACCACACGACATTTTCGTCCCGTTATGTTTTCGTCAACAGAGGGCCATCTTTAGATCGTCACCGTCTCGTCATCGTCATGGAAAAAAGGGGCGTCAACAAAAACATTCCGCCATCTTTGACCAAAACACTGCGATGGACGTGGATCTTCTTTGATGGGACCAACTCGCCATTTCGCCTTCAGCCAGGCCTCCTCGCTCCACAACTAAAAACAGACACGCTCATAATTCACTTTGAATGGTCGGCCGGGTGCACGTGAACCTTCTGATGCATCGGCGCGTCATTATAGAACTGCAACATATGAAATGTGCTCTTCAGACGATTCCACAATGTCTCTGCTTTGTCAGATCGTCAACACATTCTAATCCTTCATGATCTAATATCGCACACCCCCATCACAAGCGGTGTGTTTTCTGTTCTGATGTAGAAACAGTCTTCATCTATAGCCACACTCTGGGTTCAGCCCATTGCAAAAACCTGCATCGGTCTCCATCACATACTGTAACAACAAGAGCAATCAAGAGATTTCGGACCTCTGCCAAGGGTCGACATGGACACAGGGAAATTAAACGTATTCCACATCCAGATCAACTGCCTTTACTCATTTATGTAGTTTAGTGATCACAGGACTTTATTTCATAAGTGGAAAAAACACAAGACAATATATTGCGAAATGAAAACGTTCAATTGTAACAATTATTTTGATCCCGATCAGCACCAAACTTTAATAGGTTCTTCTATTGATCAAAATCATTTAACAATCTTTATGGAGAGCTGCTCATTAGTTTTTGCGACATCTTGTTAACAGACAGACAAATAAACGTGGGGGATTTTATAACCTCCAAGCTTTCATTATTATAAATTCATTATTAAAATGTGTTTTACAGAAAAACTGCATAGTTACCATCCACTCATTTCATTTGTAAAGGTCATGCTTGAGAAAAGTATCCAGTGGTGCTTGAGATTTCTAGTGTTAGCCACTGCACCACCTTGTGGTACAAAGTGGGAATACAGGCATTATGGAGGAAAGGTCGGTTGAATTTTCTTCACATAAAATCAGTTTTGGTTGATTATGTTACGCTGTTCTGTAAGATTTCACTTTAGTGTTTTAGATTGGTATTGAATTGGAAAAGATTAACCAAAAAACTGTTCAGAACCAGAGGAAATGTTACTTTGTGTTTACCAGGTACGTGCAGGTCTACAACATCTTTGATTTACAACTAAAGACTCTGTACTCCAGCAACCCGATTGGTATTTGTTAATGAAGTCATTTACTCCCAGAATATACAGTGATGAAGATTCTGTTCATTAAATCAGGTGAGGCGATAGAGAGACGCAATTAAATTGTGTTCAATGTCAGCAGAATCTGGACTGAATATATAATGTTTTGCCTCCAGACCAGAAGAGGACAGTAAAGTGTCTCAGTAAACTTAGACAACGTCTGCGTTTTCGTTTTCAGAAAAGTTAAAAATTTACACAGCAATGTTTTGAAAACACTGTCTGTTTCCATGGAAATGGCAGAAACTCTGAAAACAATGTAGTTTTCATGTTGTGCCACTAGTGGGCGCGGTTTGGTTTTGTAATGAGACCACACACACACACATGCATACAGAGAACAATGCACTATAGATGGGTCTTGCTTTTGGCATTTTGTTGTATATTTCACTTGGGGGCATGCTAAAATGGACTAATGGTGAGTTTTGTGGGGATTGTTTTGTACGTTCCAACCTTTTTAGGTTTTTTAAAAAATATATTGAATTTCCATATTGAATTTGTGTTGTGGTTGTTTGTGGATTACTATGCTGTTGTTTTACTGGGCTGGCCACTCCATATCAAACTTGGCTGATCTAAACGATGACATGCATTTGTGGGATGAGCAGCAGAGCTGAATATGTGGAAATGATAAGATATTGATAAATATCCTCTGCTGATATCTGAATGATTGAAGTGAATATTGAAGTGAGCCCTCCTGCTCACGGGCGTCTGCAGCCTGGTGCAGCCACACTCTGCTGTGGGAGGGAACCACTTCTTCGAACACCATCGCTCTCTGGTTGTTATGGTCACTGTGATGTAAACAGCAACAGGCCGATCACACACACAAACATGTTTTTACACTGTGGGAGGAAACTAAATGCACACTAAATGAACATGCAGACTCCACACAGAAGGGCCACCAGCCCGACCTGGATTTGACCCGGGGACCTTTTCCCTCCACTAGAACGTTGGATCACTGTATCTCTGCATCACCTGAAGTACCAGAAGCTCAAAACAAGATTCAACAGCAAAGAAAAGCTGTTTTGTTTTTTAAGTGGGCCAACCCGACCCTCAGCTCCCACAAACACATGTTCCTAACAAATATTGCACCATTGAAAAGAGATATAAGCAGAGAAATAAGGAGAAACAATCCACCAAACAGACATTTCCGTGTGATTGTCGTGACTATTTGAAGGCCTTGTCCTCATGCTGTGTTCGAATGGACAGTCGTTGAGGTAAACAGTGGAAACACTGACGTCTGACCATGAGGCGGTGCTGAGCAGCTCTCCTTCCCCCTGAATTCACACTGCGAGTGTCAGTTTGTGGACTGAAAGATACAACTAGAAGCTTTAGAAAGCAAGGGGACACAGATTATTTGCAAGTTGCCCCTCCTCCAATAGGGTGTCACAGTTTGATGCCAGCAGCACCTTCATCTATAACTTCTCTAACATTCTCCCCACGTCTGCCTGCCAGCCCTCTCTCCCTCGCTTAAACTCTCTCACCCCCCCCCTCCCCATCGTCTGTGTGCTGACAAGCTCGTGTCACAGCGGTGCTGACTTATGGGCTGTGAGGACTCTGCCTGTCAGGAACGAGCGCACACGCACACACGCACACACACACACACACGCACACGCACACACACATACCTGTCAGAGCATGTTCATGTTGCTTTTAATCCCCTGTACTCAGAGAAGAACTTCAGCAGTGTATGAGAAGAATTAAAAATGTTGGTGTTTCTGACCTACAAAATGCTGCAATTTAACTCGTATTCTGTAAAAATAAATAAATAAATAAATAAATAAATAAATAAATCTTTCTGCAAATCTGGTTCCATTAATCCAAATTCAGGTTTATAACAGGAGGTGTCTCAGACATAAGGCCCGTGGGCCAACACCGGCCAGAAAGAGGCTCCAATCCGGCCAAACCATCAAGAAAATGGGAAAAGTTTCAGAGAAACTTTTCAGCAAAATATAAAGATTTTTCAACAAATTTCTTAAGCGTAGCAACACAACACTGAGACTTGAGCTGAGATATCAGTGATGCTGCTGTGAAAGATAGCTAACTAGCATTAGCCTCAAAGCCATGCTGTCAGGGGGAGTTTGTGAAATCAAGTCTATGTTACAGAGGAAAGGTCCCAGTGGTTCAGAGAACACCAGGTTGAGTGGACCACGACCACTGTGTGTGTGTGTGTGTGTGTGTGTGTGTGTGTGTGTGTGTGTGTGTGTGTGTGTGTGTGTGTGTGTGTGTGTGTGTGTGTGTGTGTGTGTGTGTGTGTGTGTGTGTGTGTGTGTGTGTGTGTGTGTGTGTGTGTGTGTGTGTGTGTGTGTGTGTGTGTGTGTGTTCCCACCTGGCAAAGCAGATTGAGGAGGCAGGTGATTTCCTTCTGCAGGTCTTTGGTCTGCATTATGAGCTGTTTGCACGCGGCCCCGGCCTCCTTGTTTGGATCCAGCGAGAACACCAGCTACTCAGAGAACCAGAGACAGTGGACACATGGAGGCAGGGTTACGGGACTGAGGCAGGATTAACAGAGAAGAGACAAAGAGTTCTTTGGGTGAGAAAGTCTTACGTTTTGACAAGGATTTAAAAAGGGTTGTTAGAGCCCAATATGTAACAACGACCCAAATTGTTATAAAATACACGGCTCAAAAAAATAAAGGAACACTAAAATAACATCCTAGATCTCAATGAATGAAATGTTGCAGTTAAAAGTCTTTATTCAATGTACAGTAGAGTGCGTTGAGAACAAAATAACATAAAAATGATCAATGTAAATCAAAACTATTATCCCATAGATCTATGGATTTGGAATTCTATCAAAATAAAAGTGGAGAATCACATTGCAGGCTGAGCCACCGTCAAGTAAAATTCCTCCAGACGAGTCAAAATGAGGCTCAGTAGTGTGTGTGGCCTCCCCGTGCCTGTAGGACCTCCCTACAACGCCTGGGCATGGTTCTGATGAGGCGGCAGATGTTCTCCTGAGGGATGTTCTCCCGAGGGATGTCTTCCCGAGGGATGCTCTCCCGAGGGATGCTCTCCCGAGGGATGTTTTCCCGAGGGATGTTCTCCCGAGGGATGCTCTCCCGAGGGATGCTCTCCCGAGGGATGTCCTCCCAGATGTGGATAAAAGCATCAGTCACCTCCTGGACCGTCTGTGGCCAACGTGTGGTTGGAGGATGGAACCAGACATGATGTCCAGATGAGCTCAGTTGATTCAGGTCTGGGGAATGGGCAGGCCAGTCCAGAGCATCAATACCTTCCTTCATCATGAAAGAACTGTTGACACACTTCAGCCACATGAGGCCTGGCATTGTCCTGCATCAGAACAAACCCAGGAACCACTGCACCAGCATCTGGTCTCACAATGGGTCTGAGGATCTCATCCCGGTACCTCATAGCAGTCAGGGTACCTCTGGCTAGCACATGGAGGGCTGTGGGCCATCCAAAGAAATGCCTCTCCACACCATTACTGACCCTCCACCAAACTGCTCATGCTGGAGGTTGTTGCTGCAGCAGAACGTTCTCCACGTTCTCCAGACTCTGTCATGTCTGTAACATGTGCTCAGTGTGGAGCTGCTCTCATCTGTGATGATCACAGGGCGCCAATGGCCAATCTGACAATATTGGTGTTTCCTGGCAAAAGCCAATGGCCTTGCACGGTGTTGGGCTGTAAGAACAGCCCCCCCTTGTGGACGAGGGCCCTCATAGCACCCTGGTGAAGTCTGTTTCTGATAGTTTGAGCAGAAACATCACATTAGTGGCCTGCTGAGGTCTTCTTGCAGGACTCCTGCAGTGCTCCTCCTGTTCCTTCTTGCACAAAGGAGGAGGTAGCAGTCCTGCTGCTGGCTTGTTGCCCTCCTACGCCCCCCTCCACGTCTCCTGGTGTCCTGGCCTGTCTCCTGGTATGTCCTCCATGCTCTGGACACTGTGCTCGGAGACACAGCAAACCTTCTTGCCACCGCTCACATTGATGTACCATCTTGGATGAGCTGCTCAACCTGAGCTGGTTGTAGACTCGCCTCATGCTGCCTCTAGGACACTAACAAAATTCAAAAGTGAGCAGAACATCAGCCAGAAACGACGAGAACCACGTCATGGTTTGTGGTCACCACCTGCAGAACCACTCCTTTATAGGATTTGTCTTGCTAATTGCCTCTCATTCATTTGCACAACAGGAGAAATTGATTCACAATCAACCTGTCCTAACAGGACAGGTTGATTTCACACCAGTGTGATTTACTTGGAGTTATTGTGTTGTTCAGGGGTTCCCTTTATTTTTTTGAGCAGTGTATGATGTAATAAAACCCAAAATGTGACAACTGGTCAATAATGTACCAAGATGCTGAGCCTCAAACCCCAAAAAACTTTTCAATATTACTTTATGGGGAAAGATATCTTTCCCCTAATAGTGTAATAATTTCATTACATCATGAAGTGAGTCGGTGATTTATGGATTGGACTTGAACTTGACCTACTTCAATTTGAATAACACTGAACGAATAAGATAGGTTTTTTATTTTTTTACATAGATCTATATGCAGTTTATGGTATCTATGTTTCATTGCTGTTGCCCAAGTCATTTATGGTCTTCTGTTCTCTATAATCTGTAATCTATTTTTCCAATCATCAGTAAAAAATAATGTACAAACATTAAACGGACCACAATTAAATTCTTGTTAAACCTTTTTACGTTATTGGCCAGTTATTACATTTTTGGTTTTATAAAAAGAATTTTAATTACATTTCGGGCTCAACACATTTGTTACATTATCTACCAGTTATTACATTGTGAGGTTTATTACATTATATTTTATTACAAATTTTGTCGTTGTTACATATCTAACATATCATATAACATATCGCTAACAAAGATATAGGGCTGAAACAACTAATCTATCTAATAGATTAAAATGTATTTTTAAAATAGGTTCCAACTAATTTAGTCATCAATTAGTTGGTTAATGAAATTATCAAAAATGTTTAACAAAGCGGCCTGTCATGATTCTGCATGTTCCTAAACTGTCGCTGGCTTAAGAAGAACAGACCTGAGACGAATTAACACAATTATTCTGTTGGAGCCAAAATCCTTTGTTCACTCACCCTCATGAGGAAGGGGGGGGGGGCGAGGAGGGGGGTGAGCCACGTTTCTTTGAGAACAAAGAAACCATGTGCTCAACCCTGGAAAATTCGCCATTGATCACATGACCCCCCCCTGGGGGGGCCCCCGGGTCCCCCCTCCTCTAGCTGCGGCACTGCGGCTCGACGGCAGGGGGACCCAAAATCCCGTCATCACCGGGTCACCGGCCCGGTGACGCGCAAGCCAACCCCGCGTGGATTGGCTGAACCACGGCCAACGCCGCGGGGAGCCCGGAAGACATCATAACGGTATAAATTCAGGCCCGGGAAGAGATCCAGCCTCTTCCAAAACGAAATCGCGTCAACCCAGACGCACCTTTTCGTAAGGAGACAAAGCGCCTCGTGTTAACGCACCTGGACCGGGCCTGAATTTTCTTCACCTCGCTGGACGAGCTCAAGAAAAGCGGGAATTCCCTTTATTTTTGGTTTCCCCTTCTTTTTTTCTTCCCCCTTTTTGTTTGCATCATCCGGACCCCGAGCGCGCGCTGCAACCGCACGCTCGTCTGCAGACCGACCTGAGCATCGCTTCTTCACCCCCCCCCTCACCGCAAGAAGCTGCTGATCGCCCCTCGGATCACACTACGGGTTTCCCCTCCGTAGTCCACGTCAGGTCTCTATTTTCTGGGACGCCAGAGAACCGCCCGCGGCCACAAATCGACGGATTTCACCTGGCCACGGAAGCACGTTTCCCCCTCGTCCAACCAAGTAAGGCTTAGAGTCTGGGCAGGAATTAGAATAACGTGATATTATTATTGCTGTGTGTTTATTGTTGGTACTTGTAACTTTGGGACGCCGATCCCTGTTTCTGAGTACTTTTGTGTCTACGCGTGGACGGCCATCCACGCGAATCATCGCACGCACGCGCGAGCCTCCTCATCCTCAGCTCACGCTTCTGCTCCCAGAGTCCATATCTGCCTGAACAGCCGTTTTTGGACTCTGTACGTGTAGCTGAGGCGGTCGCGTCAGTGTACACAGTCAGACACCCCCTCCTCTCTCCTCTCTCTCTCTCCTCTTCTCCTCTGTTTCCCTGTTCACTAACCAGCGCACGGTACGGCCGCCGCTGCCTCCAAGCGCCTCCTTTCAGTGCGTCCCTGGGACCGTGTGTAGTTCACTGCGGCTCGGATTTCTCGGCCACAAGGAATCCGGCGCGCTCCCGACGGCTACGGCCCGTGCGGAGCTCAGGGACGTCACGCTATCCCAGGCAGAGCACGCCGAGCGCCTCTGGTGACCGGGTGGGTAATCACATCGATTTCCTCGCCGGGTCGCCGAGCCGTTTGGCGCCCTCTGGTAGTCGCGTGGGTAATTGCAACCGCTCGTACCGCCATCTGGTGGTTGCATTAAGTCATCACAACTGCCCCGCGCGCCGACGCGCACCTAGTGGCCAGATCGGGTGATTACACCGGACCGCCGACGTCTACCTCCCTCTGGTGGACGTTCGTGGTCATTACCCTCTCACCAAGTCACGCCCCTTTCGCTCCACAAACCCGCACACACACACACACACATCGCTCCCCACACTCGAACACACACACACCCACTCACACACATCGCTCCCCCACACTCGAACACACACACACACACACACACACACTCACACACACACACACACACTTTATTAGCTGGCTTTGTTTTGTATTGTGTTGTTTTATGAGATCTTGCTTGATGTTTATTGATTAGATGTGATTCATAGATTGATGATTTAGGAATAGACGTTTGTTAATAAACACTTAATAGTTGAATTGAACGATTCTTGGTGGTTTTTGTGTGCTTTTCAGCGACAACTGCTGGTTGTAACAGTCAGTGCTCGGATTTACAGCCTTCCTTTCCTGCTTCAGTTAAATTGCGATTATCATTTCAATCAGAAATAATAATTTAAACATTTTAATTGAACTTTCTTTTTTTAAGACTGATGTTTCGTTTAAGACCCTAACTTCAGCTGGTGCCCCGACTTTGATTAAGTAACGGTAATATTCAATTGATTAATAGTTTGAATGGTTTAAATCAATTTCAATGATTTTAACGCTTTGGGTAATTTAACACACCTAGGAGGCGTTGGCGAATGAATGCAGGTTTTCCACGGGAATAACCCGCATTGCTTTTAAATAATTTTAAGTGTTTCATCGCATTTTCTGTGGTTAATTACCCGCACTATTATTGATTGATCTGTTACCCAGTTAACCTAATCACAACTTGAATTGTCTCTAAGCTATTGTTCATTTATTTTTGTTGCAGATAGATAATTTGTATGCTTTATTAATTAATAAATTAGTCAATTTATTCAATTAATACTCAAGAGTGCTTTTAATCATTTTTAAGTGGTTTTCGTGCATCTCAGCATCCAATTATCCAGTATTATTAATTCATAAAGCGCAAGTTTATCCAATTAATAATCCTAACTGCATTTAATTCAATTTCAGTGGTTTAGCTCATTCAAATAACTCATTGTATTTAATTAGTAAACCCCGACTTTACTTAATTAATTCCAACTCCTCCTTGATTACTCCCGATTGTTATTAGATAAATAACCAAACTTGTTTGATTAACAATCCATTCTAAATTACTTGCAGATCACCTTCGGTGGTCCACTCCACCGAAGTAATTCAGCCTCCCCTCAGTTATTGACTTACAAATCGCAGGTTTGTTTCATTGATAACTTGAATCATAGGTTGCTCTCCGTAATTTAATCATCACTCGTAATCAAGTACCGTTGTTCATTGATAGGTCAATAGCCATTTGTGACGCCTTCGCAGCTTGAGCTTTTCCCCGGTTACTCCAGCGAGTCGCCTCCTGTGGGTCCACAGGCGCTTCGGTAGGTCACGCCACTGACCCGCAGTTGTCAACAAAGGAGTGACCCGTCACGCCTGTTGACCGGTCGTGCCACTGGTGGACCGCCTTCGCGATTGGACCCCGTGGAGGTTCCTCCCGTCAGGCGACCCTTTTTAGCTCAAAGCTGTTGGCCGATAACTGACTATTTACTCCAATCAACCTTTATAGCTTTGCATAACTTACACTTGGTACATTACCTTAGTAATCTATTACTCCAGTAATCCATTACTTTGGTGGCCTACCGCTAGTGATCAGTAATTGTCAACCCGTAAATAACAATTTACTTCTGTTTGGCGATTCGTTTATATGTAAATTACCTCTGACAGGGTAGAACCTTCCGGTAGCCTACCACTAGGGTAATTTGCATATTCTGATCACACGCTGACCCCAACATAATGGTGCCCCGTGTGAGGCTGTTGTAAACCAGCATTGTTACGAATAACTGCACAAAATAATCCTGAATCGTTCACTTAAGGTGTAGCCGTTAACTTTATTCTCCCAGAATTGGTTTTCAAGATACACTTTTTCAGCACTGTCGAACAAAGTCACTTGTGGTGTGAAATCAGTTGTGAAGTGGTTAGTGCCTTGCTTTCCCTGCATTCTACGCATGATTAACACGCTGTGTTAAGATTTCTGACTACGATTAATAGACACTAACAATATTGCTCGCCAAGGTGTTAGACGCATCTGACTAACTTGGATAGGGTGCAGCTCGAGCAATTAACGAAACCGAGAGGTTTGTAAGACACAGGTACAGCCGTTACCTGTGCAGTAGCAAAGCTAATTTGCCGTTAACCACAGCTAACGTTGTTGACTTCGGGCGTAAATCTCAACCACTCAATGGAGGGTAAGAGTTCCCGGGCACAGGGAGCCGAGGCTCCGCCGGTGCTAACTGAGCCGGCCATACGAGACGTGGTGTCCCACCTCGTCCGTCTCTCCTTGGAGGAGAAAGCAAATCTCGAACGCTACAGCGTTGAGATTTGCGAAGAAAAGATCCGAGAGCTGGTAAGTTTTGTCAACAACCCAGGGGACAAGCCGGCACGTACAGTGCCGGACGTCCTGGGCCAGATCAGCCTGCTCTACCAGCGTAGAGCAGAGCTACAGTCAAAGGAGGCGGAGGAGCGTACGGATCGGCTGCGTCTGGACAACCAGAGGCTATCCAAGGACAACGCTCGCCTCCGACAGGAGCTGGACGCCTCCAAGGACGAGGATCAGCCTTCAGAGCCCGAGAAGCAACGGGCTCTGCCTCCTCATAAGGAGACGAAGGTCGATGAGTGCACACTAGAGAGTGAGCCTCAGATCCAGGAGTTAAAGGAAAACCTAGAAGAAGCTCAGTCGCTAATCGCGATGGGCATGGAGAGGGAAGAAAATCTCCGACACCAGCTTTACACTGCCACCCTAGGTGCGCAACGTGACCCTAATTGGGGTCGTCGTAATCTGGCTTCGCCAGAGAGGTCTGGCACTATCGACTCCTCATGCGCCACAACGCAGAGGTATGACGCCTCATATAGCTTAGATGGTGATTCTTTTCAGCCCACGCGCAGCCGCAGCACGGTGCGCTTCGACGACTCCGCCACTCCTTCCCATCTGCAGCCCCCACGCGACGCTAGCAGTCGGGAGCAGGGGTCCAGGAGGGTGCCTCTACACCCCAGTAGACCTCCCTTGTATGGCCCTAGCGGCCCCGACCCGCGTCAGACAGCAGTCCACGGGGAACTGTCGTCAGAGGACTCTGACGGCCCCAGTCCCGTGAGGGGGTGGGATGTCCGGACCCGCCAGCTCGAATCCCTCGCAAAGGACATCGAACGCTTTGACCCGAGCAACAAGGACGCGAGTATCGAGGACTACCTCCGTGAGGTTGAACGCTGCCTCCTCGACATCGCACGTCCTTCCATGCGGGAGAAGCTAAAGCTTCTCTGGAAAACAACGTCCAGAACAGTCCATGTTTTCATGGAATCCCTGCCGCCAGACACCCGAGACCGGTACTCCACCCTCTGCCAGGCTCTCCGGGAAGAGTATTCATTGTACAGTGACCCTGCTTCGGCAACGTTTGGTGCATTCGCGATCACCCAACGGAAGTCTGAACCTCCAAAGGAGTATTACAGGCGCCTACGAGTGGCCTACTTCCAAGGCCGCAATGCACCGGGGTTGGAGGAAGATCACGCCTTCAAGTCTCTGTTTGTCAACAACCTCCACGACAGTGGGAGGTTCGATGTGGCTCTATTTTGCAGGACCGCCAAACCCACCATGAAGGAACTGCGCCAGCACGCGCAGATGGTGTGGGAATTGCGTCAATGCCCGGGTAAGAAGCCTGACATTGACCAGAGGGTCCTGGAAATGGAGCCAAGGGAAAACACGGATTTGAGGCTTGAGGGCGATGAGTTGCCGACACCCAGAACGAATGCTGGAGGAGGGTCTGGTACACCCTCTCCGTCTGAGCAGAAAGGCGCACAACCAAACCAAAGGGGGCGCCACCCCCCCTCAAGGGGACGGGGACGTAGGCCCCCTCCCTCCTGACTAGAGCGGCGGCCCCGACCCACCACAAACAAGGTTTACCTTGTCGGGTGGGGGGGAGAAACAGGTGAGGCGGGAGAACGTTCAAGAACGACAGCTTCCCAGTCCACCGATTTGCCGTTCCTGACTTTCTTAGGCAATCTCGTGCACCGAGAGAACGCCAACCGCATCTACACATCCGTGGTGGTGGGAGGATGTGTAAACGCCCTCGCGCTGTTAGATTCCGGGTCCGAAATAAGCCTAATGTGTTCAGCCACCTTCGCCGAGCTTGCGAGAGCTCTGCTGTCTCTTGGACAGCCACTGCAGGTCGAAGCTTGCAGCATTAACATCAGAAGCTTCACTCAGGACACTTCACCCATCACCCAACGCGTCTGGGTGGATGTCACTTTCCAAGAGATGTCTTTGGTGCATCCCATCTATGTCACCACGCTGGACACAGAACCATTACTCATTGGCCAAGATCTCCTTAACCGATTAGCCCCACTGATCGATTGCCGTCGCGGGTACCTTTGGGCCCAAGTACGCAACCCGACTCGAATCGGTCCAGACATGGACCCTCCCTCTTCTGACAGCATGAACGCTGCCATCGAGTCCAGAAGTTCTAATCCCATGTGTACGCCTTCCAAAGAATCTGGCTCAAACACCCCTCTTGTCATGCTCCCTGACGGCCAGCAGTCGCGGCAGTCTAGGAGCTATCAGTCTCTGAGAGAGCATCCATCATTCCTATGCGCACTGGCGAACGATGGATCTCCACTATACAATCCCCACATCGTGGGGGGGGTACACCTGAATGGGACCTTGGTCCCAGAGACACTCTTGGCTCTGTGGTCAGAGAAATCTGCCATTGATGCCGATCTTCTAAAGGATCTGTGCCAACACAACGCACTCCTTGTCCAAGTGCAGCACCGCCATCGCCTGCTTGCTGCAGGGTCGCCGCAGACACTAATCAAAGCAACTGGTGTATGTGCCCTCTCCGTGCAGATAGGCATCGGCTCGCTGTTCTCGATTGGCCTCTCCGCAGCCAACTCGGTCAGCCTGAAGGCCCTTCAGAGACATGTCGGGGAACTCGAAGAAGAAATGCCGGAAATCCAACAGAGACTCCTAATACAGAGTGAACAGTTACAAGGCTTGACCAAAACGGTTCAGGGAACCATACTCACTGTAAACTTGCATTCTGCTTTAATCAATAACACCTTGCATGCCTTAACAACCTTGTCAAGTATCGTCAGTGAGGACATAACGTATGTGCGAATAGTCAGGGATCTTATGCAAGATCTCCTTAGAGAAGTCAGTTCCTCCGTGAGTAGCCTCAGTACCGGGAAGATCCCCACGTACTTAGTTCCACTAACACTGGTTGAACAGATTCTCAAGACCACTACCACCACTGTTGTACAACCTTCACAGGTACATCTGGCATATAGTCTCGGCAGTGCTATTCCGATCTCTGTGAACCCACAGAACCTAGAGTTAGGATTTATCCTAAACCTACCAATCATTGAAAAGCAGAATGTGTACCGTTTAAAAACCGTATTGAATGTGGGATTCTGGGAGGGTAACACACACGTACACCTCCGAACGCCACCCACACTCGCCTACCACGACGACAACCCCTCACTCTACCTGGTCCCCAATCTCAGCATGTGCACAAACACCAAAGACATTCACTGGATCTGTCCCAGCAACCCTTTCATTAGAGATGTCACCAACTATCTATGTGGGCTGAGGGCAGACGCCCCGGAGCAGAAATGTCAAGGTAGTTTGTCCATCAAAGATGAAGGAACCGAGACCAGAGTAGAGAGAGCAGGTAGTCGATGGCTCGTCAACACACCTCATTCTGAAGCGACCATGTCCTACGACCGCCATGATATAGCCACCAAGCTCACCCTGCCCAATCAAACAATATTCCTCAATGTCCCACCAGGGGCTACAGTACACATTGACGACATAATCCTCCATCATCTCGATGCCGACCGACACGAGGTGGAGATTGAGATGATGGATGCATTCGTCGGGCACAATTTCACAATTGATGCCACCCTCCAAAGCCAGCTTCTGGCTGAGGGAACCAAATTGATTAAATTCAATTTAAAGCCCACAGGGCTCTCAGCCACTTTCCCTAGGCGGGCAGGTGGACACCCATACCAAGACCATCCCATCAGCATGGCAGCGCTCGGAATGTTGCTCAGTGGCTGGATCATCACGGCCGTAGTGGCGTACGCGATGTACAAGTACATCCAGAAACTACAGGCCCGACTGGATTCCCTGACCCTGGTCTCGCCACGTTTTGTGGGCCCATCCACAAACACACAATAGGCCAGCCCTCACCCAACCAAGAGGTGAAGGCACGGCCTACTAACCCTTTTCCTAACCACCCGTTCCCTTCCTATTTCTCACTCTCCTGTCCCTTTCCTACCTCTTTCATGTTCACTGGTGACGACCCTTAAGAAATGAAATGTATGTGTGCTTAGATAGTTAGAATAGAAATAGTAAGTCTGCCCAGACTAGCCTTAGCCTGCCCAGACTAGCCCAGCCTGCTCAGGAAATAACCTCACATGTGAACTGGTGGACAGAGAAGGACAGTATGTTTCACAGGACATGGGGACGTTCACAGATTCTATGGATTGTTCGGCCCAGGTTTGCTCCAAAGACTGTGACCTGCATCCCACTCTTCGGAACAAAGGGGGGATGTTGGAGCCAAAATCCTTTGTTCACTCACCCTCATGAGGAAGGGGGGGGGGGCGAGGAGGGGGGTGAGCCACGTTTCTTTGAGAACAAAGAAACCATGTGCTCAACCCTGGAAAATTCGCCATTGATCACATGACCCCCCCCTGGGGGGGCCCCCGGGTCCCCCCTCCTCTAGCTGCGGCACTGCGGCTCGACGGCAGGGGGACCCAAAATCCCGTCATCACCGGGTCACCGGCCCGGTGACGCGCAAGCCAACCCCGCGTGGATTGGCTGAACCACGGCCAACGCCGCGGGGAGCCCGGAAGACATCATAACGGTATAAATTCAGGCCCGGGAAGAGATCCAGCCTCTTCCAAAACGAAATCGCGTCAACCCAGACGCACCTTTTCGTAAGGAGACAAAGCGCCTCGTGTTAACGCACCTGGACCGGGCCTGAATTTTCTTCACCTCGCTGGACGAGCTCAAGAAAAGCGGGAATTCCCTTTATTTTTGGTTTCCCCTTCTTTTTTTCTTCCCCCTTTTTGTTTGCATCATCCGGACCCCGAGCGCGCGCTGCAACCGCACGCTCGTCTGCAGACCGACCTGAGCATCGCTTCTTCACCCCCCCCCTCACCGCAAGAAGCTGCTGATCGCCCCTCGGATCACACTACGGGTTTCCCCTCCGTAGTCCACGTCAGGTCTCTATTTTCTGGGACGCCAGAGAACCGCCCGCGGCCACAAATCGACGGATTTCACCTGGCCACGGAAGCACGTTTCCCCCTCGTCCAACCAAGTAAGGCTTAGAGTCTGGGCAGGAATTAGAATAACGTGATATTATTATTGCTGTGTGTTTATTGTTGGTACTTGTAACTTTGGGACGCCGATCCCTGTTTCTGAGTACTTTTGTGTCTACGCGTGGACGGCCATCCACGCGAATCATCGCACGCACGCGCGAGCCTCCTCATCCTCAGCTCACGCTTCTGCTCCCAGAGTCCATATCTGCCTGAACAGCCGTTTTTGGACTCTGTACGTGTAGCTGAGGCGGTCGCGTCAGTGTACACAGTCAGACACCCCCTCCTCTCTCCTCTCTCTCTCTCCTCTTCTCCTCTGTTTCCCTGTTCACTAACCAGCGCACGGTACGGCCGCCGCTGCCTCCAAGCGCCTCCTTTCAGTGCGTCCCTGGGACCGTGTGTAGTTCACTGCGGCTCGGATTTCTCGGCCACAAGGAATCCGGCGCGCTCCCGACGGCTACGGCCCGTGCGGAGCTCAGTGACGTCACGCTATCCCAGGCAGAGCACGCCGAGCGCCTCTGGTGACCGGGTGGGTAATCACATCGATTTCCTCGCCGGGTCGCCGAGCCGTTTGGCGCCCTCTGGTAGTCGCGTGGGTAATTGCAACCGCTCGTACCGCCATCTGGTGGTTGCATTAAGTCATCACAACTGCCCCGCGCGCCGACGCGCACCTAGTGGCCAGATCGGGTGATTACACCGGACCGCCGACGTCTACCTCCCTCTGGTGGACGTTCGTGGTCATTACCCTCTCACCAAGTCACGCCCCTTTCGCTCCACAAACCCGCACACACACACACACACATCGCTCCCCACACTCGAACACACACACACCCACTCACACACATCGCTCCCCCACACTCGAACACACACACACACACACACACACACTCACACACACACACACACACTTTATTAGCTGGCTTTGTTTTGTATTGTGTTGTTTTATGAGATCTTGCTTGATGTTTATTGATTAGATGTGATTCATAGATTGATGATTTAGGAATAGACGTTTGTTAATAAACACTTAATAGTTGAATTGAACGATTCTTGGTGGTTTTTGTGTGCTTTTCAGCGACAACTGCTGGTTGTAACAGTCAGTGCTCGGATTTACAGCCTTCCTTTCCTGCTTCAGTTAAATTGCGATTATCATTTCAATCAGAAATAATAATTTAAACATTTTAATTGAACTTTCTTTTTTTAAGACTGATGTTTCGTTTAAGACCCTAACTTCAGCTGGTGCCCCGACTTTGATTAAGTAACGGTAATATTCAATTGATTAATAGTTTGAATGGTTTAAATCAATTTCAATGATTTTAACGCTTTGGGTAATTTAACACACCTAGGAGGCGTTGGCGAATGAATGCAGGTTTTCCACGGGAATAACCCGCATTGCTTTTAAATAATTTTAAGTGTTTCATCGCATTTTCTGTGGTTAATTACCCGCACTATTATTGATTGATCTGTTACCCAGTTAACCTAATCACAACTTGAATTGTCTCTAAGCTATTGTTCATTTATTTTTGTTGCAGATAGATAATTTGTATGCTTTATTAATTAATAAATTAGTCAATTTATTCAATTAATACTCAAGAGTGCTTTTAATCATTTTTAAGTGGTTTTCGTGCATCTCAGCATCCAATTATCCAGTATTATTAATTCATAAAGCGCAAGTTTATCCAATTAATAATCCTAACTGCATTTAATTCAATTTCAGTGGTTTAGCTCATTCAAATAACTCATTGTATTTAATTAGTAAACCCCGACTTTACTTAATTAATTCCAACTCCTCCTTGATTACTCCCGATTGTTATTAGATAAATAACCAAACTTGTTTGATTAACAATCCATTCTAAATTACTTGCAGATCACCTTCGGTGGTCCACTCCACCGAAGTAATTCAGCCTCCCCTCAGTTATTGACTTACAAATCGCAGGTTTGTTTCATTGATAACTTGAATCATAGGTTGCTCTCCGTAATTTAATCATCACTCGTAATCAAGTACCGTTGTTCATTGATAGGTCAATAGCCATTTGTGACGCCTTCGCAGCTTGAGCTTTTCCCCGGTTACTCCAGCGAGTCGCCTCCTGTGGGTCCACAGGCGCTTCGGTAGGTCACGCCACTGACCCGCAGTTGTCAACAAAGGAGTGACCCGTCACGCCTGTTGACCGGTCGTGCCACTGGTGGACCGCCTTCGCGATTGGACCCCGTGGAGGTTCCTCCCGTCAGGCGACCCTTTTTAGCTCAAAGCTGTTGGCCGATAACTGACTATTTACTCCAATCAACCTTTATAGCTTTGCATAACTTACACTTGGTACATTACCTTAGTAATCTATTACTCCAGTAATCCATTACTTTGGTGGCCTACCGCTAGTGATCAGTAATTGTCAACCCGTAAATAACAATTTACTTCTGTTTGGCGATTCGTTTATATGTAAATTACCTCTGACAGGGTAGAACCTTCCGGTAGCCTACCACTAGGGTAATTTGCATATTCTGATCACACGCTGACCCCAACATTCATTAAACAAAGACATTATCGCCACATGGTAGCTTGCAGAAGACGGCTGTGCTCTCACCAACTTAAGGCTGGCAAAGAGAGCGATTCAACTCAAACACAGACTCTTGAACATGACAGAGGCGGTCTTTTCCCTACCCGGGTCCTCAGTGTGACCCATGACCCCATGACCACTCCGGCCAATCACAATGGACTCCTGTTCTCTGAGGCGGGGTCCAGTTTGCAGTCACTTCCTTGTTTACATTGCAAAAAGCTATTGTCTCCAAGTATCAGCAAAACCAACATAGTGGAAAATGGAGGGAAACACCAATCCTATCGGGTACGTCCAAATTGTCCCTCCTATCTCCTTATCTATGGACTTTACCTTCACCCTGGATGACATCACGGGGTTAAGGAAAGGTGTTAGGAGACTTCCTAAAGGAGTTAGTGAAAAGCGATCGCGGTGGTGTGGCAGTCGGACCACCCTTTCACTTAGTGACGTCATAATAATCTGACGGCGGCGCAAGTTAGTGAAGTCCGCCATGGTGGGGGAAGAACTACAAGTTTCCAAAAATGGACTACAGAAATCGCATTTCTACCACTTTCCCCTGTGGCTCTAACCGCTGACATAAACTCAAATATCTCAAGGTTTGAATTTAACTCCAAGGAAAAGAGGCAGCCAGGCTCCAAGGAACTAAAGGTAAACGGCGAATTTAACGGTGAATAAATAACCAATGCAAAATGAGACAAGGCTGCACAAAAACTTGACTTTTCTGTGTTGGTTTTACAGCATCCATAACATTCACATTTGGGACCTGGGCTCAGATGATTTAAAGTTGTTCTAAGCAGATTATTACTTTGGTAACTTACATGATCTGCTCCCTTTTTCGAACATCGTGAGTTTTCCTGAACGCTCGGATGAGCAGGTCTCTTTAAATGTTTAAAAATTGCAGCAAGGAATTGTGGGGGAACATGAGCGGGTCTCCTTTGACAAAGGAAGCATCAGTGGTTCCTAGGCTAAAGGAGGTTCTAAAGCAGGGGTGGGCATTCCTGGTCCTCGAGGGCCGCAGTCCTGCATGTTTTCCGTATCTCCCTGCTCAAACCAACTGAGTTGTCATGATGCTCTGCAGAAAGCTTGATAACGAGCCAATAATTGCTGTCAGCCATCTTGATGTGAGGACACACAGAAACCGTGCAGGACTGCGGCCCTCGAGGACCAGGAATGCCCACCCCTGTTCTAAAGGAAGCAACCAGCCTCCTTTCCTTTGCTTATTGAGAATTCAGACAGTCCTCATCATGGCCGCCACACAAAACACTTCCGGGGTTCAGGAAAACTCGATAGATAAGGAGATAGGAGGGACAATTCGGACGTACCCATTGTGTCTAACAGTGAACCCAAAATGGCAGACTACATCAAGTTAAAATACTCCAACAACACTGAGACAAGGTTGATACAGCAGTTTATATTTGTGTCCAATTATTGCTCATTAAGCAATAATTAAACTTGCTGTGTTCATTTTGAGCTGTTTCACAGAAATTATTTAAATAAAATGCACAATTCTCTGTTTTTCTTTCTCCTTATGAAAATCTGTTCTTAAGTTACCTGGGTAAAGAAAGGCTGAACCAAAAAAACATTTGTTTAATAAAAGAAAAATATGAATTGAATAATCATAAGAATAATATTAGGATTAGCACAATAATCGTTAGTTATCGGCCTAAAAGGCAATAACTTAAAAGCTATCAGAGGGAAACGAGAAAATATTTATTATATCCAATTTTAATATTGTGAAGTCATGATGTGAAAAAAATGAATGATTACACAGTATTCATCTCATCTTCAAGATAAAGGAATGAGGAAGTCCGTCTGAGAACTAGTGAGATTAAATTAGTTTAGCCTTCCGTCTCCAATATTAGTATATTGGAGGCTAAATAAAGTATGGGATATACTCTTAATTGTGAACCCAGCCACCGTCATCATCATCATTTACTCTCTGACGTCTATGTTCTAGTAGCAAGTAAGTTACTATATAAGCTACTCTACAATATATGTGGAGCTATGTGCAGAGCGCCGAGTTATACAGTGTTCAAGAAAAAGAAGCAAAAGAGAGAAGGAAATACAGGTAGGTACATTTTAATGAACTCTGCAGGAAGTTCCCCGAGTGTCTGCAGGCTGTCTCTACCTGAGAGTTGTGTCGGGGGAAACGGCTGATGGTGTCCCGCATGATCTCCGTCAGGTAACAACACTGCTGATTCACACTGAGGAGGAAGTTCTGGAGATCCTCAGTCCTGAAAAACAGTTCAAACTTCATTACAATAAAGATTTTTTTACCCCCTTTCACCATCAGAATCCCCTGAAATCCTCAGAGAGTTTAATCAATGTCAAGACGACAGCGTCACGCAGGCGCTGCAGACGTTTAATCTGCGCATCCATGACCTGAGTCTGCAGCATGGGTCTGCAACCTTTATGACCAAAACAGCCTTTTTGGGATTTTTCCACCCAATCAAATTTACCTGGAGCCACAAAGCACGTTGAACCTTTAGCGTTCAGTTCAGTGTGCCATGAAAACCTCTCCCACACCAGACATACGGCAGGATGGATCCATGCTCATCAAGTCTAGACTGATCACAGCAGAAGATGTTTTTCCGATGTTTGCTTGTCCTAACGTTTGGGAGTCGGAAGCCTCTGTGACTCCCGCTGTGGTCTTTTGAAAATCCCATTGAATGTTTAGTTCTTTAAATATTCAATACCACCAGTCATGCAGATGTGCAAAGATGTGTTCAGGTGCTGCCATGTGATTGGCTGATTGGACTACAGCACTGATTAGTAATACTGTGAAGTTACCCGTCAGTGATTCACTCCTATTAGGTGTACTTGTGCTTCTTTGGGTTTCGTTTGCTTTATTAATACAATTAGTGAGATTTCTACATCATTTATGGCTCTGGAATATATGTCTTACAATCCAAACCCATGCTGGTGAAGTTAACTGATGACTGTTCTTCAATATAGGATAGCCTTGTGATAAACGGTTGATCAAGTCCCAATAATTCACAGTGCTTTTTCTCTCCATCACACTGCAGCGAGGCTGAGCTGTGTTTCATGTCAGTTGTATTTGAGATGTATCACAGCCTGGATGAAGATACTCTGACTGGGAGAGGCTTCAGATTCCCACCAGTCCATTGTGTGGTCGGTGAGTGTAAACTGACAAACACAGTCTAATGAAAATGTTTTGCCGTGACAGAGCAGACAGATTAATAGTTTGGACCAAACTTTGTGTTCACAGAGACAGCAGCAGCCGATATTATGGAAAATTAAGCAGGTGGCTGAGTCTTCTCCTCCTCCTCCATGCTGTCATCCCTCCCTGAAAACATCCACCTTAAATGATTAGTTTTTTATATTCATCAGCCCATGGGCCATCTCTTCCCATCCTCTGGTCCCGTGGGATATTGATAGCTCTTATCTTAATGGTCCATTTCCCCATGTGAGGGTCCTGAGCAGCCAGTCGTCCCGGCCCTCCTCACACTCTGTCAGAGGGGCCAGTAAACACTGTCAGTCAGCCCGAGCTGCGCCTCACCTCCCTTCTTCCTGCTGTTAGTTTATCTAGCGGGCAGAGACTGATGATGGGCCCAGTCAGGAACGTCGCAGTAGATGTCCGACTGCCGATAGAAGATGCATGCGTGCTCCTTTTATTCCCACTGGCACTGGTGTGACTGTAAACACTGTCACCCAACTATCATTCGCTTAAAGTGTGGACTTATTTCTGTCTGAGGTGACAACTTTATCATCAAGTGATGAACACAACCTGGCTATGTTTGACGGAGCCTCTAAAGACATTTCCTTGGTTAAATACTCATCCTCTATAAAACTGCTTTTTTAATCTGACTGAATAGTTTCAGTGAGAGATCCACCCATTTACATGAGGACTGAATATAGCGATCAGACTGATGTGCAGGTTCATCTGCACCCACCAGTCAGTGGTTCATTTCCATAATACTTTGTGACATGATCACGTGACCCAACATCCAGCAGGAAGTACCGAAGATGGTTTTGTTTCTTCAGAAAGTGAAATACGAATTTTTATTTCCCTTGTTCAAAGTCTGATCAGGAAAAGTGTAGTGCTCCTTCTGAATCCGCCAGTCCAGCTTTGAGCGAAATATTTTCTCTAAACAGCACAGTGAATTGTCACGTGGTGATGTTACGGAACAGACATGCCAAGTGAGAAGAGTCTGACTCCAACTATGGAGACGGGATCAGAACCAGTGAGACCATGGACTCTGTTCAGAAGAAGGATGGAAAGGAAACAGAACTCTGGTTCCTTTCTGAATGAACTTTGTTGGATCAGGACCTGTTCACATGGAGGTTTTTACTCTGATCAGAGTTTATCTTTATCTCTGTCCATGTAAACACCGCACAAATACTTTGTTAGGGTTAGGGATGTTGACTATATTTTGAGCACGAATACTTAGGGTTCATTCGTTAATTCCAAACGGTCTGTCCGTTTCCTCTCATAGCTTCTCCGCTGGCTGCGCTGCTTCCAGACGTGTAGCCTCACGTTAAAGCTTTCAACAAATCACATCTCAGCCATTATCTTTAGCCAGGGTCATTGAAATCTGCCCGAGGCCTTCAGAGTTGATTCTGAAGGTGTCTGCAGCTCAAAACAAGTGCCGACCACGCTGTTGCTTCAACCAATCAGATTTTGAGTTGGCGACTCGGGGCCTTCTAGAAGGCCTATGGCTACGCCAGCATATTCGAGCCCTCTGATTGGATCGTCACAGTTTACTTGCCAGCACTGTTATAGGCAGCGAGCCGTCCAGTCGTCCTTTGGACGTTAAAATCATTTGGATCCAGTCATTACATACTCAGATGTGAGGTGAAGGAGCTTAAAATGCTACAAAGAGGTGGGCAGACTGAAGGGGAAATAAATATTATTAGTAATAATAATAATAATAATAATAATAATAATAATAAGCGGAATAAAAGGTCCCAGACATGTCAATAAATACGGAGCATTTATATTGTAATCTCTGAGTGGACATAGTCCTGTCTTCTGCTGGACGCCATCTGATTCAGCATGGTGGAGGGTTGGTGGAGTGATGGGGTGCACTGTGATGGCTGTTTGGCCTCTGCTGTTGTCCCTCCTTTGCTCATTGCAACCAGCCATCACCCCTCACTTTACAAATCATTACAGCTCCGCTTAAACCATTAGACCTGCTCAGGGCTGAGCTCCAGAGGCCGGCAGGGGAGGGAGAGTCAGCCCGGACGGTGAGCTGCTCATAGAGTTGATGGACGACGTCCAGCGTAGGAGGACAGGCTGAGGTGGAGGTGGGCTGAATGCGGGGGAGGGTTAAGGTGTGTGGCTGACAAGTGTTTAAATTCATGCTACTAATGTCAACCGTTGCTGGAACTTTGTGCTTATCAGAAATTACTGATAGGCTGAAGAGTTTCAGACAAACACCTGTTGAAAAGCTTTCTGACATATTCCTCAAAAAACCTCATCGAGTCTACACAGTGAACTGTTAGACCTTCTAATCTACAAAACATGCCCTGATATATATCTGAAGGTGCCTGTCAACTCGTACCCAAGGTTTGAAGCTCCAAGCTGACCGATGGTGTCCAGGTCCACTTTGTCCAGGCTCATCAGCTTCACATTGCTCAGAATCGTCTGCTGGTCCAACTGGTCTCTGATTCCAATCTGAAGAAGACAGGTTGGGTTGGTTATTCTCTGCAGGTGTTAGAAGTCTACAATACTGTATCTGAAAATCACAAATACGTTATTTTGCTCTTTACAGAAGCAATTAGCAGTTTCATGCATAAAAACTGTTCTATGATTTATTCTCAAACAGCACTGAATCATTTTAAACAGACTTTTACATTCATAAAACCTGTGTTCTCTTGTGCACAACGATATAAATATTCAGTTTTGTTGGTGGAAAGAAGTATAATTACCTTAAGTAAGACACAATCTTTTTAGAATAACATGCATTAGTTATTTAGTCCAGACGAGACAAACAGCTCAAGTCTTTCTAGGTCACCAACAAACACTGGAGTTGACTGATAAGTACACAGATGTTACAGTGTTCTTTTACCTTCTCCAGGTCCTCCTTGTCCATGGTCATCAGGTAGCTCCAGGTGATGTCGTGTTCCTGAGAGAGAGAGAGAGCGAGAGAGAGAGAGAGAGAGACCAAATCAAAACTCCTGCAGCACCTGCATGAAGCCCACAGTGAAGTACCTGCACAGCTCACATGACCCCTGGTTTAATTCTCACCAGCCCCATCACTCCACTCTGAGCAAAATATGTAAACTACACCTCTGCAGACACTTTCCCAAGCATGTTAGTGTCATTCTGTCAATAATGCAGCTGTGTGTCAGACGCTCTGGATCTCACCCGTTACTGTAATACTGGAGTGTATAACAGCAGCCCGTCTGTGACACCAGGTGGAAGACGGTGAGGTTAATCAACTTTCATATCACAGAAAACTGACTAAACACATGCAACCAATCAGATGAGCCCTGCTGCTCCAGCTCAGCTCGTGTTGACAACTGATCATATTTCCTTTCATTATTTCAACATCAAATTGGAGACAGCAGGAGAGAAGAACAAAAATCAAGAAAAATTACAAAAAAACAACATCGTTTACGGACTTGAAAAACTTGCTGGAGGAAGAACACGTGCTGAAAAAACAGTGGGGTCTTCTTATAACTGAAAAGAAAGCACAAACAGTTTTTGTATCTATAACAAGTCGCACTAAGTACATTGCCAGATGTCTGACGAGTGTTGTCACGATACCAACATTTTGGTATCGATACCGATACCACCATGTAGTTCAATACTTTCGATACTTTTCCCAATAAAAAGAGAACACAAAAAATGTCATTAGATACAGCCTGTCTTAAGTAGGACCAATGTCTTTAAATGGTATGTTACTATGCAGTAATCTTAACATTAAATGGTTTAAATAAAATATTTTCATATTATACTCATATAATTTTTTATATTTATAATACCAATATTTATAATAGCTTACATTTTTTTCCAGAGCTACAGTTTCATGGGTATATAAGTTATTACTTGTCATTCTTTGAACTCCTTATGCAGGTCTGGGGGTTTGTCCTTCAGGTGTTTAGCAGGTTAGTATTGTTTCCACTCTTGGCCAGACATGTTCTCAAACACCGTTTGCACAGTGGAGCTTCAGTGTTGATCGTTTTGAAAATACGTTTTTTTGACATAGGTAGTGTGAAGTGCTTAATCAGTTGCGGATCTCAGATCGGAGCGCAGGAGTGCTCGCGCACCTCGTCTCGGAGAAACCAGAGTGTTAAAAAAAAAAGAAGAAAAGAAAAGAAAGCGGAGTGCTGTTTTCCACACTTTTCATTGTCCAAAACATCCAAAACAAGTCCAAAAGCGGAGCAGCCCGCCGACGCTTCCCCCACAGAGAGACTGACGACTCTCCTCGGGGCAAATTACAACACAGTGAAGCTCCGCGGCGACGTAAAGAAAGATACCGGTACCGGCCGGGCCCAGTATAGTATCGTTTTAAAGGCGTCAGTACCGCAATACCAATACAGTACTGGTATACCGAACAACCCTATGTCTGTCTCAAGAAAATATTTTTCCATGAGTATAAATATATATATACAGTACATATATACGAGTGGTGTCAAAATAATGCGTTAACTTAATTAATTGATTGAAACGTTTAACTCGTTATATAAAATATAAATGTAATTAATGCTGTTTTGTTTACTTCTTTTTTTTTTGTTATTTTTTTTAACTCGCCATGCACCGTGACTACAGAGCAGCACAATATCGAGTGGAATAATATTAAGGCAAAAGGTTTCACTTAAAAAGTTCCCCGCGACTGACTGATGAGAAAGTAAAAGTCATTAGTTTCACTTTGTAAAGCCGAATTTAACGACTACAGAAGTAATTCTGAGGCAAAACAGCAGGTTGCCATGTTGGCTGACCCGTAAATGACCACCAAACTGCTAAAACTGGAGTAAATATTGCAGGTAAGAATATTATCTCACTTCTCTCCCCTCTCTCTCTCCTCCTCTCTCTCTCTCCTCTCTCCTCTCTCCTCCTCTCTCTCTCTCTCTCTCTCTCTCTCTCTCTCTCTCTCTCTCTCTCTCTCTCTCTCTCTCCTCTCTCTCTCTCTCTCTCTCTCTCTCTCTCTCTCTCTCTCTCTCTCTCTCTCTCTCTCCTCTCTCTCTCTCTCTCTCTCTCTCTCTCTCTGATCGTGGATATTACAGTATATTATTGCCACTTTGTTCATGTAATAAGTTCACAACATTGTTTCTAGAAATATTCAAATTCTCAAAGTGGTGGACCTGCACTCTAACAAAACCCAGACTTAAGTTAGATGTTTATTAATTTATGTTTTTATTATTTTGCTAATCTTGGAGAGAAACAGTTTCACGCAAGCAGCACTGATATATACATATACACACCAACACACTCTAGATCAAAATCTTAAGACCAGTTCCAAAATTGCAAGCATTTGCATTTTGTACCATTGAATCTCAAAAAACGTTCTAAGTTGAGCTTCAAAATACAAAAAGAAGAAATGTGAGCAAGAGACAAAACAATTTGAGCAGGCAATAGATTGATGAACGGTTTGTTTCAGTTACATTGTTGTTTTCAGCCATATATATGTCCCTTCCTGGACTGTGGTCTATTCGTGGCGCAAGGGCTTGTGTGGTCTAGTGACCTTCAGAGCTCCTGCTCCTGCTAGGGTCACCCAAAATGGACAGGTCTGGAGTGAAGGCCCAGACAAACACATCCAAATCTCAACAATGCCAATGGAACGCGAAAGAATGTGTATCCTGCCCGGATGAGGGTCACCAGGAAACACCAAAGCCTTTCCTGGGGGTTATGTTCGTTGGCGAGCGCCCAGTGACCGAGTAGCGTATGAGTCCCGGTCGGGCACAGCCTGAACAAATGATGTGGGAAGGCCACGTGTGCCCACCACTCACTAAGTCCAACATGGGGGAACGGTGCATTGCTCACACAGTGCAGGAGAGCAGGGAAGAACGTGGCATTGTGGGCCCAGAAACTGGCTCTTGGGATGAGGAATGTCACCTAACTTAGGGGGAGGGAGCCGGAGGTGGAGCTGGAGGTCGAGAGGGGCTGACCAGATATAGTCGGACTCACCTCCACCCACAGCATTGGCTCTGGAAACACACTACTTGATAAGGGATGGTCTCTTTCCTATCCAGGCGTTGCACAGGATGTGAGGCGCCAGGCGGGCGTGGGGATACTCACAAACCCCCGGCTGGCAGCCACACAGTTGGAGTTTGTCCTGGTGGACGAAAGGGTCGCCTCAATGCGACTTAAGGTAGTGGGAGGAAAACTCTGACGTTGTTTGTGCTTACGCACAGAGTATTCGGTGTTCTTGGATCGAGTGGGTGAGGTCCTAGAAAAGGTACCACCAACAGACTCCATAGTCTTACTGGGCGACCCTTAACGCTCACGATGGCTACAGCTGGGTAACCTGGAGGGGGGGTGACTGGGAGGAAAGGCCTGCCCGATCTGAACCCGAGCAGTGAGTTGTTATTTAACCTCTGTGCTCGTCCTGGATTGTCTACAACAAACACCATGTTCGAACACAGAATGCTCATAAGCATACTTGGTATCAGAGCTCCATGGGTTTCAGGTCGATGATCGACCTTGTTGTCATTTCATCTGGCAAGGGACCATATGTTCTGGTCGCCCAGGTTTACAATGGTAAATATTTGGGTCCCTCAAGAAAAAGGTTGTGAATCATGAGTGTACATTATAATTAAAGACATTTTGAGTGACAAGCAGAGGTTCTGAAGGATCTTACGGTCATGATGTCAATGAGGTGACTGAGCTCCAGGCCGTTTAGGAAAAGTTCAATGGCTTCAACTTTGGTGACACTGTGAAAAAGAGAAAGCTCATGGTGATCATTTGATTCTTTCATCAGCAGCACCGACACACTGCCTGTCATGTCAGGTGGTTCTGTGGCCGGTACCAGACATCAGATAAAACATCCCATACGGTCCAGTGTTGTCATGGTGATGCAGTGATGAAGTATTCAAAGTGAAAGACTTGGTGTCCTGAGTTGCATACTCTTTTTTCATACGCTATGCTGTTTAGGTAAAACCCTGAAGCTCACAGTCTCACCTCTCTTTGGAAGATGAAGAGTTCTGCTTGAAGAATTTGGCGAGAGTCTCCTCTTGGGAGCCAAAGTCCTCAACTGGAGCAGCGCTTGACCAAGAGGACAAAATCCTTGAGATCTGTGAGTGCACATGTCCAAAGGCTTCACTTTGTAATGATGGCCATCACAGCGGGAATACATGCATGCATAGACTGACTTTAGCTTTTTTCCAAGTTGGAATACAACAAATATACATGATGCATAGTTTGCTCTTTGTTGATCAAAAGGGACAAATACCAGACTTACTCAGGCAAAGTCCACATACAAACTAAAGTTAGGTCAAATGTAAAGCGGTACCAATACAGATAATATGATAGGGTCCTCAACAGGGCACGGATACCAGTCAATCACATCCCAAACATGAAGGCTGGTGTGTACAGAGATCAACGGATAAACATGCTCATCTGATCAGATGAAAACCATTGAAGGGATGAACAAAGATTATTTTGCTTCCTTAACAATGCAGTAGGAGAATCTTTACTGAGGGAAAAGGCTGCAGAGCGGATGAGAAAATGGCCCTGATTTACAGCACAACACGCCAGGTCTAAAATGCACTAGCAGTATCATGAGTATCAGCAGTGAGAATGTGGGAGTTCAACAGTGTACACTATCTGTATCTGTACACCAGGAAAGTAATCAGGAAAGAACAACATACTGTCGTCCTTTCTGACATGCTGAGTTCCAGTTTTTGCCTTCTGGCTTCGGGAGTTACAAGCAGTCCTTCACCTCTCAAGCCATGTGCCTTCTGAATTCAGGACAGGGTGGGAGGATTAGGACCTAATTTGACTATGTGGCTTCTCACAGGGAGGCAGGAACTTATAATCTGCACTGATGGGATTTCAAAGATCTGGATTTTATAGCGAGCAGGCTGTTGGACCTATTTTAGATTATTTTACCTCTATTGCGTCAGTGTTACTGATGTTTGAGCACACTGTGTCATCCCTGCTTCTTGGATTTTTATGTTTTGTATGTCATGTATGTCCGTTATGTTTTATACTTTGCTGCAACACTAACTGCCCTTTACAGGGAGACAAATAAAAACTGAACTGAAAAGCTGGCCTCCCCAGACAGTTCCAATCTCACTGAAGTCATCAAGCTGTTACGAGGAGCTCCAGTCACACAGGTTCTAAACAAAACATCTCACATCAATGGATTAGGTTGAACTTAATTCGTTACACACTAGAAGTCTTTTGACTTGATTAACTTCATACCGACAGCGTAACACAGACATCAGTACAATTACATCGTAACTGTTGAGTTCAATGACCAAGTTATTCTAGTCGAGTATATAAGAATGCGTTTTGATGATTCAAGGATTGTCCTTTCCCGTGCGCTCATTGGAGCCATGTGAGCATGTGGGAGGAACTGTGGTTACCTTGGAGTGTCCGTAGTATACAGCCAGGTCAGCGGGACTCTTCCCCGTCCTGGTCCTGATGGTCGCATCTGCTCCCAGCTGGAGGAGTTTCAGCACCGCCTGCTCTTGGTTGTACTGCACTGCGATGGACAGAGCCTGAACACATGAACACATCAATTAAACTAACAACCTGACTCCACCTAGAGGTACTCCCATACGAAACATGAGGCTCACTGTAAATCCATTGTTGTCACACTTGTTGATGTAGGCCCCGTTCGAAATAAGAAGGTCGATGACCGTGCTGTGTCCGTGTTTCGCTGCTATCATCAGGCAGGTCATGCCGTCCCTGGGGGAAAGGGGGGTGGAGAGATGACAGGCATGAAAGACAAGTTCAACCTGAGAGGAGGATCACTTTTAAAGAGAACAAAAATGCAAAACATAGAGTTCAATCATAACATGACCGGAAGAGTCAGAACTAGATAAACACTTAATTTTAAACAAAGAACAATTAATAAAATAATGTACATTATTATACAATTAAGATTTTAAGAAAGAGCGAACATATATAAAAATCAGGTTGCCATGTTGGCTGACCAGTAGCCACCAAACTGCTAAAGCTGGAGGAAATACTTGCCGGTAAAATATTAATTTCTCCCCTTTCCCTGGCTCTTCTGCATACTGTGTGTGTGTGTGTGTGTGTGTGTGTGTGTGTGTGTGTGTGTGTCGTGTGTGTGTGTGTGGATATTACATCATATCAATGCTACTTTGTTCATGTAATAAGTTCATAACGTTGTTTCGAGAAATATTACAATTCTCAAAGTGGTGGACCCTCTAACAAAACCCAGACTTATGTTAGATGTTTATTAATTCATTAATTTATGTTTTTATTATTTTGCTAATCTTGGAGAGAAACAGTTTCCCAAAAAGCTATAAGGACGTTATAAAAATAGTCTTTGAATTTAAATATTCTCTGTTTTGAGTCGACAATAATTCCGTAGTTTCCCCGAATAAATATCCATTACAAAATTAAATGGCCCCTGGCCAGACCTGTCCAGTGATTGGCTTAAAGTCCGTTCTGGTTTGTTCTCATGTGTTTCTATGAGATGTTGAGATGAAGACAACAAGCTGTGAGTCTCTGATTATTAACTTATTTTTTTGAGGGTTTTTTCAAGAGAGAGGAATTGATGTGTTGTTTGAAAATATACCTGATATACCTTTAGTTTTTCCTAAACTCAGTAATTTCCAGTAAACCAGCCCCAAAACACCTTCATTTTGTAAAAAGGACTAATGAAGCATCTGCTTCTATTTGTTTACAAGTATGTTAATAAAAGAGTCTTAATAAGGGCTCTCTGTTCAATAGCTGTTTAAATCTTTCATTTGGGGGGGATGAACAGCCCCACCTAAGAAATTTATCACCAGCCGCCACTGATATGGACGATAAAACTAGAATACGGACCGCGGGTCAAACCACTACGGGTCCGCCATGTTTGTTTACAAGGGTATGAGCAGGAGGGAGGGGAGGGAGGGGGAGAGAAGCGCAGTAAGAGCTTTGCGGATACAGTGGATCTGAACCCCCAAAAGTGACGAAAGTTTTGCGGATACACTCGTATTCGTTGTCGTGTAAACAGGGCCTAAGTATATTTAGAGTTATTATTTTATAATAATTATTTTATAGTTATTTGTACATGTTGGCAAAATTGCACAGATTAAATAAATGAAAATATGTTCAGAAAGGCCCTAACAGAGGAAAAGGCCTGAATGGCCTTTTCTTCTGTTAGGGCTATGTTTTACAAAACCACAGAAAAGACAAAGGAAAAACTAGGCGGTTTGCATTTCCAGAAGATAAGGCACGTGTGAATGCTGAAGCTGAATGAAGCTGAACTATAATGTCGACGAAGCTGGTTGACAAAGAAGTCAGAATAATAATAATAATAATAATAAAGCTTCGGATCACTAATGTGTGCCTGCCTTCAGCATTCACACAATTTAAAAAGAAAGAGAAAGAATGAAAACTGAATGAATGGAAAACAAATACAGAAATGAATGAAGACACAGAAGCAAAAAATGTATCAAAATATAAATGAGATAAACAGAAAAGAAGCTGACAGAAATGGTTCTGGGGAGCCAGCAGGGGGCAGCAGGAGCCAGCAGGAGGCAACAGGATCCAGCAGGGGGCAGCAGGAGGCAACAGGAGCCAGCAGGGAGCAGCAGAGGGCAGCTTGGGGCAGGTTTGCTGCAGCCAGGTGTAAGGCCAATTTGCAGCAGATCATCCCTTCTGCTGAAAAGGTGATTAGCTGCAACCTCCCACCTCCCCAGGAGCTGTACTTCTCCAGCCGACCGCCCTCACCCCGGACACTGACTTTTCCAGCCCCTCGGCTCTGACAAAAGGCTCCAGTCCATCAGGGCCAGAACCTCGGGTTCATCAGAACAGTTTCCTCTCCGCTGCAGTCAGACTGATGAACGGAGGCAAGTTGACACCCCACCACCTACCAACACATAACTGAGCTATCCTATTTGTTTATATATCAAACTACCTCTTTTGACTTTTTGATTGGTTTACTTTGCATTTTTCTGCGCCATGCAGCACAAAAATGTCCGAGTCCAAGTTTGTGATTCACTCTGAGACTCTGCAACCCAGCACTCTGAGAACTAACGGCTCATCGGCTCCAACGATCTGCTTCACTTCGCTTTATGTTAAACAGATTTAGGAAGTTAATAGTATACACCCACTCTGAACACAGTGGACCAAACCTGAAATTTACAGTTTTGTTTTTGATTTTAATAATCGACAATACTGATGATATCAACCTCTGGGTTACAGCCGCTCCTTTATCACCTTCGTGTGTTTGCTTCCACCTGAACAAGGCCGAAATGTAAATAAGCACGAGAAACCTTATCACCACCAACTCATCAGCTGATATATTTGGGAATGTTCCTAACAATTCATCACTACACGTTTCCCTTTGACAGGAACGTTGTGTGCTTGTAAAACATGAATCATGAAGAGGCTTTCACACGGTTCACATGCAAACAAAACAGTCTGGGAATCTGACAAACTGACACAGAGAACGACTACACATAATGACAGGAACTAGAGGACCTGCTTGTATCAATACGCCACAGAATGATCACAAAATCTAAAATCATTTACAAATAAATTATTAATAAAAAGGTGGAGTATCAACAGTCATATCAATGACAGTCTTTAGGCTGCTTCCTTTCCAATGATCTGCATGTTTGGATTAGCTTTTAATTCAAATACAGTTCAACAATTCTGGGGCAGTAGGATTCAAAACCACCAAGTTTATATATCAGAGGTCGTTAACATGCAGATCTACAGCCCCTCTGCAGCGGCTCTACAGCCCCTCTGCAGCGGCTCTACAGCCCCTCTGTTGCATAATGACATTGCATATCTGCGCTGTTCACAATCCCACCTACACTATAACTGTACTCTCTGCGGTGGAACTGTGCAACAGATTTGGGTCTGCTGTACCGTACCGTTCGTACCGGCACAGTCTGTGCAGTGGAAACGAGGCTAGAGCAAGGTCCATATCCATCTTGGTCCAACTTGCTCCAGTTTGACTGGCCAGCTTCAACCTGACAGAACTCCTTTGGAGTGAATCTGAGTGGCGCCTGTGCGCCAGGCCTTCTGTTCCCACATCAGTGTCTGAACCCAAGCCCCTTCTGGGAGAATGAAGAAGAAGAATCCCCCTCAACACACTCTTAAAACTTGTGCAAAGCTTTCTTAGAAGAACTGATGAGTCCTGGTGTTGTCGGTGTAAATACGCCGGCGTTGACACTTGTACCTACAAATCATGAAGAGGTTTGCGGCCGCGGGTGGAGGCCATATTTGTTTAACGGGTGCGAATCTGAAGAGCTACCACAGGTAACTCAAGTTAATGTTCGATCTGAACTCAAACAAATGCAGCAAAGCCTCTGACACCTACGACTGAACAGATTTATTCACCCGCACATCAATCAGTCATTTCCCTCCGAGACCAAAAAGGTCCCACCGTTACAGTTCTGCTTTCATCAACTGTGCTGCTGGATTTTCCCAGGGCTGGATTAGCTGTGGGCCGGACGTCGAGGTCACTCACACACTGTTTCATGTGTGCGAGTCAGTCCGAGTCAGCTCATCCATAAGCAGATGGGTTTGAGTAAACATTATTCCTCTTATCAGGAAGTCAAGAACAATAAGTTTCAGTAACTGTCACCGCATCTGAAAGCACGCCGCATCGCCAACAGTGGATGAATCTGCATAGACAGCACGTTATCTGAACAAACTGTGGCTTTTTTCTCTTTTTGTACGAGTCAACAGTTTTAATCTAAATGATAAAATCCTACAAAACTGCTACTGTAGAGTTAAGTTCAGATTGCCATACAGCAGATGTAGCAAATACATGGCCCAGGGGACCAGAACCGGCCTGAGATGGTCCAATCCGGCCCGTGCGATGAGAATTTAAAGAAACAGTGACGGGATAATTACGAATGGAGAACACAGCTTATACAATTTCACACACAACAATTACTAACACTGTGGTGTAAGCATGAATTTTAAGTGCAGTTTAGATTTGTATCACAGTTTTTAACACTTAAAAGTCATTTTAACATGTATAACCTTTTTTAAGGTTTTCACAGCTGAGATATTTCAGTCATTTCTAGATGTTTTAGTTATTTTAATAGTTTAAAGCAGGCGTGTCAAATGTGAGGCCCATGGGCCAAAAACCAGCTCAAAAGAGGAGACGCTTTTTGGACATTTTACTGTATTTTGCAGAGGGTTCATTAAAATTGGCTTTATCTTAAGATTGTAGTCATTTTCTATAGTAATTGCCTGGTTTTGTGAATATATTGACATTTTCAACATGTATACTCTGCAGTACGACCACAGTTTTAGGCAACCAGCTGTCTAGGCGTCATTTGAACGGTCAATTTTCAAAAAAGACAAAAAAAAACAGTGGATGACTTGCTCAAAGCCGTCTACAATATGTGTACAGTCCAACCACGGATGATGGGACCCGATAAGAAAGGACGCCCGGTACCGAGCGAACAAACTGTAGTGCACGGACACGTATTTAACTGTTAACACCCATTAATGAGTGGACAGCCTCACCTGCATGGCGGTGATGTGCTGTGATCTGCTTAAGCTTAAGTTTCACTTTCACTTTACACCAGCGGAGTCAAACATAAGGCCTGTGGGCCAAAACTGGCCCGCAAAAGGCTCCAATCCAGACGAACAACCAAGCAAAGTAGTTATATAGGATTTATAGGTGTTTTTTGGGGACATTTTACTGTATTTGGAAGCAGAATGTTTCATTAAATTTGACTTTATGTTGAGATTGTAATCATTCTCAGAAGTAATTGTTTGATCTAGAAAATCACGTACACTGTGCGCCACAATAAAGATTTTCAAGTATAAATTCAAAGATTATTATAATAATATTTTTCAGTCCAGCCCATTCCAGATGGAACTGACTGAATGTGGCCCCTGAAGCTAAATTCTATTTTGTATACATCTTTGTATTTATTACATACACATGTACACTACCGTTCAAAAGTTTGGGGTCACCCAGACAATTTTGTGTTTTCCATGAAAAGTCACACTTTTATTTACCACACGAGTTGTAAACTTAATAGAAAATATAGTCAAGACATTGACAAGGTTAGAAATAATGATATTCAGGCAGAGTCAGGCACTCTTCCAGCATCTTTTCAGTTGTTCTGCGTCTCACAAATGTTCGTTTGTGTGATCCAAACACCTCAAACTTCCATTCGTCCGTCCATGACACTTTTTTCCAATCTTCCTGTGTTTGGTTCATTCAGTATCAAATGGTCCTACAATTTACCACGTCAAAATGTAGTCCAGAAGTAGTCATTAGAATGCACCTCTGGTTTAAGTTTTCAGTCATTTTGTACTTTTATCAACATAACTTTTTTGCTCTTTCCACATATCGAAGATATACCTAAAGCGGCATAATTGAAAGGAATAGCTTTCTACACATTGAACTGAATTTATTTTCTTCTTTGGAAACGTTTCATTTGAATTTATCAAATGGTGTGCTTGGAATATATTAAATATCACATGGCACAACGGGGGCTGCTCGGTGGAACAGAGGTTAGAGCTCTCGCCTCATAGTGAGAAGGTCATTATTCAAATACCGGCTGGGGTCTTTCTGTGTGGAGTTTGCATGTTTACCCCCATGTCTGAATGGGTTTCCTCCAAGTCCAAAAACATGCACGAAAGTTTATAAAAGACAGATGGATGATACAATGGAATGTGACGGGTTAATTCATTTGTCAAACTTTTCTTGTGTCAAACAATAAGTGCAGAATTAAAAAAAAAATCTATATTTATTGCTTTAGTGAAGGCTTTGTGGTGCCACATGTGGCTAAGCATCATGTCCCTTCCTGTAGGTGAGCAGCGTGGAGGTGAGGTGAGGTGAGGTGAGGTGAGGTGAGGTATGCAGGTGGTGGGCCCCACATGGGGCTGCTGGTGGGCTCTGAAGATGACACAGAGAGCCTGTTTACGCCGAGATGGAGGGATATGCAGCTGGTGTTAATCACTGCTTGATATTCAGACGTAAGAGATGAAGAGGAAAAAGAGGGGGAGGATATTTTTCCCCATCTGCATCCACGTGAACCTTCCTGTGCATGTTGGAGGGGCTACTGGCCCCCCCTCATCTGCACCCTTCTGCGTCTTGTTACCACGCTTCAAATATTATGTCTGGAAAGGAACTGATCAATTACCTAATGATGCAGCCTGTTGGGGTGTGTGTGTGTGTGTGTGTGTGTGTGTGTGTGTGTGTGTGTGTGTGTGTGTGTGTGTGTGTGTGTGTGTGTGTCTGTGTGTGTGTGTGTGCAACAAAAGTGGAAGAGGATTTGGAGAAAAGGTAAACAACCAAGTCCGTGTGGGGGCTGAATCCACACTTTGATATGAGAAAAATGCAGGAACAGGAAACAGGCTTCAGGAATGTCTTCATTATTTTGCATGAGATGACATTTTCCAAGTTCCTCACTAAGACAGGAAACCACATTGTGGATCCCACAACTGCGCCAATTGATATTTACCAAATCTTCTCCAGGAGGAGAGCCTTTGGTTCATCGGCCAAAAGAGAAACTCCTTCCTGAAACCATTTAACAATGTATTCTGACCTCTTTGCAATGTTTCACGTGATAACACCTCGTCTGTTGCACTAATTATCTTTGCACTTTGTTGTTTGCACTGTTTCTTTACGAGAGCTGCTATTTTTAATTTCATTATGGTTCTGTAAGAGGAACAATGACAATAAAGAATTTTGATTCTGAAAAGTGTTGCGTTTACCCTGTAGCAGCAGACACACTGACAACAATGTAGTTAGCGTGCTCGGCCACGAGGGGGTGCTGTTGCTTGTTTTTGTAATGAAACAGCCACACGTGTGCAGAGAACAATATGTTATAAATGTTAAAACCGAGAGCATCCGACATCCGTATGGACGGATGAGAAATTGGATGCTATTCGGGGTGAGTCTCAACTATAAAACCACCAATATGAACGATAAAACTAGAATATGGACTGGGAGTCTGGGAGATGTTTATTACTCGTGCACCAGCAGAAGAACTATTCACTTATTCACCTTCAACTATTCACGCAAGCGTGAAAGAAAAATTCCACCTTGGGAGCCGGTTTGAAAACATGACGGTTGCAGTGGAGACGAGCAACGTTGTCGCATAGACAGAACCCTCAAAAGTGAAGAAAGTTCTGTGGTTGCACTCGTTTTTTTGTTGCGTAAACAGGGCCTACAGATGAACTGCACTAAATTTTGTATCTTAAGGTGTTATTCTACTTTGGGCTGTATATGGCCCCCCTGGTCTACAACCTGGTAAAGTGACATTTACAGCAGCTCCTTTATGTTCTGTTAGATAACAACACTTTTTGAAAACGGCTCCCAAGGTGGAACTTTTTGAAAACAGCCGGGCTCCATGTAAACGGTGGAAACGCTACTACTATGCATGCGCATCATGGTCATAGTAAATAGTTCTTCTGCACATGCGTGAGTATTTGACAATAATAACAAAAAAGATTTCTTTCAACAAACATCTTTGTTTAGTCAGATAAGTAAGACTAACACAATGAGCTTAATTAATGCATAATGAGCAATAATTAGACAGAAATAAATTGCTGCCTCTACCTTGTCTCAGATTTATTGGCTGTTGGCTTCTTCTCCTGCTGTGCTGGTAGAATACAAACACAGGTGGCTCATTACTGCCACACTGTGGTTACTGCTAGAACAGATTGGTTGACAATCTCCAGTTGGAGCACTATTCTGCACCCCTCCCAGGGACTCCAAGAAGGTTGGGTACTCTGTACTGCTGTTTGGTCCGTAGGCCGAGACAACAGTCAGAGGCCTGTCTCCTACCCGAAGGCGTAGGGATGCGACGCTCTCGTTCACCAGGGTGAACTCCAACACATGGCGGCTGAGCTGTGGGGCAATAAGTAAGCCCACGCCAGCCAGCTGCCTCTCACTGCGGGCAACTCCAGAAAAGTGGAGTGTCCAGCCCCCGTCGAGGAGCTGGGTTCCAGAGTCCAAGCTGTGCATGGAGGTGAGCCCCACTATATCTAGACGGTATCTCTCAGCCTCCCGCACAAGTTCAGGCTCCTTTCCCCCCCAGCGAGGTCACATTCCATGTCCCAAAAGCCAGATTCTGTGTCCGGGGATCAGGTCGTCAAGGCCCGAGACATCTACTGCCACCCAATCCACACTGCACCCGACCCCTACGGTAGCCTCTGTGGGTGGTGGGCTCACAGGTGGAAGAGGAGGGACCCACGTCGTCCCTTCGGGCTGGGCCCGGCCGGGCCCCGCGGGCAAAGGCCCGGCCACCAGGCACTCACAGACAAGCCCCAACCCCAGGCCTGGCTCCAGGGTGAGGCCCCGGCTGCGCCTTACCGGGCGACGTCACTCTTCTCTTTGATTTATCCATGGGGGCTTTTTGAACTGCTTTTAGTCTGACTTGTCACCTAGGACCAGTTTGCTTTGGGAGACCCTACTGGGGGGCATAAAGCCCCCCGACAACATAGCTCCTAGGATCATTCGGGTATTCAAACTCCCCCATCATGATAAGGTAGCAGTTCAAGGGGGAACATTTCTTTTTTATTAACCTACTAATTGTTGACTAAATTTTATTGTTTTATGGACTTTTTCAGAACCAAAACTAAGACAATCAGGCATTATATTGTCCCTCCCTCTCCACCTGACACTGTCCCCTGTAAAGGACCCGGTGGACTATGGCATCTTGTATTAGTTCCTCAAGGATGTTCTCACCAAAACCAGGAAATCACAATACGGTGATGTTGAGTTTTGGCACTTTGAGGGCAGGCATTGTATAGATGGCCTCGTAATCCCCCTTCCTTTCTGATTGGTCAATGTTTCCCAGTCATATAATTAATGACAGATTATCAATAGAATTAATGATATGGTTTTAATATTACTTAAAAAAAAAAAAGATTTACGTTTCTGTGAACAATGCAGATTAAGGAAAATTAGGCGTTGACCAGACGTCAGTTTAGCTGGAACAGTAAAAAAACAAAAAACAACCTAGCTCCATACATTGGTCCCAGTATAAAATCTACCATGGAGGGCCGAGCATTGCACCAACGCTCTATCATGGGGGGCCAAGCACAGGACCAAGCACTCAACTATGCAGGGGGGCATGCATTTTCCGTGCTGGGACTATGCCTGTGGAGTGAGGACCTCTGACTCCCTTGCAGTCTTCAAAAGCAGACTAAAGACTCACCTATTCCGATCTGTTTTTAAATAAAGCTCTGGTGGAGTGTTGATCTTTTAATGTCTAGTTTTATCCATCTGCTTTTACAGTGGTCCTTCTCTTTTTGACTAATGTGTTTTCTGTTTTATTTCTTCCTCCTGTTAAGCACCTTGAGATGAAGCCTGATTTTAAAGTGTGTTATAAAAATAAAATGTATTATCATTGTTATTAAATTATTTGACAACTATTTCAATAATTGCGTTTAATCAATTAAATTCATTGTTTGTTTCAGCCGCACAAACAACAGCACACATTAGTGGCCTGGCCTTCTAACTACACCATTTTTCGTGTTTCTGCCATTTCTGTGTAAACCGACATTGTTTTTCAAAATGCTGCGGAGTAAACTCAAAATCTTTATGAAAGGAAAATTCAGAAACTATGGGTCTGCACAATCAGGGTCTCATTGTAGTTCACCTGCCACATACAGCCCACTTGGCTCTGGAGTGAACATGTCTAGTAGAATGACAGTTTAATAAACCTTTGATCCAATTATTGAAATATAATAGAATCTCTAAATATTTGCCTTTGTTTTTCTAGAATTAAAAATAAGTACTATTGCAACATGATGCTAATATAAAAGTAAACACACATGTCCATCATTTGTAGCGTTCATGCATGTTTTTACAACCTGTCCGTTGTGCGTGTCTTCGACACGGATGATAATCAATATGATGGTTAGCTTTCACTGCAGCATCACAGATCTATCTGCTCGGGTCTCTGTGTTGTTTCATTTGAATAAATTAGATAGAAAGGTTACTTCTCTGCAGAAATACAACAAAATGTCTTCTGGAATGAGCTAAGAGTTATTTTTCTACAAATGTACCCGTTTGTTTTTGATTTGAAGGATTTTGTCCAGAAAATTGATAATTTCCTGTTAGAGCTCAGATATGATCTGAAACACATAATACAAGCCTTTACTTGAGCAGCCGCATTAAAGCTGAAGTCAGTGGAATGAATGGCAGCCTGCGCCATCCACCTCACGATGGGGAGGTCAGTTCAGGTGAGTTCAGAGGAGATGGAGCTTTCCACCAAAAAATCATCTTTACAATGGCTGGGAAACAGACTTTTCTACAGATCAAATAGTTTCTTTGAATAAATATGACCTGACAACTGAGTCGATGAGGAATATAAACCTAAGCCAACTGAGTGTGAATTATCACGTTTAAGCAACCCAGTCAGCAGCAGCCGAACATCATCAGCGAAGCGAACGACCAGCGGTTAACTGCACATTTGTTCTCAAATGAAAAAGTCTCAAGAAACACTTTGAGCTTTTTTTGTGAAGCTTCACGTTCAGGAGGTAATCTCCAGATAACTCTACCGAAACAAATACTAACATTTACTTTACATTTTAAAAATTCAAACTTTGAACAATTCTTTTATGCTGTTAAAAAAGACAAACATGAAAGAATTTCAGACTTGAAACAAAAGTGTGATTGATCCATTATGTTGTGACGGGATTGACAGCCGGAATAAACAACTTTATTTCCAATCCTGGAGGATTATCTAGCCACGAGAGTGAACATCTTGAAAAGCAGCTACAGGATGTTGAACACATTTATTGATGGACTGTTTGAGTTTCTGTCGATTTATGGATTTGACCGATTGATTTGGATTCACCATTGAACCTGACAAACGTCTTTGGGCTTGTGGGTCGAAGCTAGAGCATCTGGAGGAGCCCACGCAGGCACAGGGAGAACATGCAAACTCCACCCAGACAGGCTCTCTTGGAGCTTGTTGTAAGGTGACGGTGCTAACCACTGCACCACTGTGACAGCCTTGATCTTGAACAAAAGCAAAATGCATTTACTTTTCTGTTGGAGATGAAATACAAAAGGGGGACCATGAGAAGGGATTTTCTGCAGGAGGATGAAGATGGAATGGAGTCAGCAGCAGGCGGACTCTCCGGTCCTTTAGAAGAAACTGCTGATCCTCTTCCACAGTGACTTCATTTTTGGAGAGCAAAGCTGTTCCTCTGGTTCACTCTGCCTCCTTCCTCATGTTTTTTTCAGCGAGGACAATTGTTTCTTATCCTTCAATTGTCTTGGCTAAACACGTAGCCACCAGTCAATGCAAATCATGTACACACAAATGTTGTATTCAACGTTTATCGCCCCAAATCCAACTTTTCCTTAATGTTCAGCCATTTCAATATTGTATCATATGATATTCATATGAATCTGCTGTGTCTGTGTGAGCTGAACTGGCTCCGCCCACACACCTCCTCTCATGGTCCCATGTGTCAGAGCAGAGCTGCCTAATTGTGGGAGGAGTCAAAGGGCTTCCCTTGATTGGAATTGGCTAAACCCCCGATGACAACATTTAGGTTTTGATTTCTGATTGGCTTGTTTAAGCAACACACTTTTTTAAAAACTGAAACAAGCCAGGGAGAGAGAGGACAGACTTTCTTCACTTCTGGGGGGGGGGGGTCATTCCAGGTAAGGGGACGATTAGTACTGCTGGAAAACCATTAGAAAGTGAATTTTTAATAACATCGCCCCTTTAAACGACACAATTGTCCATATTAGAAATTTTTTTAAACAGAAAAATATTTGCAGCAAACACTGAGCTAGAATTTAGTCAGAATCTGTAATGATTAAAAAAAATTGTGAAGTATTTAAGCAGCTTGAGTGTGTCTATATATCACTGATGTGTTGAATCCCATTTGTTTTCCCCGAACTTAAGGAAAATAAAGTACAAAAAGTTGACAAATGTGTTCCTGCCACGGCATCATACCCCCATTTTTTGCTATTAAAGATTTCCAATATAATTAACTCTGCATGCCTCGGCGGTAGACTTAAAACTAGGAAACAGCCCTTTCCAAGCTGCACCAGCTAGTGTGAAAAAGCCTGTGGCCACCCAGTTCCACTGCGTTTGTTTGTCTGTGTGATACTCCGCTCTACGTGCAGATGACAAAACAGGACATTCCAAAGAAAACGCACAAATATACACACAGTGTACGGAGCATGGTGCTCCATATGCTACCACATGGCAGCAGAACACAGCCATCAAAGGGAGCAAGACCGGCACCTCGGCTTTCTTGTGCCTACATCAAAAAGGGTGTGACTGTATGTGCTGTGTTGGAAAAACCTGTAAATATTTGGACCCCCCTCCCCTCCCCTCCCTCCCCCTCCCCTCACCTGTCCACCATGTTTGGATCTGGGTTTCTAGACAGCAGGAGCTCCAAGCAGGCTGTGATGTTATTCTCCTTGGCAGCCGCCGCGCAGCACACCATGAGAACCGTCTGCTTTTCTGTGGGGTGGAAATCTTGATTAAATACATCTTCCAAACTTCAGCTAATCAATAAAAAAAACAATCTCAAAAGACTTCGATTTTCTTTTTTTAAAGACACACTGCAGCTGGTGTGAAACCGTTTGACCTTCATAGAGAAGTTACTTTGACTAACCTTGCTACACAACAGTACCTGTACTATTGTACTGAAACTTAGACCCTGTTTACGTTGCAACATTACAAGTGACTTTTACTTTTTTTTTTTAACTTTCATTACAGAAAACTTTGTGTTTTGCAACATTTGCCAACCATGTCGTCAGCATGCCAGGCCACGAGTTGGCGTTGTTGGTCGTTTTTGTAATGAAAGCTAACACGCGTGCAGAGAATAATACGCTAGAAACATTAACAATGGCAAGTACACGGACATTTGTATGAGCAGATGACAAAGGTGGACTGCTGTTCCGGGTCACTCAACTGGGGCCTGACCGATTAATCGGCCGATAAAACCATTGGAGAATAATCGACTGCCACCAATGTTCACACTTATTTCTCACTAAAAAAAATGCAGGGAATGTGGCGTTTTTCTGATGTTACGTATCCAGTAGAGGACGCTCCGACTCCTTTCATGACGGAGCCGTTTACCTCAGTGATAAGGAAACTACTTTGTGACAGAAACAAGTCAGTAAGTTTCCCATCCCCCATGATTTGCCTCGTTGAGTCATTTTCACGCGTGACTGGTACTTTAGCTCGTTCTTCATCCATCCTGTGTGTTCTGCCACAATGACCGGACATTGTCGTCTCCGGTGTTGACGTATATTTGTCGACGAGTCACCCTATCCCTAAAAAGTTAATCGGCTGATTGGTCGATTATTTGAATGTTTTATTCTCCAATATCAGAATTCCCAAAAAAAAAAAATTAACTACCAAGTCCCAGGAGAGTATGAACTTGGAGTTATGACACTCTGGAGGCCGCGACTGTTGAAAAGTTTCATTTCCCCCAATTTCCATGGAGATGGAGCATTTTTAAAAAGTTCCATCTTGGGAGCCATTTTAAGTTTGTTCGAGGGATTTTCAGCATTTCCAGTGGCTCTGAGCACTGTTGTGTGAATTGACACCCAAAACACAACAAAAGTTTGCCATTTTCCCTTGAAAGGATCATCATGTCCTGTAAACATGTCCTGAGATGTACAAGACTTTGTATATTCAACATGTGCATGACATTTTTGACATTTTTTAATAGCATGGATTAGATCAATAAAACACTGATAAATGTAGATGTAAGCTGTAAAAATGCTTTGAGATGACCAAGTGCTTATTGGCACCATATAAATCAGATAAACTAAACTAACCAACGTGGAACCAAAAACTCCACAATACAACGATTTACTCCACAAAAGCCACGAACACAACAGATACAGTCAGTCGTGCTTCAATATACAACAAACTCACTTTTCTTCTATGTGGACCAGCTTTTAGTTCTGCAGAGATAGGTAGGCGGTCATAATGTTATGGCCAATGTTGTTCAATGGTATCTACATCCTGAAGGTTGGAATGTTTGGCTGATGTTCTCCTCAAACCTCTCCTGAATCACCAGAGCACCGGTCAACATGGTGACCCTGATGGGTCAGAACCAGAAAAACAATACATCATTACAGTTAAAATGTTGAGTAAACCTAATTCGAGGAAATGATGGCTCCATGTACGTTATGGATGAAGTCTGAAAGCAGAACTTGTTGACTTTAGACGGCTGGCTGTTTATCTGGCATCAGGAAGTGTGTCAGCTTTTATTAAAGTGGAACTTCAGACCAGTTATCTGGTGATCTCCTTTATCTCTCCTCAGTCTGAGACCTGTGGCCATCTACTGATTCCTGTTTAGTTCCAGCAGTGACTGCGAGTCCCAACCTGGGTTCCCCCCCAACAGTGTGTGTGTGTGTGTGTGTGTGTGTGTGTGTGTTTACACTCTGTGTGTGTGGGTGTAAACAAGACTGCCTGGTTTGCATCTGCTTGGAACTGAAGTAAATAAATCTCCAGGTCTGAGAGTTGGTGAGAGGGCATGATGGCAGTGTGCTCGCCATTATCAAACTCTTGCTCATTCCTCCGGCTCGGATTCGCCGTTTGGACGGACGCCATCAGTACGTGACCACACGTCGTCCTCCCGTGTAATCGTTTCCCGTACCTCAAATAAATCACTCACAGACAAAAATCAAGTCCTGAGCCTGGGACACGTGGGAACCGACAGCTTCAGGTTCCAAACTCTGGTCAGTGGGACTTTCAGCAGCCACACGAGGACGCCGAGTGGACACCAGAGAGAGCTGAAGCAGTTTACAGAACAACGTTTTACAGTGAGAATGAAAAACTTTTGTTGCGTTTACACCGTTTTCCCAATGAGGAGCTTTTCAAAAATGCTCCGTCTCTCTGCAAACGGGTGGAAATGGAGCCGGGCAATATATTGAACTTTCCTTAAAATGTGATATTGAATAATGCAATGTCTTTTTTATCAATAATTATAGCTTTTTGCGTTACAATATCAAGTTTATTTCTCGCCTGCCTGCCTTACACTGAGCAAGCTGCTCCCTCAGCCCCGCCCCTACCTGCTGTCACGGCCCCGCCCCTACCTACAGTCACGACCCCACCCCTACCTGCTTTCATGGCCCCGCCCCGACCTGCTCTCACAGCGAGGCCTGTGACGATAACAAATTTCGCTGGATTTTGCCGATAAACGATATTAACGTCAAAAAAACATTTTGACCAAATTAACCACAAATGTCATGATAATATATCATAATAGTGCAAGTATACCCTTTCAAATGCAATAACTTTACTCGTCATTTCTCACCATTGTCACTGGAATGTAAAGAACTTTTAGACAATTAAATAAAACAAACAAACTGCACTTGAATAAAACTCACAACCACAAACAATAAAATAGACCCCGTCTCTGTTAAGAAAAAACCCACTCAAATATAAAACCACACACACCCAAAACAATAAATAATATTAAATAATAGAAACTAGGTTAGGCGCTTCTGTTTTCGGTGAGAATGTAAAGGTTTGTTGCCTTGTCTTGTTTGGTTGCCACCACTTTGGGACAAACTGGACAAACTGGCTGGTCGGTGTTGACCGGCTCATCTTGCTCATTTGGTTTGAAGCCACAATATCCTCACACCGGGGCGACAGTGGTATTTGGCTTTGCAATCATCTTTTTTCCCCTAACGTCTACTGAGGTACGTCGTGCTGCTCCTCACGATGGTGTGTGTGTGTGTGTGTGTGTGTGTGTGTGTGTGTGTGTGTGTGTGTGTGTGTGTGTGTGTGTGTGTGTGTGTGTGTGCTGTCATTTCGCTCAGCGCTGCTTCAGAAAAACACTTAAATGATCAGGGAGACACGCGAACAGACAAGGTTGAATATTAAACACAGGGTGTGCTTTAGTTATATTAATTATTAGAATGCATTGATGTATAATCTCATACTGGTTTGTCATTGATTTTCATGAGACAAAGTGCAATGAAGGGACGATAAAGTAATAGTTCTACATTATTCAGACCTCAGGAAAGAAGAGTGGAGTGAAATAGTGCATGCAGGTCCTGAGTGACTCTGACCATGTATCCAGGGATTCCTGCAGACGGACCTGCCGACATGGAGGCTTATCTCACCTAGACTGACCTCCCTTCCAACACATGCATCCAATTTTTCTTGCTTTGGGATGAGTGTGCAGAATGCGTGAACTAAAAACAACTGACAAGATGGGCGCTGTGTTTCTCTAAGAGTTCATGTTTGGCGTCATCAGCATAAAGTAATGACAGATGAAGCCCATTGGAGCTCTCGCCTGATTGGTCCCCGACTTTTTGGCTGCAGCAGGTGGGGAAATTGAAAAAAGATGCTGCCAGGGTGGGGGTGGGGAGGCAACAGCTGGACGCCACTGCACAAAGGGACCACTGAAATCAGCTGCGGCTGTTTGATATTCAACCCTGGAGGGAAAATGCATTGATGCTTATTTTTTTTTTTGTTGTTTTTAATCCAAGTGGGGGTCTGGAGAACCAACACCACTGCGTCTAGTTTGAACTAGTCTGCCCAGCCTCCAATTCAAAAATTTCAAACAATGCTCCAGAGCCACGTGGGATTCCACAGTCATGTTTGCAGGCACTGCGATAATAAAACTAAAATATCTAAGATGAACTTAAACATACAAGGTAGTGCATGTCTGATGAGGCTGATAAAGCAAAAGGAATGAAGGGAACCAGCGAGACTTTAATTCCACTTTGTACCCTAATAGGAGACTCACTGCTGCTTCCACAGGTACAGAGGCATCATTACTTAAAAACCTACAAACCTGGACGTGCACTTTTCAAAAACAACTCCAAATGACTGGAACTGACCGTTGCTGGAATTTGCCCTGGCTCCTCTGTCCAGCAGTAATTTGGTCATTTCGTAGTTAGCGACTGCGACAGCACACATGAGGGGAGTCCATTCAAAGTCCAGCCTGGTCTCCACGTCCATACCTGTCCACCCAGAAGCATGAGAAGAAGTGAGACTACAAAGACAGCAGCAGCGACTAAAGCCTAGCACACACTGCAGAATAATCTGGCCAAATTTTGCCCCGATCTCCTCCGGGGCATCGGGAGCGCAGGCCCGACGGTCGGACGTTTGCAAACAACATCATGTCTGATTTTCCTGTGGTGGGAGGAGTGATAAGAGTGATTTTGTCCAGTCCGATCCAGTCGGAAGGTCTGGAAAGGAGGTAATGAACATGTACAACTTGTGTGAGGAGAAATCCTGTAGTGTGTGTTCTGCTAGAGAGGAGCCGAGCAGCAGGGGGTGTGACGTCGGGACTACCGGGATGAAAACCAACCAGGCTGAAAGCAACACTGCAGCTGCAGCCAAAGACAGAAAGTTGTTAATCTGTGGCTTCACGAGATTATACGATATCAATTTATAGGACAATATAATATATATATATACTGTGACCACTCAAGTTTCACTATTATTCCTCACTGCTCTTCTTTAACTTTATATTTTCCACCAAGTTGTTAAAAGGCTGTTTCCCCTTTGTGAATGCATTTTGTGTTGGGATTAGGGCTGCAACAACGAATCGATAAAATTATTATTAAAAGTGCGGGCAACGAATTTCATTATCGATTCGCTGTGTCGCGCGATTTATGCGCCACTCGCCATGTTGTGGAGCTGTTTACTCCACCTTTCGGAGCTTTATCAACGCTGGCTGACTGAAATAAAGTTTAAAAACAGAACGTCGGTCTGCAGAGCGAGTTGAACGGAGCGAGGAGGAGGAGGAGGTACAGTAGAACCTGTGAGGAGCGACACCCTGTACTGGACACGTCACTGTGTACGACACATATTTAACTGTTAACACGCCTTAATGAGGGACAATCTGCAGAACGAGGACAATGGACAGGTTTTCCTGGGAAATTTCAAGCTGAGCGACACTAAAAGGACCAAAATACCTGGGCTGGACCAGATTATTGGAATATTCAGGCGTTGTGGTGTCAGGAGATTCGTTTCAGATCTGAATCATCGCCGCTTCCCCGCAGCACCGTGCTGCAGTGAAGCTCCTCTCCTTTAGTTTCTTTCCCTTTCCAGCAGAGAACATAAGGCCCGACGGCCAAAACCCACCAAGAGGCTCTAATATGGTCCCACCAAGTAAAGAGGTTATAAAGGATTTATACACAGTTTTTATTTTGCCATTTCATTGAATTTTGCACCAGAATGTTTCATTAAAATTGGCTTTATGTTAAGATTGTAGTCATTTTCAATACTAACTGTTTGATATTACAAAAATATAGACGATTTCATCACGTACACTGTGACCACAACAAAGAAAAACTTTGAAGTGTAAATTTAAAGGTTATTATAGTAATACTTTACCAGTCTGGTCCACCCAGGATTAAACTGGACCGTATGTGGTCCCTGAAGTAAATTAAATCTTATTTAATAATTATTTTGTATACATCTTGTATATATGTGCTGCCTGTGTGTGTATATATATATATATATATATATTGGTTCAGTTATGTGCTTTTACCATAACATATTTGGTGTTTGGTTTGTTCAATATCAACTGGTCCTGCAATTTGAGATGTTTTTTTTGTTTTTATCCGATTCATCGAAAAAGTGATCAACCGATTAAACGATTATCAAAATAATCGTTAGTTGCAGCCCTAGTTGGGATATTAATTCCTCATCCTGACGGCAGAGTAGATGCGTGTTCCATAAATTCATGTTTCTGCAGTTCAGTCAGACGTGACCATTATTATTAACCTCATTATTACAGATCAACCCTCATGGAGCTAAACAGACTTGGAACAAGTCAAGAACAAGAACAAGAACAAGAACAAGAACAAGAACAAGAACAAGAACATTCCTCAAAGCCTCAGTGACGAGGATTTATTTTATTAGGTCAAAAAGATCGCTCCAAACACTCCGTCTCCGCTGCGCTCTGAGTTCTCCGAGTGGGCGGGACAATCCGTGCACCAATGAGGATATTCAAAAAATAGAAAGGTTATTTTCCAAGAGATCTGATTGGTTAGGAGACGGTGCTCCTAAGCTCTGCTCCGGAGTTAAACTTTCAGAATACAGGAGTGATTTATCCTGGTAAGAAGTGAATCTGCTTCAAGTTAAATCCTGAGTGGTAATATCGGCCCGAGGTTGACTTGTGACAACATGTTTGTTTACGTGTACATGCCGTGTTTTACACCGAAGTCACGTTTGACTACGTGAGATTTGGACTATTGAACGTGAAGAACATAGACCTATAGATATAGTTTTATAGAAGTGTACGGTGAAGCGCCTGATACTCTGCTGAACAATTGGTGTGTGGTGAGCGCCGTCGTTCACACCACACACTATCAGATCAGAAGAGGAAGATCTTGTGCGATCAATAAGTGTGTTCTCTCTAAACCTGTGACGATTTCTAAAATCCTGTAGTGTGACAGGGCAGCTGCTTAACTTGCAAATAAGAAATGTTTGAATAACAGTTTATTGAGTTTCTCTTGGTTAACAGTTCATTCTCACGCATGTTGTTCAGATAACATAATTAAAAGAGACTCAATCCACTTAATCTGAACAGATGGAAACATGTGGGCTGATGAAATTACATTAACTCAACAAATAATGTTTTTGAGTGTAGAAATGTGCAACTTTCACCTGTACTATCATTACGCAAAGATCCAGAGGCACAAATAATACCAGTTAGAAAACAAGTGTTACTGAATCGTTTTGAGCGAAATACAGGATGAGATCAGTGATGAGAAGTGTGATTATGTAATTTAGACCAAATGAAATCCAAAAACAAAACAAAAGTTGGAGTTCCACCAGTAGCAGGATCTATAAAGAGACTTACTATAGTCTCCATACCGTAGAAACCTGGAAATAGCACCATTGTCAAATACCACATAGTATAGACTGGGTTTTTTTTTTTTTTAACGACAAGTGAAGCAGGAACGTTTTTTTAACTTGCTGACATATTTCGGCTGCAGCCTCAGAGCAAGACGCAGGCAAAACATGTCAGCAAGGTAAAAAAAACATTCCTCCTTTACTTGTCGTTAAAAAAAAGAAGCTATAATATACATTTAAGAATGACAAAATGAACATAATTCAGCTACTGTCAAATGCCATTTACTGTCTATTTCTGCATTTGAGAAAATAAAAGGAAGAGTATGTAGATAAGAAGGAGGCTGAATCTAAAAACAGTGTTGTTGTTTTGTTGTTCAACATTGTTTTTCTCTGTTAAAAGCACCTAGAAACGACTGTGTTGTAGTTCGTGCTATTTAAATAAAGTTGAATTGAATCAAAAGCCTTGCCTTTGTCCAACAGCTGAGCCACCGAGTGAGTGTCTCCTAAACGGATGGCTCTTCTCATCAGGGACCCTTCATCTGTGTCTCCAGGCTGAAGACACAAACACAACACACCTTAAAACACACATTTTATTACATTTTCAGCTGGACGGCAAAAGTGTGTGTGTGTGTGTGTGTGCGCGCGCGCGTAAACAATTAATTAAAATATAAATGAGAGAGGAATGATTTTAACTGAAGTAAGTTACTGTTCGACTGATGTGTAATTTATTTTTGAACTATTTTCACAACTGTCACCAATGAATAAAAGTAAAACAGTGTAGTTAGCCAGGTGAGTCACCTGGCTGCAGTTAGCTCATTCGGCTAACGTGGCTAACCGAGATTAAACCAACTCGCCTGGATTAAGCCGCAGCTCTTCTTCTCCGGCTGCCGGCCCATGTCCCAGCCGTCGTCGCTGCTGCTCTCCTCTCCGGCCGCGAATGCGTGGAACTTGTCCATCTTTCCCCGAGCGGATAACCTGCTAACTAACCCGCTAACTAATTAACCTGCTAAGTAATTAACCTGCTAACTAACCAGCAGCTCGAGGAAACGCAGCGCAGCGTGAGATCCTGGTCCTTTTTACAGACAGCGACCCCTACCGGAAGAAATGACACATAGACGATCATTAACGTGACTTACTCTTTTAAACGTACTCTTAAAATATTACTCATCGTAAAAACTTGATTGCTGAGACTCTAGGTTTAATGAAAGTATTAAATATAATAGTATAAAAGGTTGGGAAGAGGCGATACACAAGGACAACTATGGAGGCGGCAGATTTATATTCATTATATCCAACATTAATAAATTTAAATTAAAATAAAAGATAAACACACATAAAGAAAAGTGAATTATCTTGACTCCCGTAGTGTAATCTGTGATCTCACCTCCTGAGGAACACAGAGATGAACGTTAACACGCGAGGGAACACATAGCAGTTATATATGTAATAAACTATACTCATTTCACTTATTCACTTTGGCAAAATACACTATATTTTATTTTTACATTTTATGCTATTATACCCCATTTTGAAGTGAGCGCCACCTACCAAATACAATGTCCTTCTGTCTTCAACTTTTTTTCCTGCCTCTTGATATGAATGAGGAATTATCCTACATCAGAATTGACTTTAGAATTTGCAAAATGTCTCAACAGGACGAAGTAATGTCATAAAACTAACTGTTAGTAAATGTACAGCACAATAACAGCAGCTCCGCTACCAGTAAAACAACATTAATACTCCTCTGCTTTCTCTATTGTGACATTCAAAATCCTGCACAATCATTAACACCATTAAAACATCAAAACCATCATTATTAAACAGGTATGATATGATATATTTGAATGCCGACGTTTCACTTTTACATGAGTATTAATATGCTGAATGAGCAGTACTTTTATTTTGACTCATTTTTTAAGTACTCTACCCACCCGTGCATGTGGACAACCACAAGTCACCATACTAATATTTAGGTAGACACATAAATAAGTGGACTTTAGGCCTGCGCCAGTACACAAATGAGTATTCAAAT